>NW_027314752.1:17300984-17602954 GCF_023375885.2 Dermacentor andersoni
CCGAGTTTCTCATCAACAGCGGGGAGCCCAAATCGCTCACGGTTCACCCACTTATTGAGTTGGGTTAGGTCAACACATATTCGCACTTGCCCGGACGGCTTCAAGACGGGCACTATGCCAGCCCACCACTTGGTTGGCTCTTTGACTTTACGAATGACACCGTTCTTTTCCATTTCTTCTAGCTCGCGTTCCACACCGTCCCTCAGCGGGCTGGGTATACGACGAGCGGTGTAAAGGGCATAGGGCACCGCGTCTGCTTTGAGATTAATACAGTATTCTCCTTTCATGGTACCCAAACCGCAGTACAAAGATGGGAAGCACATCTGCACAGGTTGGTGGATCAAAACTTAGTCTACAAATTTCACTATTCCCAAACCTTCTATTCCTGGCAAGCCTAAAATGACATTACTTCCCGAGTGAATGACGAAAACGTCCTGCCTCACCAAACATCGTTTCCACAGAATGTCTGCAGTGAACTGTCCTTTCAAATCTAACACTTCATTGCCTGGCCCTTCTAAAATTACGTTTTAACACTCTATAGTATTGGGTACGCCAGGAAACTATGCTGGAACAGCGTTTACCTCTGCTCCTGTGTCAATCTTAGCAGACACTGTGACCCCATTAATAGCGACCTGAACAAAACGAGCTCTTGCAATTGTACCAGCTGAAGTCCCAACAAAATTGATGGCACACTCTGTTTGCTCACTCAATGTAGCTATCCTGGGAACACTGGACAAATCTACTTCGGATGCGCTTGCTTCGGCGATCGTGAAGTTCTGCTTTTGTGGGCAGACCGCAGCGAAATGTCCCCGTCGTTGGCACCTGTAGCAGATTGCCTCCTTCCAAGGCACGATGAGGTTAAATGACGGGCCATGACGCAAGCCGCACACTTTCGGGCGTCTTCTTTGACCCATTGGTCCTCTGGACGTCCCCGGCTTTCTCGTTGATGAATTCCGTCGACCTTTACGCGGGCTAGTTCGTGGTATGGACTGCTGTTCCTGTTGTTGTTGCTGTACCATTTCCTTCAACCTTGCCTTTGTCAGTGCCGTTTTCACAGTCAGTGCAGCATCCATTTGTAGGGCATCGGACAACCTTCCGTCACGAAGTCCAACCACAAAACGGTCGAGGATCATCCGTTTTTTCATCACGTCATAGTCAAATTTATCTGCCAAAGTAAGTAGGGCCTTAACATACTGGTCCATCGATTCGACTGAAACTTGGTGGTGACGATGAAAGCGCGCACTTTCATAGATCAAATTGCGCGTGGCAATGAAGTAGGCGTCGAACCTTTTTTTCACGACTTCATATTCCTTTCACTGTTCTTACGACAGCTCAAAAGTCTTGAATACGTTGCGGGCCTGCCACCCCATGGTATACAGCAGCGTGCGTACCTGAGCCTCTTGAGTTCGCTCATTAAGGCCGGAAGCAAATTGATAATCATTGAATTCTTGCACTCACGCCGGCCACTCTGACGCCTTGTCAACGTTGAAGCTCGTTGGTGGCTGTACCGTAAAAAGCTGGCACGAAATACCACTTTCCTCACGTGCCATGGCTCGAAGCTCTTGTTCCGTTATCGTGTCCGAGCCGAGGACGCCAACGATAAAGGTCAGCCATACCTGTATCTTCTCACGTCGCCCGCGGTTCCACCCAATTTGCGAAGGCGACTTGAACACGAACGGGAATGAACCCCGCACCTTTATTGCTCCGTTGTATGTATACATGTGTGTGCGTGTCACGTATGCGCAGGGCATTGCATCAAGGGCCGTGGCAACACAAGAACTAAACACGATAACACAGCAACGATCATGCCACAATGGTGCTGGTAAATATTGTCACATCCAGCATGCGGCACGTAGAGGAAGACGCGGATCTCGCGCTTTGCGGAAGAGAAGTAGAGGTCCCTGTGCGATAGTTTTTCAGTTGGTCTGCAATTAATGTGTCCTGCCCTTTCTTTATCAGTTCCTGCTGCTTGTGAATTGTGACACTAGTGGAAGCGCTGGGTAAATGTTTGGGACTCGTGTCATCAGCCCCACATGAAGCACAGGACGTTTTCCGTGTGTCGAAACACCCGTTCACAGCGCCAGTCGTCGCCTCCTTGGCCTAAGCCCACAATTTGGTCCCCTACGAGGAAGTCTGCCTCTTACCACGAGTGGCCAAGCAGGCTCTGCACAGGTGACTCTTTTGACTCCTCGATATCCCGTGAGCTTCCACGGCAATGTCTACCAGGATGCAGAAGAATGGCTCAAAGAATACGAGCGCATAGCCAAGTATAATTAGTGGCACGCTGGACAGGAGCTATCCCATGTGTATTTCTCACTTGAAGGCGGAGCCCATGCATGGTTCGTAAATCCCAAGACAATCTGACCAAGCTGGAATGAGTTCTGCCGCCAGTTCCTCCATACGATTGGGAGCACTGAAGGGCAAGACCACGCGCAGCGTCTTGTCCAATCACAAATTCAAAAGCTGAACGAAACTGTTGCCATGTTCAGTGAAAACATGGCTCGTCTTTGTCGTCGTGCAGACCACGATATACCCGAGGCAAAAAAACTCGGCCACCTCGTGCGCGGCGTAAAGGACCAACTGTTTGCCGGTCTTGTGCAGAACCCGCCGAATAACGTTGCTGGATTCTTTATGAATCGACAGCCATAAAGCGCGCGACACCTACGCAGCCGCCAGTAGGATCACTTTACCACTGGACCGGCAAGCGCCACAGCAGTGACAGTCACAGACGAGGGTTCCTTGCGCCAGCTGATACGCGAAATTCTTCGGGAAGAAATTAAGCTCACTGCCAGGCCAAATGAATGCACAGCTCCATCGGTGGCTAAAGTTGTGCGCCAAAAAATATAGCAAGCGTTTGCAGCTCCCAATCCAAATTCCCAGACGTGGCAGCCCAGCTAAGCAGATGTTGTCTGTCGACCGCCACATCCAATGCCGACACCGCAATCACATACCCAAACGTGGCAGCACAGCTACGCAGACGTTATCCGTCGACTCCCACCTCCGATGCCGACGCCTCGGTACTATAGGGAACAACCGACGCGACCACCGCTTCGCCCAACCGGAATTTGGCGCACAGCTGACTACAGGCCCTTGTGTTTCCACAATGCGGAAGCGGCCCATATCTGCCGTCATTTGCAGCTGTTGCGTCGATGGGTACCAAGCTTTCTCATCCGCTGCTTCTCTTCGTGCTTTTTAGGACAGCCGAGCGAACATCGACACGAATTCGACGAGCTGGCAAGCTGATTCTCCTGGTTACCGGTAGCGCTCCCCTTCTCCGGGACATCGCTTTCCAGCTGAAAGGCGCAGTTACACCGACGTGGCCCGAGGGCGATCTCCCAGCCCACGCCGGGAAAACTGACGGCCGCGGTATCAGGGGGGAAGGTTGCCACATGTCGAAGTGCGAAAAATGCCCATTTCCTTCGTACGAGAAGACGAGACAGCCGGATGACTTGGTGACAGACGACATTGTTAGCGCCGATGTTACTGTATCAATTGACGGCCACGACGCGACGGCGCTAGTAGACACTGGCGCGCACTTTTCAATCGTAAGTGAAAAACTGGTGGAGAGATTTCGCCAAGTGAAAATGTAAATATCACGGCCGCACATTAGAGGTCAGCTACTGACACCGACTGGCTAGTGTACTGCAATGGTCAACAGAAGGGATTCGTCATTAGTCGCATTTTTTTATTCTTCCCAATTGCCGCAAAAACGTATTCTTAGCCATGGACTTCTTACGGGAGTACGGCGCCGTAATGAAACCACCACAAGGTGTACTAACCTTTTCTGGGGCCGAAAGTGCAGAACTACAACACAATTCTTTGCACATCATAGGCGACGTGACCATGCCACCGTTATCTTGCCGTCTTGATTCTGTGAGGTGTGACACAGGGTGATGGGGAAGGTATTGCCGAGCAGATAATTAAGCTTTTGCCTACTCAAGGTATTGCCACGCCCAGAAGTCTCGTCAAATTAATGCATGGGAAGCAGAACTACTGCTGAGAAACTTCAGCAAGCAACAATAGCACATTGCAAAAGGCGCAACAGGTGCTTACCAGGACAACATTGCGGAATTCAGCGAGTGCTTTGCATTACAAGGAGAGCAAGACGCTTCGGCACCGTTACCTGTTCTTGATGTGAGAGGGAGGTTATCACTAGCAGAAGGGCAGCGCCTTGTGGACCGGCTTCACCAGTTTCGCGATTGCTTCTCGTGGACGTCCAGAGTTGGTCAGACGCCCCTAATGAAGCATCGGATTATCACGGAAGAGCTAGCCAGACTAAACTGACAAAACGCGTACCGTGTAGCACCAAAAGAACGCGAAGCGATCTGAGAACAAGTGAAGAAAATGCTAGACGACGACGTTATCAAAACATCAAAAAGCCCGTGGTCATCGCCAGTAGTGATTGTCAAAAACAAAGACGGCAGTCTACGTTTTTGTGTTGACTACCGTAAGCTGAACCGGGTTACAAGGAAAGACGTGTACTCATTACCACGTAACGACGATTCTCTCGACAGGTTGAGGCATGCCCGCTACTTCTCGTCGATCGACCTCAAGAGTGGCTATTGGCAAATGTAGGTTGACGAGAGAGACAGAGAGAAGACTGCTTTCGTAACGTCTGATGGGCTTTACGATTTAAAGGTCCTGCCTTTCGGTTTAGGCTCCGCTGTGAATCCCGGCCGAGGACGAGCCAGAGGTACAGCTGCCCATGACAAATTACAAGTAAATCACCCAAATGTACAGAAGCGGTAGATGTAGGTTTCCCCGCCAGCATCCACAACTCAGCCGAAGGCAGCAAACGACCGTGCGACGCATGCAAACGGGGTCACTAGCGCATCCCGTGCTCTTGCACAATGTGTTCCCAACAGAGCATGCCACTTCATGCCCGTTTTGCAGACAATAAGAAGGCATTCAAGCACGCATCCTTGCAGAGTGCACTAAGCTCAAGAACCCCCACCATCCCTACACCCACCACCCCGAGCGATGGGAGAGCTTGTGGTCCAGCCCCAACCTACCGACCCAGCTCGTGCTGGTGGCTAGGGGCAAGGAACTGCTGGACGCATATGGAACCTTAGGAGAAAGTAACACCCGATCTGGTACCAGCGCCCACCAATCTTTACTAAGGGCTGAATAAAAGTTGATTCTCTCTCTCTCTCTCAGCTCCAGCAACTTTTCAGCGACTCGTGGATAATTTTCTTTCAGGCCTGAAGTGGGAGACATGCCTAGCATACCACGACAACGTTAGAGTCTTTTTCGGAAACGTTCGCAAAACACCTGGGATGGCTGGTGGTCGTTCTACAAACGATCCGGTCCACTTTCTTAGCACTGAAACTAGAGAATTGTCAGTTTGGTTTCGAGGAACTCCAGTTCTCAGGTCATGTTTTGAGTCATCAAGGCGTCCGCCCTCACACCGACAAGATCACGGCCGTCACAAAGTTTTCAACGCCAACAAATAAGAAGGCAGTGAGGCGTTTTCTAAGTATCTGCTCCTATTACCGAAGATTTAGAGCCAACTTTTCACATATAGCTTCACCGTTAACGCGCCTTACAAGAGAAGACGTTGCCTTCGTATGGGGCGAAGAAGAACAAGCAGCGTTTGATGATCTCGAAGAGCGCCTGCAAACACCTCCTGTGCTGGCTCACGTTTATGAGGACGCCCCTACCATGATTCATACGGACGCTGGCACCGTAGGTCTAGGCGCTGCGCTCGTGCAGTGGCAAGACTCAGCCGAGGCATTCATTGTATACGCAAGCAAGACGCCCTCACGTGCTGAGTCTAATTACTCAATCACAGAAAAAGAATGCCTTGCGGGTGTATGGGTGGTTATGAAGTGTCGCCGGTATCTCTATGGCCGTTCCTTCAGTGTCGTAAGCGAAGATCACTCAATTTTCTTGCTGACATACTTTAAGAACCCGTCTGATCGACTAGTGTATTGGAGCCTAAGGCTTCAATAATTCGATATGACAGTGGTGTACACGTCCGGACGAAAACACTCCGGCGCCAACTGCCTTTTAAGGTCACCGATTGAGCAAGAAGTCGCAGACGATGATGAAGACATGTCTTTTATAGGTGACCTAGAGACGGCCACAATTGCTCGCCACCAGCGGGAAGACAGCGAACTGATTCCGCCAATTGAATTTTTAGAAGGCCGGATCACAAGCGCACCCCAAACATTTGCAAGGAGCTTGACATCATTCTGCTTCCGTAATAATGTTCTTTACAATAACTTCTCTGCAAGCGGAAGCAGCCGCCTACTTTTCGTCCCAACGTGAATCCGTCATGAGGTCTTGCAAGGCTGTCGCGATGACCCGACATCTGGCCACCTCGGCTGCAGGCGAACACTGGCCCGAATCAAAGAGTAATATTACAGGCCAAGGATTGCCACCTTTGTGAAACACTGCGTGCGCGCGTGCCTCGATTGTCAGCGACGCAAAGCACCCTATACGAAACCAGCTGGGCTATTACAACCAGTTTAATTGCCCTCAATTCCATTTGCCTAAATCGTGATGGAGCTTCTCGGCCCATTCTTGACTTGCAATACTGGCAATAAGTGGGTAATAGTTGCCAATGATTACCTGACACGCTATGCAGAAACCAAGGCGCTTCCAAGTGGCGTCGGAGTCGAAGCAGCACGATTCTTTATTCAAAAAGTGCTTCTGAGGCTCTCTGCAACAGCGGTGATAATAACGGACAGAGGGACTGCCTTAACGGCTACACTCTAAAGACAGCGCTTGGCCTCAGCGGCACGGCTCACCGAAACACCACAGCTTATCGCCCGCCAACGAACGGCCTAAGCGAATGCTTGAGCAAGATTATCGCCGACATGTTGAGTATGTACGTAGACGTAGAGCACAAAAATTGGGATGAGAATCTTCCGTACATCGCATTCGCTTAAAACTCTGCTAAACAGGAAACAACGCGAAAGACATCATTTAGCCTGCTTCATGGTCGTGAAGTGACGATGATGCTCGTTGCGATGTTTCCACATGACTGCGGTGATATAGGCATGGACGCTGAGCTTTCGCCCAGCATGCTGAAGAAGCGAGACAACTCGCCCGCGTCAGAATCGCCCGACAACAGGACTACGACGCTGGACGCTACAATCTACGGCGCCGCTCCATCACATATCAGCTAGGCGACAAAGTGTGGGTTTGGAGTCCAGCCCGTCGGCGAGGGCCTTCAGGAAAAATACTCAGACAATACTTTGGTCCGTACAAGATTTTACGGTGCTTCAGCGACCTGAAAAATTAGGTTATCCTTGACAGTCCTGCTTCCTCAAGGGCGAGGCAGCGTATACCAGAACTTGTGCACACTGTGCGCAATGAATTGCCCACGTCTCGTCTACACATCTTCCTGCCGCCAGGTGAGCATCAGGGCGATGCTCTCTTTGGAGGGGGAGGCAAATGCCACATCTAGAACGCGGCACGTAGAGGATGATGAACATCTCGAACTTTTCGGAAGAGAAGACGAGGTCCCTGTGCGATCGTTTTCATTTGGCCTGCAAATAAAGTGTCCTGCTCTTTTTATTATTCCTGCTGCTTGTGAATCGTGACAATATTCAAGGCACGTGGACAGTTGTAGGGCTTGAGTGCGCCGTCATGGACAATGTCACTCGTTGTCACAGCGGAGGACGTAGAGGGCGTGGCTAGAACAATTTCATAGATGACATCGGTCATTGGCGGAGCATGTGATATGTGCCTGTGCAACAGGAAAGTAGTTTTTCACAAAGGCCAATTTTACGCGATGGTCACCAACGCAACACGAGGATGCCAAGCACAAAATGGTCATCACGGTGATTGAGGGCGTAGCGTTGCTTCTGTTTGTCTTGAGACACTTGCAGAGGCGCGCGCGCAAGTTGGCGAGTATGGTCAGCACGAGCGATCGCATCATGGGCATAATCGCTAGTTGAAGCTGTGGTGGATGGAAGCAGTGTCTAGTGGTAGCGTCGGTTCTCGGCTATACAAAGGGTAAAACGGGTAAGAGCGAGCAGTTTCGAGACGGGAAGAGTTTGCGCATAGGTAATCCAAGGTAGAGCCAGGTCCCTGTAACGGTGGTCGTCTGAAACGTATTTCAATCGCATGTCCGTAAGGGTGCGGCTCAAACGCTCAGTGAGGCCGTTAGTTTGAGGGTGGTAAATTTATGATCCATTGAGTAGGCATGCATGATGTCGTCAATGACTTTGGATGAAAACGTACAGCCACGGTCTTTAATAATTGATGCGGAGCACCATGCATCAAAATGATATGTAGGAGGAAGTCCGCAACATCAGTTGCCCATCTGGTCGGAAGAGCGCGGGTTATGGAGTAGCTGGTCATGTAGTCCACCGCGACTGCAGCCCACTTGCAGCCTGATGTAGATTCTGGAAATTGGCCGATAATGTCTCAGCCGACACGATGGAAGAGATCGGCAGGGATTTCGATCGGCTGCAAGAAACCAGCGGGGAGCTGGGAAGCCTTCTTGCGTCGTTGGCAAAATATAAATACGGCCAGAAAAAAATGCGACGTAGATGGTCATAGGTTCGAGATACACCAATGTGTCCTGCCATTGGTGCGTCGGGAAGCTTTTCTAGAACAGTTGAGCAGAGGTGTTTAGGTATGACAAGTAGGAACTCAGAGCCGTCCGGATGAAGGTTACGCCGGTGCAGAGTACCATCGTGGGGGGCGAAGAGGCGTAGAGTAGCGCCGGCTGGAGAGTGTTCAAAACGGTCGATGAGTGCTCTTATATAGGCGTCCCGACGTTGTTGGCCACCGAAACGAAGCAGCTATGATACTGAGAATAGGCAAGCAGCACTGGCAATATTAGAGGAGTCAGAACCGTGAACAGGGTAACGCGAGAAGTTCTCAGCGTCTTGCTGCAGGCAGCCAGACTTGTATCCCACGGAACATGAAAATTCTTGTAGCCTCAAAGCCCATCGACCAAGCTGGTCTGTAGGATCTTTTAGCGATTATAGGCAACAGAGAGCATGATGGTCAGTGGCTACGGAAAAAGGGTGACCGTAAAGGTAAGGACGGAACTTCGCTACCACCCAGACTACAGCAAGGCATTCTCGTTCCATAATGGAATAGTTGCGCTCCGATGGTGTAAGGAGGTGGCTCGCATAAGCAATAACGCAATCCTAGCCACGCTGACGCTGGGATAAGATGGCACCTAGCCATGACCGCTGGCATCTGTATGCAATTCTGTAGGGGCATCGAGGTCGAAGTGGGCGAGAATGGGTGGTGAGAAGAGAAGAGTAACGAGACGAGACAAGGCAGCGGCTTCTGCATTACCTCACGAGAGTTGTACGCCTTTCTCCAAAATATTAGTGAGAAGTCTAGCAATTGTCGCAAAATCTGGAACAAAACGACGAAAGTACGAGCATAGCCCCACAAAACTTTCAACGTCTGCGGCTGTCTTCGGAACCGGAAACGCTCGGACAGCGCGAGTTCTATCGGGATCAGGCTGTCCTCCGGAAGCGTCAGCGAGATGGCCCAGAAGAGTAATTTGTCGGTGGCCAAAACGACATTTGCACGAGTTATGTTGCAACTTCGCCTTTCGAAATACATCGAGTATAGTTGTTTGACGCTCAAGGTGGGTGTCGAACGTTGGCGAGAAGACGATGACGTCGTCGAGGTAACAGAGGCATGTGGATCATTTGAAACCTTGGAGCAAGGAGTCCATCATTCGCTCAAAGGTGGTAGGGACGTTGCATAATCCAAACGGCATTAGTTTAAATTTGTATAGGCGATCAGCTGTGGTGAAAGCGGTTTTTTTCTCTCTATATCGTCAACAGCAATCTGTCATTATTCAGAACGAAGATCATTAGAAGAGAAATAGTTGGAACCGTGGAGGCAGTCAAAGGCGTCGGGCATACGTGGGAGCGGGTAGACGTGCTTGTTAGCAATGCTGTTCAGATGATGGTAGTATATACCTAAGAGTCACGTTCCGTCCTTCTCCTTAACCAACACCTCAGGTGACGCCCAGGGACTCGACGGCTCAATGACGGTTCTATCTAGCATTTTGTTCACTTCTCTTTCAATTAGTCGGCGTTGCGGCGCAGAAACTCGATATGGTCATCGGTGAACAGGCGTAGCATCGCCAGTAAGAATCCGATGCTTGACCACGAGCGTCTGGCCTGAAGGGCGATCGTCGAAGTCGAAAATATCTTGGTAGGACGATAATACTTGACTGCGCAGAAGACTGGTTTGTCGCAACCATTTTCTTTCTGTTAGGATCGGCGCCCGAGGCTGGTACGAGGGGCCTGATAAGCTGGCAAGAACAATCGGTTGATAACGCTGCCACGTGATGGTCGCTGAGACAATCAGCGTTGGCGAAGCGTTGGCGGCAGAATTTGCTTTGCCAATCCAAAGATAAAGATAGCCATGCGAGTGCGCTCGCAGTAAGAGTAAGTATACGGTGAGGCACGATAACGTTACACTGTAGTGTGATTTCGGGCAGAGGAGTGGCGAGGTACTCATCATCACCTACTGGTGGGCAAGACAACCGTTCTAATAGGCTATTGACTTTGGTGGCAGACGAAGAAAGCTGGCGGGGCGCTAGCGGCAGTGGGTGCGTCAGAAGGTTCAGTCAGAATCCGCAAATCAAGGCGAAGGCTACTGGCAGAGCAGTGAATAAGAGGATAATGCGTGGAGAGAAACTCGAGGAAGAGATTAGGTCGTGGGGGCAATGATCAATCACGGTGAAGAGGACAGGAGTGCGGCGGCCGGCGATGCTGACATGTGCCATACACATGTTGATGATAGGCACGGTACCGCGATCCACAACGCGGGCGACGCGTGCCGACGCTGGGGTGAGCTCCTGCATCAATGAGTGCAATGATAGGATAGCCTTCAATGTCAACGTCAAGAAGGTTTTGGTACCTAGGTAACGTGAGCAGATTTGAGGGCAGCATTGACAACGCAGCTTCACCTCCAGAAATCGCATTGCCTTGTCTTCCGGCTGGTCCCGGGAGGCGATAGGTGGCGAAGCGAAGTGACGTGGTTGGGACGAACTATAATGATGGCTTCGAGGTGAGGGCGAGCGGCTGTAGCGAAAATTCGCAGCAGGGGCATCAGCGGCATCGGGTTCATGGTGGGTGACATAGGCAACAGAAGGTCCAAAGGTGCGGAAATAAGCTGCGGCGTATATGCGAGGAGGTGGTAACCATCGGTTGCGGCAGTGACGAGCGACGTAGCAGATACCACAACAGTGGAAGCAGATCAGCCTGTCATAAGGGGTACACCATTCGGACGGGTTGCGGCGAGATGTGGCAGAAAATGACTGCCGGGGATTAGGAGGGCAGCTAGAGAACTGGGGACTGCTGGGTTGAGACGTTGAACACACGTAATTCAGACCCATGTTCGAAAATTCCTGTCTGACGATGGCCTGAATCATTGCAATCGTGGCTGCTGGCGGATCAGGAGATGTTGCCGAGAAAGCTGGCGAACAGGCGGCGTCAAGGTAGCGGCGAACAATACGGGTTACGTCGTCACAAGTGGTGGGCTGACGCAGTCGACCCTCACATGTCGGCATAGCAGCACTGTTGGGTTGCCGCATGATGTGGTGTGTGATTAGGCGGCTCTTAGCTTGTTGAGGTTTATCTGCTTCAGACAGAGTATCGTCAGCTTTGCGGCACAGAACCAAGATGTCGAGAATGTATGGAACGTACGGCTCTGTAGATGTCTGAACACGAGACGCAAGAGCCTTTGTCATGGCAACCTTGTGGCCAATGGGGTCGCCGAACTGTTTCCGTAGCTTTTCTTTGAAACTGTCCCAACTTATTATCTCGTCGTCATGAGTTTGGTGCCACACGCATGGACTGCCGTCCAGATAAAAAATGACATTGGCGAGCATAATCATTGGCTCCTACCTGTTACTAGCACTGGCCTGTTCATAGAGCTTGACCCATTAATCTATGTCCTGTCCCTCCCGGCCAGCGAACACACCAGGGTCGCGATGTTGGGCAACCGTGATAATTGGAGCAGTTGAACAAGCCGAAGTCGTTGCACAGGTGGTCTTTTCACTGGGAGGCTTGGTGACAAGCTCAATGTACTGACAACTCCGGAGTTCTGTGGCGAAGACGGGGATCACTAACCCGAACCAGACTGTTCCGTGTGGAAAGACACAGACGAAAGAGGCTATTTACAGGCTATTTACACTGGAGCCAGACAGCCACACCGACCCATGCTCACGCCAAGGTGACAAACCAACTTCATCGTCATTTTCGCGGCGGCTCGTCTTTTGAGCATCTCTCGATGATATCGTAAAAATATATATACATTGGTATATGGTTAAACGAAGGTAGTAGATACATGGAAACACAGGAAGAAACAGTAACAGTAAGGATCAAGATAAATGCAGCCATTATGAAGCACTGAACGCTATGGGTATACAACTGGTACGAGGTGCTCCGAGGTATTCATGTGGAAATGTGTTATGGTTCCAGGACTTACTTTTCAGAATTTGGTTGCTTGCTTTAAATAAGGGGTACTATCAGGCCTCGATGGGAACCAAATGTCAGTGGGACGCCTCAGATTGGGCGGTCACGGGAAGGCTACAAATGAAGCTGCGCAGGGTGATATGGGCTGGAATAATTTTGAAGTGAGGGAAGCTCGCAGTAAAATTGACTATGAAGAATGAATAAGCAATATGTAAGAAAGTAAATGGGCTAGGAGAGTGTTGAGGTATCTGTAGAGGAGAAAAACATTGATTCACAGTGGAGAGAAAGAACTAGGAAGCTTACCAGCAGCTATGTGGCCTGTAGGGTGAACGACAGAACAACAAAGAACGTCAAGCGGAAAGTCAACGATGCAGAAGTAATATCATGGGTTACGGCAACGGAAAGGAAACGTGCCTTGAGTTACTACAGAAGAGGAAAAAACAAAATCGGGAAAGAGGCAATTTATGGTAACTCAAAGGGAAACTCATTAGTTTTTGAGGCGAGATCAGGATATCTTAGAACATGCACCTATAAAGGAAGATATAAGAAGGAAGAAGAAGCATGTGGTCGCTGTTGTAAAGCTAGGGAAACGATGGAGCATGTTTTATGAGAATGTGAAGACATTCTCATAAAACAGTGGCAGATTTAGACACCCCTGGCCTCCTTGAAGCCATTGGGTTAAGCGAGAGCAGAGTAAAACATGTCCGCAATAGGGATTAGAAAGTGAGATGCAATTGAAAGATTGGTGAAAGAAAATTAGGGAAACGACAAAAAAAATGGAAACGACAAAAGCGAAGTTCGCAATAGGGGGTAAGAAAAAGGTTGTTTTAGAGTTCATAGTGTTTCTTTTTTTCTTTTTTTTTCTTTTTTAACCGTGATAGGACATTAGGCAGTATAATAGCAAGGGCTTGGTGGCGCAACCTACCACCGCGTTCCAAGGGGTGCTCATAAAAACCCTCCATCTATACATCCATTCATCCATCCATGGGCAATCATGTGGGAACTCCAAGCCTATTTCTACAATGGCCATCGCCTTCGCCGTGAGCTTGTGAGCTTACGCAGAAAGTCTAATTGAAATAACCTTACCGCAGAGCGTCCTAAGCGTTATCGGAAAGTGAAAGCGTGCGACGTTGAGCCGCCGAACGGGGCTTTATCTCGCGTGCGCCATTGAGGAAGTCTGGAGCGGAAGCGTGCTCTCTCCTACCACGCGCGAGGCACGGGACAACGGCGAGGGTGGAGGTGGGCGGGGTGGAGGCGTTCTTCTCCAGCGGCTGCAACTTACGGCGCGGCCGTGCGTGCGCCGTATATTGAAAGCGATATGTGACGCAGCGTAAGGGCGCGCCAGCGTGGGCCTTATCTTCAAAACGATCTGTGACGTTTTCAGAGTGCGCGTAGTGCCGGTCGCTTCGCGTACGCTGGGTTGCGGAGTTTAATAGCGTTGAAGCGAGAGATGCACAGAGGTCAGTTCGCTCACTGCTGGTGCTGCGATTCCTCACTCCGGCGTTTTGAGAGGTAGTTTCCGTGGTATAGGAGTGAGATGTTCATTTTTACGTGCGCGCTCATGACACCGTGCATGCTAATTTAGTTAGTAATCAATGTTCCTGTGGGTGGGCAGCGCAACCCGTACGAAGGACGAAAGGAAGAACACAACACGAGCGCAGACTAACAACTGGTTTATTATTTCAAGCAACGGACTATAATATACAGAAAATGTAAACACGTGTAAAATGACGTTTACAAGGGTGTTAGCCTATCTTGCCATTCAATAAATCAGCTTCTTTATCCTGTAGAGGAACATGTTCAATCACCAACTCGCCCAGCTTGCCGTCTTAATTTAGTAATCAATGTTTACAAGTTTATGCTGCCAAAAAAAATAATAATCTACTAATTTGCAACGGAAAGCGGTGCTTCGCTTTTGGGGCGAAACTGCGATTTTTCATTCGGGACGTCATTTGATGAAAATTGAACGTCGTCCAGTTTCCTTTCTGGCGACTTAGTAAGTACTTCAATGTTCGGCATAACATTTAATCTGCTCAATATTGTATCGACTTCTAATGCATCAACTGTTACTGCTGTGGTTCAATCTGATAGTACATGATGCTTTCTATTCGCTTTACTTCCAGATTGGGTGTCTGTTAACACCCCTGCTCTCACGAATTTTTCATTTTCATCCTCCATGAGTACGCTGCCGAGTCTCAACGAACCGTCGAGTCGACAGTAATGAAAGTGCGATGTAATACACTGACCCATAGTAATTGCTAATCCCATCATTCTACATTTTGGAACTTTAGCGCAGAGCATTTAATACAGGGTCAGTTTCCTTTTTTTATCGAAGACCGCGTTCACAGGCGGACAGGTGCCCTTTTATTTATTCTGTTTACTATCTACATCTATCGATGTGGCATTGCTACCGAGGCCTAAACGGATATTATAATTTCTTTTGCGTTGTTTTTATGTATGTCAATACTTCAACCAACAGAAACGTATTCAATACCTAGCGCAAAAGAGAATAATTTGGTTCAATATGCTGAGCCAGCTGCTTTTACACTAAGGTGGGTGGCCTCATGAGTGTAGGATAAAACAGACTAACACTGCCAGCTTGGCTTTGTTCTCCAGGCGTATATGATTCCCAAGGTCCGCACGCGTCCGCCAATCCTATTACTGCTTTTGGATCGGTGTAGCCATGTAGTTTAGTTTCGGGTTGCGCCCAGACTTTCATACCATGTGGTAGAGTATGTCTCACTGTGCAGAAGGACGTCTCCAGACTGGCCAGCATCCAGAAGCTCCGAGACATCGCCGCACAGGTCACACACCATGCAAATAGGATCGCCAACTGCTAACATGAAATCAAATGAAGATACTTTTATGACTCGTGAATAAACTCGTCATTAGCAGTGTTAGCTATGGAACATTCTATGTACGAATAAGGACCAGCGACCACAACAACCTCAAGAATTCTTATCAGGCGTGAAATCTGGCCATCAGACTTCAGCCTGCAACGTTGATGGAGAAGGTTTTTAAACTCGGTTGCATGTAGTACATGCGAGGAGGTAGCGGGAATCCACAACACTAGCGAGGCATAACGGCTAAGACTCGCACACACTCGCCCAGCAACGTTCCGACGACTCCGACGACTGGGACACAGGAAAGACGGTAGACGATGAAGCCAAGCGCAAGCGTCAAATACCCCTATCCGCATAAAAAAAAGCGGGGCGAGTATCCCCCTAAAATTCGTATCCATTATCTAACAGAGGATTAAGGAGAGCCAGAACAGAAGGCATGCGCAAGACGTATGCGACAACACGTAGAAGAGCGCACGAAGCAATGTGCTACATGGACACTGCAAGGTATCACGGCGCAAGAGTGCACGTCTACAGCGTAGTCGACAGGCTGCTAGGAGGTTACATTGATATCTGTTTCTACCGCAGAAAAAACAAAGCTCAAGAGATGACGATAGCAGTAGCCTTAATGACATGCAAAAATATTGTTACCACAGACTTGTGAAACGTATGCAGCCATTAGACAATGCTTAGAATATCTCGCAATACCTTCAACCCACTGACAGTATAACGCACAACCTACCCATATTTAGAAAAAGATTTTCAATCATGCAGCGAGTTTAACAGTCAGTTAGCAGAGTTCTTTCAGATTGCAGAGTTCAGCAGCAAATTGCAATCCCACACAAAAAAGCACCGCTTCTGTAGATTATACAACTCTGCGAGATAGCCATTGTTGAACTGTTTCGTGGATGCAACCTTTTTAGTAAGGTACCTAAATTACCAGCGATTCCATGACGTTATTTCTTCTTCGTATTTACCACAGCCTCCCAGCTCTTCAATTGTCGCACTACTATTGCACATCAACGAACACCAGACGAGAATGCAGTTCTAGTCCAGGCCTACTCGTTTTATCAGTTTAGTTTCCTTCTAATTTCAGTGACTTGAGACACCTGTGGAACCACAGAATAAGATCCTTTGGTAGAATTTGAATAAAAACTGATGCAGAATCTTAAAAGCGATACAGATTCGCACTGGTAGGGTTCTCTGTCTCTATTTTTTTTCGCAACGTTTAACAGAAAGACAAAAGTTCTTGCTTATCTTATTAGTGAATCGGTGTATGCGTTGAATTGTTTCGCACTTGGTGCGCTTTGTTGGCATTTCTGGCTTTTTTTTTTTGTTTTCATGAGCTGTGTCGTTATTCGTTTTCCCTGTGAATTCTTATTCCTTTGATCCTTCCTGTTCAAACTACCCCCAGCTTGCACCAACGCATACGCTGTGTGCAAGCAAAAATATATATGCTACTCACTGAGAAAATAATCAAACTGTCGAAGTTCATAACTCGCGGTTGTGTAGTTTTTTGTTATTTCATGTCTCAACAAGCGAGCTGTCTTTGAAACACTGATGCATAACTGAGGCGCCCGTGAATACCGAATGCGCATGTTGAGGCTAGTTTGGATCTGATACCTTTGTGTGTATTCATTTAAACAGACTAACCTCGCACTCACAATTGCAGACATTTTTTTGAGGCATGAACAGGCACTCATTAAGGTTGATGGCAGAAAAGTTGTAAAATAAGGCAGAGGTTGAGCCATTTAGAAGGGTCTTCTCGTATTGAAAATGGCATTTTGGTATGGATGAGTTTCAAGAGAAGTAGGACAAATGGCGCCTTTAATTCTGGAGTGTAGATGGTAAAATCGTAAAACATAAGTGAGACGTACGATTTGAATAGCTCGTTTTTATCCTGCTGCGCTTGCACGCCCTGCTCAGTGGACTATAATTATGATGGCTTAGCGCAAACAAGGAACGACGCAAGGAAACAAGGGGACCGCTCCCCTTCTTCCCTTCCGTCCTCATTTGTTTGCGCTAAGTGATAATAATTATGGCCCACTGAGCATTATGAATGGACTAACCCAGCAGCATCTACTTCGCGATTACACTTCTAAAGACGCACAACCTGATCGCAGAAAACCTCGATCATTCTGCTGGCACGTAGGAGGATCCGCGCTTGCACGTATGGAAGACCTGAGCTAAAATAAAGCAGGGCATGAATATAGTCATAACTCGATGTAAAAATGCAGCGTGTTGCGGTAATAATCTGTGGAAGACATTTTCATCCCTTATATTTTTGACGAAGGTCAATAGAACGATGTTTGGAGACGGGGTAACAATATAAGCTTGTATAGATACTTGATTACAGTTTTTAAATTGATTAACACCAGGAAACCATAATAATAAACACAATTTTTGAATGCCAACGTGATAACAGAATGACGATCACTTGCGACCCCGAAAAATGCCCCTTTTGTGTATCTTTGAAACCATCTTGGAAAAGAAAATTTACTTTTTGCATAGAGTATAGGATCAAATATTATTGGCTCTAAAATAAATGAAGGAGTTTGTAGTAAAAATATGCTAAATTTTATGGGTGATAAAAAACTTCTGTCTGTTTCAGGAGTTTTCAATGTCAGAAAATTGACATTGCAACCTGAATACCGTGCATCTTCAGGTAGTAGAATGTGATAAAATCAAAAATTCGCGCTGAGCACTAGATACCCATTTTTAACCAAATGAGTCTACATTTTTGCAGCTTAGTCTATATGATACATTTTGTGTACTTTTTTATCGTTTCAGGCGTATAATTTAGGAGCTTTTTTGGCAGAAACCGTAAGATCGCCGACTCTATAATCGAACTACTCTAAAAAACATAAAGGCGGGCGGACGTTGCGGCTATTGCATCTGATAATCCTTATTGAAATGAAGTTTCCAAAGTTGCGTTGGACCTACACGCTAACAATGCGTACAATTACATTAAAAAGTCAACGCTATTACGGGTCTAAACCAGAATGCTCTTCCGAAACAGCATTTCGTCAAGTATTGCACCATTCTCGTGACTCAATGCCTAAAATAATTACAGAGATGCTTATCACTTAGCTTTACGTGATAACGTTGCATTCATCACATGTGTCAAAACATGAACAAACAAGAAACAGTACGTGACGTAGCGCACTTCGGCGCAGAAAGTGTTATTGCGGTGGAGGGCTCACTACTTGAATAAGGGAGGCAGTTTCAGGGGACTGTAGGCGTTAAGCAGCTAGTATGAGGTAAACTTACAGAAGAATATTACTAAACTGTGCAAGAATCGGCCTTCAAAACTTCTGATCAACGACATATAAGACTTGGCATCGGCCAAACTCATTTGGGCCAGTCATTTATTTTGCAACAGTCATGTGAAAAAGTTTTGGCTGTGGCGTTTAAAAAGTCTGTTATGGTGCTCTGTGTCTTTATGAAAGTTTTGTGTCTATGCCAGAAAGAAAAGTGATTCGATATCACGGTTCTGCGAAAGTGGATGCTAAGCGAGGCTGTTGAAACCCACCACTACAGCTACTGAGGTTGGAATGCAACGCTTTATTGTTTTACAGTAATGTCAGTGACAGTCACTTCCTGGTCGCTGTGGTGCACTGTGATGTGTGCGACGACCATTTTCTCTACGTTTACGCCAAGGCCTAATCCAAACACGATCTGTACAACGTGATTCTTTATTGGGGTCCTCCTAGCGTGCGAGTCCATAGGTGTCCATGAGAAATGATAGGAACCTATATTTTTTTTTTGGGGGGGGGGGGGGGGGGAGGAGTTTGAATGTCAATAATAATGTCGCCGAAAATCACCACTGGCGTGTCTCGTTCTTCTCTCATCAATGCAAGGTCTTTTCGCATGATGTTCCCAATTTCCATTTTTGATGTTCAAAATTTGATGCAAACCGTGAAGATTCGCATTGTATAACTGCTATATTACTCCACATATATTTGCCCACTCGATGACATTGGTGCCTGGCTCAAACAGTTGGGACTGGACCTCGTAGGGTTTCATTGCCAAATCTATCTCTATATAAATAGTTACAGCACTGCCTCTTTCGTGAAGCCACGGTGCTGCAAGTGCAATCCCCGTGAAAACCGTGATTTCGATGAGTTCGTCCAACCAGGCTTCAGACATCTAACTGAGCTTTGCCTACCCATAGCGGTTCTGCCACCCCAATGAAATAAGTTGCAAGGCTGGTTCTATTATTTATAAAGGCTAGTGACGTTCTTTTACTTATAAACCCTAGTAACGTCATTCCTCACCTCGTAAGCTGCCATTGCCGTGGCACCTGGCGCAATAGTAATCTTTACGCTGAAACTTATTAGGGGAGGGCTACGTGTTTCGCATCGCCAACAGGAGCTCCTTATCATCGATTGTGCGGTGTGGATGCTTGTGTTGTGCTTCTCATTTATTGAAACAAATGCCGCGGTGTGTATTGTATGTGTGATAACAAAAATTGTTTGCACTCACAATGCTAACAGCACGAGAAAGACGATGGATGGGGTGAAGGCATACCCGATAAGCGCTGACTCTCAACTAAGGCTTATTACTGAGTCAGCGCTCGCCCTGTGTTACTTCAACCCTCCTGCCATCTTTTTTGCGCTGTTGCCATTATGAATGCTTACCAACTTGCCCGCCTTTCTACTTTAATATTCTATGCGATTTTGGCTTGAATCAATGAATGTATTCCTACTCAGAGAGGACGACGCGAAAAATCCTAATACCTAGAGGAATGCAGCTTCGCTCTGAAGAGATTCAGCGGGATATAGACCGCAGAGCCTTCTACTAAATTAGTAAATCCTAATATAGCCACATGAATACATAAAATTTATTAACTGCTTATTCGGCAAGTGAATCGCTAGCATGTTCAAATCTGCCCTAACATAGTAGCTGTAACTGTAGTGATTGCAAACAATCACTGCAAACACAGGCAATGAAGGAAAAAAATGGTGTATTGCTTGCGCGTTTTTTTACTATAGCACATATTACGCAATTATTACCACGTAGGAAAAAAAAGGGGGCGAAGAAGCATCTCTGCGTGCTACGCTACGATCCTGATTTCCATTCCCACTGGGAAACTTTTTATAGTATATTTCTTGTTTTCTTGGCGTGTATTTGATGTAGCGAAATCATTTTTGCCACGTCGATCTGATAATGTCAAATGACCGCAGACAGTGTGTCTTCACGGTCACTCGACATAAGATCTGGGGCACCGTCGGGTCTTAAATATAGGTACCTGTATTCTTGTCTTTTTACCTGTTCTCTGCCGCCCATGTAAAAATGGTGCATGATATTTACTTAAACGAATGATGTCACAGTCCGATACATCTGACAGACCTAAGATGTGATAACGAACTGTTTTTGTCATCTGGCCTTGCTAGATGTAAGTGGCAGAAATGTCCCACGGTTATGATACCCCATTGGGCGAAATCTCAGCTCAGCTGCATACGTGCTTTGATTTCGCGATGTGTTGCGGCAAAGAATTTTCGAGAGCAATCACTCCACCTACTGGCAGCGAGTAACTGCCGTCAGCTCCTTTGCAGAAGGTGGGGGGAAGGGGGAAGCAGTGACGGAACCCTGACACGATGAACGGCACCAGAGGCAGCTGTGGAGGAAGACGACGACGCACGAGTAAGCAGTAGCACGAGCGCGTTCGCGCGTTCAGGCCAGGGTTGGGGACCAGCCTGCTGTGGTAGAAGACGACGACAAACGCGGGGACGTTGGCATGATGAATGGCATCGGAACCAGCTGTGGAAGAAGATGACATCGAACGCGCGAGCAGTAGCACGAGCGCTTTCGCGGGGTTCGCTGAGGGATGGTGACGAGCCAGCTGTTTTCGCCACGTCTGGCAAGTGACAGGTCATTTGCTAATATAATCACGGATAGCTGCACCAGCTGTGCAGATGTCCGCCGCATCTATTTGTTGGTTTCGCTGCTGCTTTCTTCCATTTCTATTGCGTTTTACCTAGACTATGCTCTAACATTTTATGTGTAGCACATTGAACGCAGATAGTTATTGAAGATTCTCGATCACGTTTCCGAGAACCCCATCTCTACATATTTGACTACCATAAATCGAGAAAACAGCATCAAGAGGCGCTTCCAGCGCTCGTTCTGCTCCGACGTACTTTTTGTAGCTCCGGATTTTTGCCCCATTTGCTGATTCTTCCCCGCCCATCGGCATCTACACCCTCTTGCTGCGTCGATCAGCTCGAGTTCTTGCACGGCTTCGCGAGTGCGAGTGCCCCCGCGGCACTCGCCGCGTCTGCGCGGAGCAGCCAAACTGCTATCCGCTGCGTCGAGCGAGGGGAACATTACCGATGCAACTGCCACCCAAGTCAGGAGCGTCTCCTTCGCGGGAACAAGTGCAGCGTGCGAAGGCGGTACCCTGAGGATGGTTACCACCAACATGGAGCAGAACAGCGCTGCTGCTGTCGCGGCGCACACGTCGGCCCAGAGAACGAAGGAAGCTACTGACCTTCCATCGGATGGAATTGTTGCTCAAGCAGCCACGAAAAAAACTTGATCATCACAAGGCCTACCCGCACGACCAACAGGTACGTCTCCGGAGTCACCAACGACATCGTGGTACCAAGTGGTTACCAAGCCTCGTGCTAGATATGACATGTCCACTTTGCACAACCATATCATTAAGCGGCCCTGTACGCCTGACGCGAGGCTTCCCGATTTCAAGGTTTCGCTCTACACAAACCTACCAATACAGTCTAAGTATGGGTGTCCCAGCTATGGCACTAGTTTATAAACCCGACGAACTGCAACGATAACAAGTCTCGGAAGCATGTGTCCTTCCAGTCCAGGCGTACCTTGCCAGTGGTAGTGATTTAGGACGCTACGTGGTTAATGGCGTTGACCTTGACTAAGAGCCCGAGAGGCTCCTGCAGTAGGTATCGTGTTCCACACATAAGGTCGTGGCTGCTCGCTACCTAGGCAGCGGTCGTACGTGCCTAACCACGCTTCAAGGTCCTAACTCTCACCTGAACCTATCCTGTATTACAGCTGCGTACTGCGCCCATGTCCATTCAAGCCTTCCATTGTGTACTGCTACTCTTGCTTTAGACAGAGACACATGAAATCATCCTGACCATACCCACCCACGGACGCCACCATGGAGCCTGATTAGTCAGCATCTTTTAGATGCGGCCTATGCCAAACAAAGAGATCATGACAACGCTTCCACGACGTGTCCTACGAAGTTGAAGGCCACTAAGAGGGCTCGACAACGCCATGCTTCACAGCCAGAAAGGACTCCTCGAGTTGCATCGATGAAACAAGTCCCTGTCTGCAACTGTTACACCGTTCTGGCCTCGCTGGAAGAGGACGCTAGCCAGGTGAATATAGCAAGTACTGCGACAAATCATGCTGCCATTCCTACATATAGCGCAGCTGTTAGGTCGTCCACTTCATGACCACAACGGGCATCACCATCGATAGAAGACGTGCTGCTTCCTTTGGCAAACGAAGAGTTCGATATCGCCACTCACCTGGACACCCTTGAAAAGGAAATCCAACGTCTCAAGAAACGTCGTACAATGCTTCTTCGTCGTTATGACGGAGCTTGGTCGTCACATTCGTCGTCAACGTCTGGTCCTGCTCATATGGCTAACCCGGCATCTGTGTCGAAACCTACTTCACCCCAAGAACTCTTACGCTTCGTTGCGCAAGAGCTCCAGCAACACAGCACCGTTCTACTGGCCAATTTTAACCTTTCACGGCTGCTATGTCTTCAAGTGTGCCAGAAGGCATGTCACAGTGGAACTGTCGCGGTATCGCGCGGAAGGTCAGAGAGCTGCGTCAGTGTCTCAGATATGGAAAGCTGCGTGTTTGGGCTCTACCGCTTGAAGAATCCAATGGCCTGCCACCAATTTCAGGATTTGTGGCATACTCATCGCCTTCAACGTTTCATCGTAGGAGTGCTACGCCTGATGTCACTGCAGCAAAGGCTGCAGCTTATGTAACACGCACTCTTCATAAGACCCGTGCTGATCTTTCACGGCGGTGTACTTTATGGCAAGAAGTCGTGGCCGCATTGGATGGTCTCCATCGTTTCGTATTATTCCCGCCCCTACAGCGGTCGTGCGGCTCGGTTGTGTCTCGGCTGGTCAGCTCTTGGGGCAACGCGTACATCGTGGTTTGGTGAAACGCGAAACGCTCTTTATTTGAAATTTCTGTGTCTCTGCACGTCGCGCCGCCAAGCATAACTTCTATCAGAACTTGACTCTGCATCAAATACCCTTTAGTTAGATGCCCAACGCCTTACTGCAGTATCTCGGCTTTATGAATACCGCTTAGAACTTGGCCGCTGGATGGACTGGTGCTCTTCCCTCGGACCTTCGCTGCCCAATGCCTCTATTTGCTGCACCTTCCGAGTAATAGAATGTGGCCGGCCCCTCCACAACCCGCAGCCTGCGCCCTGCTAGCATCGGGCAAGACACCAGCAGTATTCGCAGAAACTGTCGCGCACACGTTTTTTCTGGCTTTGGGCACAGCACCGCCTCCTTTAGTTGTTCAAAACTGCCTTCGCGTGGACGCAGGCACAACGCCTACTCTCTCCGACAGATAGGGTTTACAAGCTGTCTTTACTATGGCGGAGCATTTAGCCGCAATAGACCTGTCGAAGCGATGCAAGGCCCCAGGACCGGATGGCATACCATATTAACTATATAAAACCACGGAATGCAAGGTTCTCTAATACTGTTTGGGGCCATAAACGAAGCTTGAGGTGCATAAGTCATCCCCAATTCTTGGCGGCATGCAGAAATGATCCCTATTCCCAAACCCGAAAAACCCCAAGATATTTGGCGCGCATAGGCGCCCAATAGCACTAACTTCAGCGTTAGGCAAGCTGATGGAGCGTATGCTCGAAACACGTATTACTTTGTGGCTCCAGTGATACTAATGGTATCATCCGGGCCAAATCGGCTTACGTGCTCATCTAGGCGCAGAGGATGGCCTTGCGTACCTATCTTCTATGGTTCTCAGCGGAGGGCGCTCCCGAACAATTCAGACCATTCTGGCAATGGATATTCGTAGAGCGTACGACCATGGGAGCCACGAAGCAATTGTCGGAATTCTTCATTTGCTTCAGGCCCCTAGCCGTGTCTGCACATTCATCGAAGCCCTCCTGCGCGTTCGCGCCTTCTCCGTTTGCCTGGCTGGCCAAGCAGCAGGTCAGTTCGTCACACATCGGGGTATCCCATAAGTATCTGTGCTCGCACCAGTCCTTTTCAATATTGCTCTCAGTTCACTAGCTTGGAAGCTAGCGGCGGTACATAACGCACAGTACATAATCTACGCAGATGACATCACTCTCTGGTGAGTTGATCCTGAAATCTGCCAACAAGAACGAGCACTTCAAGAGGCCCTAAACGTAACTCACAACTGGTGTGCTCAGATAGGGCTTGAAATTTCTAAGGACAAGACGATGTACATGTCAGTAGCGAACAAGTATGGTGCCGTCTACAGGCCATCCGGCATCTTCAATTAACTATGGATCAGCAACCACTGCACGACGCTTCAACTATCCGTGTACTCGGCCTTAAAATGGATTCCTCAAGTTCTGAGGGACCATGGGTCAAAAATGCAAAACAACAGGCCGCAGAAACGATGCAGTTGATACGTCGCATGGCGAAGTAATCTACCGGAGCGAGCACCAACATGGCTCGCCTTCTTTTCCGTTCTGTACTGCAACCACGACTCGTCTGCAGAGCCCACTTTCATTATCTCAGGAAAGCATAATGGGCTCGCCTTGAGACTGTTATTAACGAAGCCATGCGGACAATAGCGGGACTACCACGTGTCACTCTGTTGCAAACCATAGAGGCCGAGTACCAACTCAACACTATCGACGAACTCGTGCACCAATGTCGATACGTGTGCGCCCTAAAGCCATCAAATTTCTGCTCGGCTGCTTCACTGGGGCGGTACATTGGACATGAAATATACATTCCAGCATTTACGAGACCCGATGTGGCTCCGTAGAAGAGGGTACAATTAAGTGACATTAAGCCTATTGGTCGTCTGTATAGCTCGGTTCTTCGCCATACGAATGCCCAAGTTTCCCGCCTTTGTCGCGCTGATGATATTCAAGTCGATACGACTCTTGTAGTATACACTGATGCCAGTGTTAATGACACCATGATTCACACAGCTGTCGTGTGTCCATTGATACCAGAGGCTGGCCAGACGTGCTTGTATGTTGCCGATCCTGCACCACCAGCCTATCTTGCTGAGCTTGCTGCCATACGAGACGGCTTGGCCGCGTTGCTACCTACTGTTCAAGCTGCTCGATACTCTCGAATCATTCGCACCGACTCTACCCAAGCCACCCATGACATACGTAGGATATCTCGGTCCACTCTATTCTCACATAGCACTCACCGTCTTTTTTTTACGCGAGGGCAAATGCCTCAGGGCTACAGGGGTATGGGATGGGGGTGAATAAGGATGATTACATGAACGAAAACAGATTTGCTGACCTAATGAAGTCCAAGAGGTATCGATAATGCGGTCCCTGCGTCCAAGCAGCGTAATCACTCGGATTATGCGGTGAGAGTCCCGCTGCTGCGAGGTGCCGGAGCCTCGTCGGTTTCAGTGCAGGTCAAAACCACAGCAAGTGGTGGATGTCGGCTTCAGCATTTCGCGACTTACAGAGTCGACACTCAGGACGAGGATATAACGGGCGAAAGTGCGGCCACTTCCTAGTCCCGGAAGGAGTGAGGGCAACCCCGACCCGCATCCTCCGAAGCGCAACCTCCTCTGCACGGGTAAGACCGCGGGGGAGATTTACCGCACATGGAGGTATGAGAGCACGTGTGCGGCGCCGGAGGTGCTCGTTTCTTGTTAAAAGGAAGGTGGCATCGTCTAGGTTAAAGAGTTGAGGCAGTGACGATGGAGAGGTCGCTAGACGGGTCGCAGAATCCGCACGGCTTTGAAGGCTTAGAAGGTCGCGTGGGATCCACTCGACAGATATTGGCTGCAAGATGCATGCCGCCAGAAGATGGATCTGTTGGCATATGTCAGGGCTGCGACTGACGCGTCGCAGAAGCCACGTCGCCTGGAGGGCATCAGTGCGGATGACGATTCGGCCCGTGGGGACCATGGGAAAGGCGGCCACAGAGCACAACGCTTCTCGGACAGCACGGAGCTCAGCACAAAAGGGGGAACGAGTTTCTTGGATTTGAAACCGGGTCGTCTTATTAAGGGCAGGTGCGCATGGGCAAGAAATTGCAGTGGTTGTTTCACAGTCCTGAATGCTTGCATCAACGTAAAGGACGATGGAGCCAAGTGGCAGGTGGGCATCATGAGCAATAATTCGGTCGCGAAGCGACGCCACCGCGTGACTTGATGTCGGGCGATGTATATCAGTTGGCTTGTTATCACTCAGCTGTACAAAACTCCAGGGAGGAAGAACGGGCGATGGTGCTGGTAGAAGCGAGTTCGAGAAAGCGTAGGCCCTGAGAGCACACGTTGCAAGTGAAAGGCTGGCCTTAAGCCTGCGAGCATCACGTCGCTGCTTCACCAGCTCATCTAGTGTGTTGAGCTGTGCATTTTCTTGGAGAGCCACGATCGGAGTGATGCGGGAAGGTAAGTGATGACCCTCATTGCCTCGCGATTAACAGCCTCAAGGCGATCCCATTGTGCCCTCGTCAAATGCTGAAATTGGGCTTGATAAACAAGGCATGGTTGTACTACCGCCTTCACCAATTGTCGCGCAACATATGAGCTGGCGACGCCCGTTTTAGGAGCAATGCGCCTAATCAGACCCAACGTCTGAATTGCCTGCTTTTTAGCGCTGGAGAGCCAAGCAGTTCCGGTTCCCGACTCCTGTACCGTCAGACCCAGAATTTTTATAGTTGAACATTGTTGAAGAGGGGTTCCGGATAGATGAAGACGAATGGGTGTTGCAGAGAGTTTACGCCAGCCACAGCGATTGGCGACTGGCATGCAAGCAGATTTGCTGACGGAAAGCCTAAGGCCGACCGAAGAAGCATAAGTCGCCGTGAGTCAACCTAGCCAAGCTAGAAATAAAGCCTACATCCTATAATATACGTCAGTCTCAATACTGGAAGGTGGTCACTCCCAGTGCTAAGTATTCTATGGGTACACTATCGTATATTCTGCCTAAACTTCTTCATGATCTGAATAAATGTGGAATTGATTTAGGTCGCACTACAGTTCGCGAACTGCGCCACGTGATATGTCATGTTTTTGAACAAATCTAATATTTGATTTCCTTGTGATAATTTAAATCGAATCAATTTTGCGTTTGTCTTTTGTTAGATTCCTGTATGTTTTATGTATGCTCCTGTACTGCCTTGTAGAGGGGACCGTGGGCTCTAGTCAAGCTGTTCAGCAGCTTTTACCCACGGCCCCTCCATCGTTTTGATGGAAATAAAGCTTATTATTATTATTATTATTATATTATTATTATTATTATTATTATTATTATTATTATTATTATATCTGAAGCTGATTGAAGGACAGCGGCTTGAGTCTGCAGGTCGTGATGACTGCTCCATACCGTGATGTGATCAGTGTACAACAAGAACTTTATGTCGGGTACATCGTGGGGTGACAATAATGTGGGTGACAATAGAGATCCCTGGGGTACGCCAGGAAGAGGGTCAAATGAGCCCAAGGCGTCACCATTGAGGCGAATCGCAAAATGTCGGTCTTCAAGGGAAGATTTGACAAAATTCCGCACTCTAGGGGGAAAATTCAGCATGTCAATTGAAGCCAAGATGGCAGCATGACTGATGTTATCATACGTCTTTTCGACGTCCATAGCGAGGACAGTACGGACAATGTGGCTACGAGTTGACGATAAAACCGAGGATGCTAAAACAGCCAGCCCATCTTCAGTACCTATGGATGGACGGAAACCAATTTGAGCAGGGTGGTAGAAACCGCGGTGCTCTAGCCACCACGACAGTCATGTGGCTAGCACTTTCTCAGCAAGCTTGCAGAACGTTGACGTTAGGGAAATGGGTTGGAAGTTGCCAAGGTCAGTCGGCGGCTTGGTTGGTTTCGGAATCGGGATCACAATAGCTGATTTCCAGCCTGGAGGGACAAGGCCGTCTAGCCATACCTTGTTAATGGTGTCGAGGAGTTGAGGTAGCACAGCGGAACTCAGGTTCTTGTAGGCCTCATAAGTAATAGAATCGGGACCGGGTGCTGTCTTGCGACTGGTACCATCTATCGCTGCAAGCAACTCAGGCATGGTGAAAAAGCTTGCGATCCCCTCGGAGTCTGCTGTAAATGGTAACCTGTCGATATGTGTCGGAATGCCTGCCAAGGAAGCACCATTGGCTGTTTGAGGCAACACGTCGTACTGCGGGAAAAACTTCCGGGCTGATTCTCTGGCGAAATCATCCGGCGACAAGCCAGCAGCGAAGTAGACTGGCTGCCACGTCTGGATGGCGGCAACCGTGTTCCATGGCACGGAACGTTCGCCAGAGAGAAGCATTCGAGGTCTTAAATGAAAACCGCTCACACCATGTATGCCAGTGCCTCCACGAGAGGTCGCGCTCATATCTGCGGGCTTAGCAGTAAGGAAATTCAGTCTTGTACGTGCTTGTGCGGAAGTGGGGCCTTGGTGCCAGCTCAGCTTGTCTGCGAGCAGCCCACAAGTTGAGCAGGCCGATATCCGGTGCCGGTCGATCGACGTCTACCCAGCTGATGGTTGTAGCTTCATTGAGCGCTCTTTGTATGTGGTCAACAAGTAGTGGTGACCAGTCCACACAGGTATCTTGGAGAACGGAGCGAAAGGTGCCCCAGTTGACCACAAAACACTTGCGGCGCAATCGGTGGGCCTGTGGCGGATGAAGGCCGATGATGATAGGGGGGTGGTCACTACCCCAGCAGTCGGGCTCCAGGTGCCAAGTTGGAGTGCCGGGACCCGACCACCACGTAAGATCTGGTGCGTATGTTGTACATCGAGCTTGAGGCACAACCCGCGTTGCTGAATCGGGATGGTTCAGTAGTATAAACAATGCAGCCGCGAAGGCGTCCTGCACACGCCTACCTCGAGGGATAGATGTAGGGTACCGCCAATCTGGGTGAGGGGCGTTGAAATCACCGTCAACTAAAATAGGGCACGCTGGGTATTGGCGACGGACTTCCCTAACCAGCCCAGATTAATTCGTGAAGAGCCACCGGCTGGTCTTATGTAGTATGACACTACCACAACAGTTGCCTTGGGTAACTTCACAGCTACTGCCACTACATCCTTATATTAGTTACACCAGTTTTCAAGAGAAATGCAGACCTGAGGATAGCGCGTATCAACATACACTGCCGCCTTTCCTGGAGGGGCAGCTGTGTGCACGCGACGGTCACTCATCGAAGGACACAAGTATCCACTGAAGCCCGGAATGGAAGACAAGGCGTTGGTCTCCTGTAGTAACAGGGCCCACACCTGCAGCTTGTTCATACGTAGACGGGATTTATGTTCCCCCACGTTCGTGGAGAGCCCTTTACAGTTCCACTGAAGCACGCTACAAACACGTGTGCCCGCCATTTTAATTGCGAGTCCGGGGTTGTAAAATCACAGATGTCAGGTTGGATAACTGGCTGACCATGAACCGCAAAAGGGATGTTGTAGGGTTAGCTGAAGCCTGGTAGACTCTGCAACCGATACAGGAGGGCGTGACAGAGACGATGATGCAGCGGAATCGATAGTTGTAGTGGTGTGAGATTCCACTGCACGTCGCCGACGCGCAAATAATTCACGGTGCTTCCGGAGCTTGGGTACCTCCGCTAAAAGGCGGGCAATTTGATTTTCAACTGCTGCCATTTCATCACGCGGACGTTCTGGATCGCTCTGGTTCTGTGTAGCCAGCGGGCGACGGCGGTCTTTGCGAACTTTGTCACTGTAAGTCTGTTGGGAATGGGGTGCCGGCGGGTCGGGCTCGGAAAGCTGTGGCCAGTCGTCGTCATGCTACTGGAGCGCAGCAAACCTGTGAGATGTCGGCACTGGTTGTGTAGCAGCATGTTGAGGCCATTGCTCATGAATCCCGTGACGAACCTTCGTAGTGGCCTTTTGCTTTGTGGGAGAAGTTGGAGAAGTGATATCATGGTCGTCGGTCTTGCAGAGTCCGCATCGGCAAGACACTGCGCCAGCTAGTGCAGCTTCATCTGGCCCTGTATATGGACAGGATCGGCGCTTGTGGTCCGGTCGGAAACAGTTCTAACAATACACGACACTGGGTTTATACGGCTGATGTCGTAGAATGTGCAGCCATAGTAGTACAGTCGGGCTGGGGGAGTTGGTGGGCCCTGCAAGGTGACGATGCAAGAGCACCCCTTTCCCACGTAACGTCCTTGAATTACTCGGTGAGTAGGACAGTAGAGCTCACGCTGGAGAGCAGTCTGGTCCTCGCGAACGTCAACGTTGTAAACGACACAGCGCTGTAAATCCGAGCCGTCTACCAGGTACACCTGGACCGGCACGGTGACTTCGCTTGTTATCGAGAGCCGTTGAAGCGTTTGCAAACGCTCGACAGCAGCCAATGTCGGGAGCCACACAGCGATGGTATTTGACTTCTTTCTGGCCGTGAAGCCGTGGAAGCCTATGGTGCCAGGACAAGCATCTAGGTTCACCTGAATAATCCTGTTCGGAATCTCCGTGAGGCGTGTGGGGGCCAGAGCTTTAAGGTCGCTTTATAGCAAACCCAGCCCGGTGTCGACACAACTAGGTGGTCAGTCGTGAGACAGGAACGCTTGCCTTGGGAGCCGCTGTTGGCCGAACACGAATCAAGGTGCAGATTGCTCCGAAGGACGCTTCTGAGAACCATGGGGGGCCGACGGCACAGATGGTAGCGCAGAAGACAAGTCCATAGGGGTACTCGTTACGTCATGCACAACTGGAGCCGCATTCCCGATCGGTGTCTGGGAAGCCATCACCGAGCTCCGCCCTGAGGGCAGATCACTCACGGTCTGATGTGCATTTTGGGAAGCCGATGGGTGGGCTGTAGCTGAAGGACTTGGAGCAGGAACCAGGAGCTGGAATCCAGGCTCAGGTGTCAATTGTGCGGCCGGTAACACCGTCGTGACGAGCTGCGCCGGCGAATTTATCACCGCGAGTGCGTCACCGGAGGCACTAGGCCTAGTCCCGGTGTACAATTCAGCTGCAGGGCCGATGGAGTGACATTCGCTGAATGTCAAAAAACCAGACTGCGCATGAGCGTCCGCAGCGCCCTCAGATGTCTTGGAGTCCAATCTCTTCACGTATGGAACGTATTTACGCGGAAGGCGAGATGTTCCACAGGAGCGGTGAGCAGCCACCTTAGCAGGGAAACTTCGTCGTCGTCGTCCTCATTCACCGTCTTGCTGCCACTGCGAATATCCTCATACGCGTCCGGCGGGTGCCTCGAGCAGCCCTGCCTGGTCTCCTTCAAACAGATATGGCAACTCACCCGCAGATTACAACATACCCACTTCCGCATTTTCCTGAATACGCCTGTGGACTACTGATCCGGGAAACGGAAAACCTCGTACGTACCACACGAGCTCTCAAACCTCCGTGTGGGTCAGACCTCCCTGGCGGGTTAACCCGCCGAGAGGACGTTAGGTTAAGGGGGCTATGTGTCGGGGTCACGCTCACCCCGTCTGTGACCGCTCTCAGGCTTCAACAGTACCATGATCCGTCCTTGCGGCTCTTCGGGACCATTTAGTAACACAGGAATCCAAAGTGTGTCAGTGACACACCTACTATGGGCGTGCCCAGGACTTCATCTAAGCCGTCTCTACCACCTGCGGGCAACAGGCTGTCGGCCTGGCCGCCCACCTGACGTCGAAAGTCGGATTCATGAACCACATCATCGTTCACTCATAGATTATTGCACTCATCGAATCTGGTTGTGTACTTTCACGATCGTTTGCATTATGCCTAAGCGCAAGCTTTCGAATTAAAAACAACAGCTTCAAACGAAATGTGTACATTTTAGTGAGACAGCCGGAAATGGTTTTCCAACGTATGAAGAAGCACGAGGCTTTACCGCGTGGTAATTCGTAGTACCAATCTCTAAGTTTTCATGGGTCGTCTGCGTAGCGTTATGTTTCACGCGATTTCGCGAATAAGAGATAAGAAATGATTTGGGTCGCGAACAAAAAGGTACGACTCGCACCTGTTCATGAACGAAAACTAAATGCGACTTGCGGAGTGGTCAGCTGAGCTAACTGCAAGGAGAAAATCTGCGCCTATCTGCTTCGTTGATGATACTCTTCATTGTTGTATTGCTGCTTTTAGTTCGACATCTTAGTAATTGTGGAATTCAGCAATACGAAAGGATTTGAACCAATCACTTATATGAATCTGTAGAGAAGCGTAATCGCGGCATTGCTGTATTTGCGATAAGCGAATGTTTACAGAGTGTCGTGTCTAGGCGCATCGAATGTCTGTGTGCGTGTGTTTGTGTTTGCTGGTAAAATTCCCATCCATGGTGCGAAAGCAGATGCGGCAGTTGTTCCAGCAACAGGAAACACAACGACTAGTGCGGGTGTCAATGTAACGGGTACACTGCACCGCACTACACACTGAATAATCTTTGACACGAGGGAAATATGCATTTTACTGTTCATAATGCCTACATGAGACGTTCTTTAACGTGAACGAGAACCATGCTGCGTATTTCCAGGAAAAGCACTTTTAGAACCTTTCTACCGAGCCTGTGATTAAAGCAGCTAGGAGCAGCCACTAGTTATTTAAGATACAATATGTTTCATTGTCACAGCAGGTAAATGAAGATGGGCGTTTATCTCGGAGGCTGTAGTAAACCAGATTTGAACAGATAGGTGCTGAGTCGACCCAGAAATAAGACAGAAGCGCACTCCTCAGTGTCGTCCTGGATGGCTAAGATGTCTGAGCATAGCGAAACATACCTACATAGTGGGTAGTCGAGCTGTTTCGCGGCCGAGTAAGTAAGGGTGTGAAGACCGGCGTAACCATGTCCACTTCAACTTCACCTCAAAAGTAGACAGCTTAGCATACAGCAACCGAATCGCGTCCACGCGTCCCATTTGCATACAAAAGGTAATGCTGCCTCGTTCATTAGCCGTTGCTGCGTCCACCCCACCCTGCTTTATTTGAATGTTTGAATACTTTATTTAGGCAATACATTGTCTACAATTTAGGCCCTAAAGACCGATGGAACTGCCTGAGAAAGACCGCCTTGCCCATACATGGCTCAGTGGGTGGAACATTCGAAAATACAGTACAACAATGTAGCAAAATGAAAAGAAGAAAACTTTGGCGACATGCAATCAAGTATACAAAACATGATATTCGTACACTTTATGCCCGGTATATCATCAGTAATCGAGGCAGCAAGGAAATATTTAAACAAGCAAATAATACTGATCAATGTTAGAAAATAATAAACAACAAATAACAGGAACAATTTAAGACAGAAAAGACTAAAATGAAACGCGTCGCCTTGCTTTTGCGGTAATGGGTTTCCTTTAGACTGCAGAAATAGTTTTTTTTTCTCGCCGTAAAAAAAAAACATTGTTAGAATGACATTATTTGTGCTGGGCACGCATAATTGGCAAGTGTAGCATAGAATATGAGCCGTTGCGCTCGTTTACCATTTAGCCACCTGCTTCTTCTTGCAGCCATCTTTTCCGGAAGAGCACATGTACTACTTCCAAGGTGTAATTTTCCACAAGTCACTCGCAAGCCGATTGGAAAAACCAGCGGCTTCAAGTGCATTCCTGTGTGAAACCAGAGCTTTTTCATATTCTGGGTCACACTGGGGATGTGGGTGCTGGCTGGGACTTCCTGGGACACCAGTGAGAACGCTGGATAAGAGCTGGGTCACACTGGACGAGACGCTGGTTCCACAGCTATGACGCCGATGCGCACTGGTTTGCCCTGTACATGCGCTGGTTTGCGCGACGGTTCGCTGGTTCGCACGGGAAGTTGCGCTGGTTGTGTTTCCGCCACGCCGGTTCCAGTACGCAAGCACGAGCACTGCTGAATACTAAATGCTCTATACAATTCTATCGCTTGATACTAGTCTCTTGTCCTAGATAACGCTAAATCGTGGGGTCATAAAACGCTCTCTGTTGCTTTCTGTATTCAAAGAAATATCGTTGTCCAGGCACCGCCTATTTACCGCGCGAGAGCTATTTTTCAAACAAGTACCCAGTGCCTCCCAGTAAACCGCGTCTGCCCAGCGCCCCGGCATCCAGCGCGCCACACTGGGTCCATAATACGGCGTGGCACTGCATGCTGGGTTTTACAATAGGGAACGCAGTCACTTTTAAACGCAGAGTTCATAATCTGTGGCTGGCCGGCATTGTCACAAAAACAATTTATTTCGCGTAGCTTGAGCAGTGAAATGCGCATTTGTGATTGTTTTGTGAAGCCTGTTTGCCTCACTGTATCACAGTGGACAAAGCCCTACAGAGGTTGAACTGATGTCCTGAGCCAGAAGGTAAAATAAAAAAAGAATGGGGTTTTACGTGCCCAAACCACTTTCTGATTATGAGGCACGCCGTAGTGGAGGACTCCGGAAATTTGGACCACCTGGGGTTCTTTGACGTGCACCTAAATCTAAGTACAAGGGTGTTTTCGCATTTTGCCTCCATCGAAGTGCGGCGGCCGTGGCCGGAATTCGGTCCCGCGACCTCGTGCTGAGCATCCCAACACCATAGTCACGGACATTAAAATGCCCCTAGGACATGCGTAAAAATCCTGTGTATTATTTCTGGATGTCCAACGGACCATCCTATGCATGAGAATTCATGTTCATAGGATCAGCTCACGAACAATATAATGGGATGTTTGCACGTCCAAGATATGTTTAAATATGCAATATTCGTTTTACATAATCCCGAGTACGCCCTAGTGATATTTCTGCCAGAATGTATGACGCTTACGGCCAAATTTGTGTTACCAGTCTTCCAAAGGACGTTTGTGGGTCATTTGGTTGTGGATGAAGGATACACAATGGGCGCCTACATTGACTATAAATTGGAATAGTAGGAACGTTCCTGAGAAAGTGCCCTAGTTGCGTAGCAGGCCTGCTGCATTTCACATGCCAATAAGAAAGCAAGCTTTGGCTGGTTTGGAGTTGGGTTGTGGGGCAACCACGAAAAGGAACTGCGTGGCTCTTGAAGGTCCAATGAGACGACCAAATATTTTTGTCATGCAAAAACTCAAGTGCAAGGAGGCAGGGTAGGAATACAGTCCATCACATCTCAAATCATGGTAAAGAAGACTGCAGTGCAGCTAAACACTGCACTTAGTTCTCTGCTAGGGTAACCTACCATATTAAATAGAACTTGATAAATATGCATAAAATCAAGACATATAGCATAATCTACAATCAGCCAGAGCATGGAAGCTATACATTTTTATGCTAGCAGGAACGAAGCTACAGAAGTAAGTTCTGCAGGCTGCTGAATCATTTGACAATCTCATTAAAGTACTGCATTTATATCAATAACACAGTTTCAGGAAGATCACACGTCCAACTCTCAAATGCACTTAGCAGCTTTCAGTAAAACATCAATGCCAACAAATAAGACTCAATAATTTCATCATACAAGCTCAACCATTAGACGTTAGCACGCATCGTGACCAGTAAATATGTTCAGGAATAAAACTGTTTACAAATGAACTTTGGGTAGAAAGAAAATTTAGCAAAATGGCAAAGGGGTCATTGCGGCCACTGGCTTGCTGTCGGCTCACTTCCATGGTCGCAGGCTCATCAGTGCAATATTGGCGGGAAAGTTGATATGTCAGTCACTATAACAAAGTTACAAGAGCTTTCTGCAAGGCATTTTCAGTAGTTACACACTAGCACAAGTTATGCTCAAAGTGTCTGAAGTACATTAGGCGTTAACGAAGTTACTTGATACTACAGTGGTAATAGACACAAACAACTGCGTATTGTCACCCATTGATGGTCCACATGCACTGTTCATCCAAGACAAATTTTGGTTAATGTTACCAGAGCAAATATTTTCATGTAGTAATGCGACCATTTCAGTTGAGATAATATTTAGCAGATGCACCTCGGCAAGTAAAAGAATTATCAAATTTCTTTGTAAGGGTGTGGTACAAAGGAAGCTAGTAGGAGGCCTACTGCAGGCTGGCTGACTTCAGTAGATGCAGACACGTAAAAGCAAAAGTTGGTGAAAAGTTTTCAGTTGTCTGAGCCATCCAGGAAGCTACTTCAGGTTTCTACAGGCTTGCTTCAGCGGTGGCACAGACTAAATATACTAAAGATTTGAGACTAATATTGGTCAATATTAACATTATTATAGACTCCTAGAGAGTTCACAGAGAGTTCACAGGTACAGAGAGTGAACTAGAGAGTTCACAGGTACAGGGTCATTACAAGACGCTTGCTTGAGCACAAAACCTAACTGAGGTCGCACGTAGTAGAAGTTACAATATCCTTGCTCTGCTCCACCTGCGGAAATTCACCTCAAGAGTTCGCAGGCTCGAAGGTCGCTAAGCAAGTTAACAGAAGTTGAATGCAGCCTTTCTTCTGTGGTCAAAGCAAAATACTGCTGAAGAGGTCCCAGGTACGTTGGTCACTAGACGATTGAATAAAAGCTTGCAGCATGCTTGCGTCAGTGGTCACGGAAAAAAAATTACATTGTAAAAGTTCACGCGTACCAAACGTTAACATGATTTGTGTGTTGGTATTTAATTCAGCGGTAACAGAAACGAGAATTCATCCGAAAAATTCCCGGTTATCCGACGGCCCCAAAGAAAGTGATCAAACGCTCATTGTGGCTGTTCTACCGCGGATGCATGCAGACACAAATATTTCTGAAAAGATCGCAGGTATCTTGATGACTACACAATTTCCTCAACAATTTGCTCAAGCCTGCTGCAGGCTGGCTTCATCGGTCAAAGAAACAAAGTACACTGCTGTTTTCAGGTACTAATAAATTCAGTGGTGGATTTAGGGGGGCGCGCTTACAGTTACAGAGACAACTTATCGCAGAGTTCACAGGTACATCGGCCCCCATGGAAGCTACCACTTGCTGGGTACAGCCTTTCAACCATGGTTGCGAATGCAGAACAGAAGACATCACGTGTGTGTTGGCCGCTACACAATTTTCTTATCATGCTGCAGTAATGCTGTGGTTGCAGACACGTATTTGCACTATCCAGATCAAGCGTTTTGAGAAAGGTAGATAAGAAAGTTAGCAGATTTTGCTAGGCTTGCTTCAGTACTGAGCAGCAAAGAAAATTGACGTCGACCCAAAGTGACATCAGGCTGATTGAATGTACCCTGCACGGCTCTAATGTATTGAAGAAAGATGTGTTAGAAATATGTACATGCATTAGCATCAACCAAGTGCATGTAAACAAGCAGCACATTTAACCGCAATTGGCTAGTTCTGACAGCCAGTTTGCTTTCTTGTGGCTTTATAAAATCTAGCTGAGCTGACACTCACCAGAAAATAATAAATTCAGATGTGTTCATAAGTAAAATGAATTATGCAAATGTATCCACATAAGCATGGCTTTGTCATACAAACTGATAGCTGTAATATTAACGCAGTTTCTATAAAAGGGCAAAGTATTGATTGCGGTGGCAAACTAGCACGCAACTAAATGTAAATTACGCAGCTGTACGCGTTATCGGCAGTGTAAATTACAGTAAACTTTCGCTTATTCACCTATGTCATCTCACCTATGCACTACAATACCTACAGTTAGAGAAGATGGAATGAGCTCGTCTCGACTGCATTACACGACACGCATACGAGGTAGCCTTCGGCTACCTCGTATCCACCGAGAAACTTATTCACCGTCCACACATCCACCGAGAAACTTATTCAATTGGAAGTTCAGAACACCATCGATGAACTTATTGAAGCACACTGCACATCACATGTTCACCGTCTTCAAGGTAGCAAGACCAGTTGCTGGATTCTCGCTCGAACGGACTTCAGAGCGTCTCGAACGGGTAGTGAACCCACCACCATCCCACCACAGATAAGGGGCGTGTTAGTGATGAAACCGGTGCCCAAAATACACTCGCTGGGCACCACGACGACAGAAGAGCGAGGGCCCAGGCCGAACTCAAGACGTGTGGGACCAACTCAGCCATGGCGTAGGTCGACACAGCCCCGTACCCTGATCGACCCCACACCTTCGCCATTTGCGCCACTCCATGCTCAGGACTCAAGGGACAGATAACCTTCGAGTACTCTACGCGATGCCATTCCCACCGAAGCAGAAGCCGCTATTGCGTTGGCCATGGCCTCAACAGACGCATGTATAGTTATGAGCGACACCAAAACCACCATAATAAGCTTTGCGCGAGGACTGGTGGCACAGACCACACTAAAGCTCCTACTGTCACTGCACAACAGTGAAGAACCACGCTCAATAGAATTTATACGGGTCCCGGTTCACGTGGGGAATCCAGGGAATGAAGCGGCCTACCAACGCGGTCAAGGATTCATCAGCCTAGCGGTGGGCCTGCCGGAACCGAACACCTCAAATGAAGTCCCGCACTCATATCACGACATAACGCAATATTACCACCTTACACGACACGCTAGGCCCGCACCACACAGCAAACTAAACAAGCGTCAGGAGATCATCTGGCGCAGGTTACACTCCCACTCATACCCGAAACCCTACGTATATTCGCACATTTACCCAGACAGAGTAAGTTCGTACGGTCACCTGTGCGGGAAACTAGCTTCGCTAAGTCACATTCCCTGGGACTGTGAGGAGGACTCCGATTTCCTGGCCTCGCCCTCACGATCAAGGTGGGAGGAAGTGTTGTTTAACTCCAGCCCGGACGTGCAACTCTGAGCCGTTGAGCGAGCGGATAAGGTCACCGTCGCGCATCGCCTCGTGCTCACCTGGCCTTCCTGACGGGCCCGTGAATTAGTCCCCACTCTGATGAATAAGGTTCTCTCTCTCGCTCTCTCTCTCTCGCTTACTTGTTAAATAAAAAGATTAGTCTCACCTGGCCTTCCTGACGAGCCCGTGAATTAGTCCCCACTCTGATGAATAAGGTTCTCTCTCTCGCTCTCTCTCTCTCGCTTACTTGTTAAATGAAAAGATTAGTGTCGTTCGAAAATACAAACACGAACACATCTCACCCGATTTGGCAGTGATGGCAGTGCAACAGCGCATGGTTCCTGGCCTTACACCCGACTCTTTACTATGAGTGTTGGTACAACTGACTGACTCCCCTTGCGCTTTCTTTGCGCTGTCGTCGCTGCCATAATGTTTGGTTGTCGTTTGTTGCGATTGATGGTGTTGCGCATATCTGTACCACTTAGCTGAATTCTGCGCAATGCCCACTGTTGCTGAGCTGAACAAAAACGTCCTTCAGCTTGAAGCCAAACTCGACGACTATAATGGTAATTTGGTTGATGCTATCGTTCGGTGGATGACTGATTTTCCCCCCTCTATCGTTAACAAGTTCATTGTCAAAGTACATCTATCTGGTGTAAAGTTCTCTGACATCAAAAAACAATGAATGAGCTGTTAACTGACACTGGGCACATGAATGACCTCGTGGAAATATTGCGACAGATAACGCCTCTCTGATTGCGGAGAACAAGACACTAAAAGCACAAAATGCGGCACTATGTCATAAAGTTGCGCAAATGGAGAAATATTCATGGATTAACAACGTTGAGATCACGGGAATCCCGGTAACGGATGGGGACGGACTGCACAGCAATCATGCAGAGCACAGGTAATAGGATTGATTGCAAACTGGCGCTCTATAATCTTGACATTGTTAACCGTGCTGCGATCCTAAATGTGGGTACAAAAAATCTGCTAGCTCGTTTCTGCTCCCGGAAGAAAGAAGCCGAGTTCGTGAGCAAGGCTCCAAAGGCTAAACTGTGCCTACAAAACATTGGATTGTCTGGATACGCGAATTGCCCTGTCTACATTACCGACCACCTCAATTCCGAAAACAAGGCACATTTTTCTCACGCTCTCTCCCTAAAGAAGACGAACAACTGGAAGTTCCTATGGACTGACAACTGTAAAATAAAGCCAGGAGAACTCCAGAGAGCAAAGTATTCTGCATTACTTGGGAAGCTGACCTATCCAAAACCTGTTAGCAGACCACATTCAATTTAAAATTCGCCTTCTGTTGTAATTAAGCCCATCCACTTATGGCTACCTACTTCTGAATAGACAAACTTATCAGCTTCTTTTCGCCTCTCTCCCACTCTGCTATTCATTTTATTGCAAGTAGCATCCGTAAACATTTCAATGACATACAGGATCTTCTCTCGGCTCCTGACAATCCTATTTCATCAGTATTTCTCAAGTCTGGCTTTGCGACGACGACAAAAATCTGTTTTGTCTACCTTCATATAAGCCTGAATGCTCCCATAGAGCAAGCAGCAATCACGGAGGTATAGCTATTTAGGTCAATTTTAACACATACTGTAATTGTAACACAAATGTAACTGACCGGGGAAATGTCTGTGTACCATTGAAACATGATTTTCTTAAATTAGACAACGAGAGCCTAATATTTCGATGCACTTATTTTTGTCCATCCTAGCCGGTCCTTACTTTCAGCGAAGATCTCCAGAAAGTATTACATACATTAGCTCTTAAACACACAAATGTAGTGTTTACGAGTGATTTCAACATTATATTTACATGACCTCACTTCCCCTAGTTCTTTTAAATATTTCAGTGTTTTTGAGAGTTTCGGATACGAATGTTTTGTCTCCCTTTTCACTCGCTGCAATAATGGTGGAACCACCCCAAATTTTCATGTGCTTTTTAAAGTATCAACGGCACCGGATACAGGCGTTCTTAATGTCAACATCACTGATCATTACGCGATGTTTTGCGCTTCAACTTTAACGCTACTCCAACCAGTAAATACTTCACCAGGCATGTTTTAGACAAGGAATCTTTCATTGATGCCGTTATGTGCACTAACTGGCCGTCAGCAGCACCCTTAGATGTTCCCCGAATTGGCTATTCGGTGCTTCCATCCCTTCTTCTGTCCCTCCTTCAAAGTCATACGCAGCTTTGTAAATATCAAAAAGTATACGCTACTGCTCTTTGCCCTTGAAAATTGAAAAATTATTCAAAGAGTTGAGAGCCAGAGAGTGCCTTTATAGAAAACAAAACGGAAGCCTTTTCAACTTAAAGCTACTTGCGCGTTACAGAAAATTGTGGAACCCTCTTACGTTACGACTGAAAAATAGAAAAAGAATCTACGATGAGCGAAATATTGAAGATGCTGGCTCAAATTATAATAAAAATAGGAAATGGCTAACACATTCTTGAACAGGACCAAAGGCAGTCTAGCATAACTACTTTTCAGTACAAAAACGATACATATGACAGCACGTTAGAGATTGCTGAGGCTTATGCTAGCTACTGTTTTCACACTGATGTCATTTCTAATGCTGCCTATCATCTTTTTCTCATTTGCCACAATCCGTCTTATGTTCAACATGTCATGAAGTTCATGACTTCAATCGCAACCTGAAAACAACAAGTGCTGGTCTTGGTGGTATTCAACCCAGCCGCATAAAAATGAGTGCGCGTGCTGTTTCTGATTTTCTGGCAACCATTATCAACCTAGCATTCAAATCTGGCATCTATCCTGTGGAAATCAAATGAGGTAAACTCGTTCCCGTTTTTAAAAAAGGTGACTCCAACTATCGACCCATTTGCGCTCTATTCTTTTTTCAGTAAAATATTTGAAAAATTACTTGAAATTTGCTTTACGAGATACCTCAGTAAATTTCAGATTCTATGACTTTCCCAATTTGGTTTTCGTGAAAAATATTCCGCTGACTTCGCTTTGTTATCTGAAACCGAAACGCTAATGAGAGCAATTGATGGTGGGTGCTACGCATTTTCTGTATTTGTAGGTTTCACCAAAGCATTCGACACTATCAACCACACATTCATTTTATGAAGCTTGACGCAATAGGCATAACTGGTCCCACACTCTCATTAACAAAAACCTTACTTAACAGAAGGCAGTTTGTTAGTCTTTTAAGCTATAAATCTTGACCTAACATACCAAATATGGGACTACCCCAAGGTTAGAATCTCGGCCCAATTTGTTTCATATTTTCAATAATGACTTACCCACTTATCTTGCTACTTCATAAACTTATTTTATGAGGATGACACAGGAATTGTTAACACTGATAGATGTCTTCAATTTCCGAGACACAATGTGAATAATGACCTGGCAAGCTTGGCGGCTTGGGTGTACTGAATGGGTGTACTGAAGAGTTCCGAGGGTAACGTCTGTTCGTAACCGAAAAGGTAGGCGACGCAGCGCAGGAACAGCTGGTTGCCCGAATGGCTCACACTCATGCTAAGCACTGGCGATCCGGCTGGCCCAGTGGTTGCACAGGAGGAATGGAAGAGACGATCTGGCTGGCCTTGTTCTAGGGCTCTTCTTCTTTATTACAATTACCCCCTGTGCGAAAGCGGAGCCATCCTGGCGACTTACGACGCGGAGACGAGCGGTCATAGAATTGTTTCAGGTGGCGAACGTGAACAACATACCGCCCACGGCGGCGCTTGTCCGATGTCGATGTAAGCGGCTCTATGAAATAGTTGACCGGAGAGGTGCGTTCGACGATGCGGTATGGTCCATGATACTGCGAGAGAAGTGTTGTTGAAAGTCGAGGCGTGGTAGCAGGCACGGACAAGAAGACAAGTGTGCCGGGTGCGAAGTTCGGATTCGTAGCGTCGCCATTGCGATTGGCTTTTTGTCCTTGTTAGTCGGCGGAGGTGAACTTTCGAGCTAATTGACGGCATTCCTCGGTGTATCGGGTGACGGCTGAAACGGGAACACATTCTAATGCGTCTGGTGTATAATGCAAAACCGTATCGATGTGATGGGAAGGATCGCCACGGTAGAGAAGAATGTATGGAGAAAATCCTGTAGTGCTTTGTGTAGTCGTACTATATGCGTACGTGACAAATTGGAGGATGATGTCCCAGTTTGTATGCTCCGATGAAACGTACATGACGAGCATATCACCAAGGGTGCGATTGAAATGCTCTGTAAGCCCGTTAGTTTCAGGATGGTACGCCATGGTGGTCCTGTGAACTATGCGGCATTGACCAAGCAGAGTTTCAGCCACCTGCGACAGAAACACATGACCTCTATCACTCCGCAGCTTCCGAGATGGGCGATGACGAAGAATGAAACGATGGAGCAGAAAGGATGCAGCGTCACTGGCGGTCGCTGCAGGTAGAGCAGCGGTTTCAGCATAGCGTGTAGTGAGATCAACTCCAACAATAATCCATCGTTTTCCAGCGGGTGTTAGCGGTAGCGGCCCGTACAGGTCAATTCCCACACGGTCGAAGCACGAGCAGGGCACGGAAGCGGCTGTAATAAACCGTGGGCCGGATGAGGTGGAGATTTGCGGCGTTGGTACTGCGGGCACGAGTGGACAAACTTTTGGACAAAAGTAAACATTCCTCGCCAGTAGTAACGTTGCCGCAGGCGCTCATACGTCTTCAAAACGCCTGCGTGTGCACATTGTGGGTGAGTGTGGCAAGACGCGCACATGTTGGACCGCAAAGTCCTAGGGATAACCATGATCCACTTGCCACCATCGGGCTGGTAGTTGCGTCGATACAAGAGGTTATCCCGGACAGCAAAATGGACAGCCTGGCGACGCAGGGAGCGGGAGATGGGAGATGCAGGAGAGCCAGAAAAGAGATCCAAAATAGAGGCCACCCAAGGATACTGGTGCTGTTCTGAGGCGAAGGTGTCGATGTCGACTGAGGATACCACCCTAATGGCGGAGAGTGAGGCCGTTTCAGCTGGCAGCGGAGAGCGGGACAGAGCATCAGCGTCAGTGTGCTTGCGACCTGAGCGGTATATGACGTGTATGTCGTATTCTTCAATGCGCAGAGCCCAGCGGGCAAGGTGTCCAGACGGGCCTTTAAAAGGATAACCAACAAAGGGCGTGATGGTCAGTAACCACATTGAAAGGCCTGCCGCATAAATAAGGTCAAAACTTCCCGAGTGCCCTAACGATGGCCAGGCCTTCTTTTATGTGACGCTGTAATTGCGTTCCGCTTTGGTCAGCGCACGACTGGCGTATGCAACGACGTACTCGGAGTAACCAGACTTGCGCTGCGCAAGGACCGTGCCGAGGCCGATACCACTGGCATCGGTATGCACTTTAGTTAGGGCGGTGGGGCCGTGGTGTCGCAGTATATGCGGAGACGTCAGGAGATGGCGTAAGGTCACGAACGCGGTGTCGCATGTAGGAGACCAGGTGGATAGGTCGTTGGCTCCACTTCAGCTTTGTGTCAGAGGTGATATTATCGAAGCGAAATTGCGAACAAAGCATCTGAAGTAAGAACAGATACCGATGAAGGCGCGGAGTTCTTTGAGTGTCTTAGGCTTCGGAAATTACGCCACAGCGCGAAGTTTTGATGGGTCGGGGCAAATGCCGTCTTGTGATATGACATGACCTATAATCATGAGCTTGCGCGTGGCAAACTGGCACTTTTTCAGGTTCAGTTGCAGGCCTGCGTTGGTCAAGGACGTTAACACTTGCCTACGGCGAAGAAGGTGCGTACTGAAATCAGGGGCGAACCCAACGATGTCATCGAGGTAGCACAAACACGTGCTCAATTTTAGGCCGCGCAAGATATTGTCCATCATTCGTTCAAACTTAGCAGACGCATTGCACAGGCCAAATGGCATCACAGTAAATTCGTATAAACCATCAGGCGTAATGAATGCAGTTTTAGGGCGATCAACTGCAGACATCGGGCCTGCCAGTAGCCCGAGCGTAGATCCAACGAAGAGAAGAATTTAGAGCCTTGCAAGCTGTCCAGAGCGTCGTCGATGCGCGGTAGAGAGTAGGCGTTTTTTCGCGTTGTCTTATTAAGATGGCGATAATCGACACGAAACCGAATGGAACCATCATTTTTTCTGACGAGAACCACCGGTGGTGCCCACGGGTTATGGGAAATCGAATGTCGCCACGCTGAAGCGTGTCGTTCATGTACTCACTGATCACTTGACGCTCCCTGGCGGATACGCGGTACGGGTGCTCCTGCAATGGCGCGTTGGAGCCAGTGTCGATGTGGTGGCTGACGGCTGACGAGCGGACCAGAGTACGCTGAGCGACATCAAAAGAACAGCGGAACTGGGCAAGCAGGTGAAGAAGCTGGGAGCGCTGCTCGGAAGTAAGGTCATCAGCAATGAAAGGTGCGAGTAAGTCAGGTGATGGCGGAGCAGAAGTGTAAAGTGCGCAGAAGTCAGTGAGCTCTGCATACGAAGCATCCGGCACGTCGGTTATCAACATGTCATCTAGAGACTGAACATGGCCAAGTGCTTCACAGCAAAGAGCCATCAGGGCTGTAAGAAGCGGATTGCAGACAATGAAGGCGCTGAAACCGGCTGAAATGTCTGGCGTGGCGAAAAGGAGGGGAACGTCTTTGCGGGCCATGAAATGTTCTGGAGGAGTGAAAAGGACAGCGCCTTCAGAGACAGCGCCACATAAGACGGGAACAACGGCAGACGAGTACGGCAGTATGGCGATGTCTTCTCGAAGAAGTAGCTTAGCGGGAATAGAAGTGGCGCCGACGAGGGGCACGTCACACAGAGGCGATAATTCGACCTCAGCTCGTGCGCAATTGATGATGGCGTTATTTCGCGAAAGAAAGTCCCACCCAAGTGTCACGTCGTAAGAACAGGTCTGCAGAGCGGCTCACTCGACAATATAGAGAACGCCCAGAATAACAACTCTAGCTGTGCATGCTTCTGAAGGCTGAACTGGCTGAAAACCGAGAAAGTGGCGTCGTAACTTTTTGTAAAGTGCGAGAGAGGCGTTCGCTTAGGACAGACACGGCTGCTCCAGTATCAATTAGCACAACGGTAGGGACGCCGTCAACAGTAAGGTCGACAGCGTTCGAAGGCGACAATGGAGGACTTGTACAGATAGATGGCGACGCAGCTTCTGCCTCCTGAACTGCGGCGCTTAGTTTTCCTCTTGCGTTGGTGAAGGGTTCCAACGCATGGGGGACAATGAGCGGCGACGCGGGGAAGGTGAACGACGTGTAAGGACCGCGCGCTCGGCTGGTGGCGTGTTCGATTGCCGACTAAAATGAGTGTCGCGGAAAGGCTGCGCGTTGGCGTAGGGAGGCGACTGCACAAACTCATCAGAGTGCAGCATGCGGCAGCGGCAGAGTCGTGCAACATGGCCGGGAATACCGCAGGCATAACTTATGGGCCAGTTGTCTTGCGTGCTCCAAATATTAGGAAAGGCAGGAGCAGGTCGATGAACGGGATGATGAACGGGTGGTAGCGGCCGATGATCTAGTGCAACGAGTGGTTGACGAGGAGGTTGCGCACCGACGGATGCCTAAGTAAGGGGCGCGGCGACAGGGTACTGCAGATTCTGCATTGGTAGAGCCTCAGCAACTTGGTCTTCAATAAGCTGCCGGAGCGCAGGAGCGAATTGTGTAGGACGCTGTTGCGGCAGCGGCTGCTGTTGGGGTAGCTCAGCGAAGGGTAGCAGAGCAAGCTGACGTGGAACTTCCTCCTGCACAAAGGGTTGGATTTGTGTGAGACCAGAGAAGGCTGTCATGGAAGAGAGGGCCTCGTCAGCCACTGAGGGACGCCTGGTCAACTCGCGCTGCCTCCTCAACTCGTGGTAGCTTTGGCAGAAGTTTATGAGCTCGGCTAAGGTGCGCGGACTCTTGGCGATCAACATTTGGAAAATGTCATCGGCGATGCACATCAATATGTGCTTCAATTTCTTATTTTCGGGCATAGAAGCATCCACACGTTTGTATACGTCGAGAACCTCTTCGATATAACAGGGCAATGTTTCACCGTGTTGTGGCGCTCGCTCTCGTATCCGCTGCTCGGCGCGCAACTTGTGGACGGCAGAGCGACCGAAAACTGCAGCGAAACGGGAATTGAAGGCGGATCAGGACAGAAAGTCGGCTTCGTGATTTTTAAACCACAGGTGAGCCACTCCCTCAAGGTAGAATATGACGGCATTTAACTTGGCGGCATCATCCCATCGGTTGTGCAAGCTCACTCGTTCGTACGTAGACAACCAGTCATTGGCGTCCTGTTCATCCGTACCGCTGAAAAACGCTGGATGGCGTTGCGGACAGCGCCAGAGCAGGCAACGGGGGGTGGCGGTGACGTCGGCTGGGAAGGGTCCGGCATGACGAGAGGCAAAGACCGAGACCGGAGTTCCAGGGTGTAGATGCTCTTCAATACCCCGCAGCTTCCACCGATTGTGTTGGGTGTACTGAACAGTTCCGAGGGCAACGTCCGTTCGTAACCGAAGAGGCAGGTGACGCAGAGCAGGAACAGCTGGTTGCCCGAACGGCTCACACTCGTGCTAAGCACTGGCGATCCGGCTGGCCCACTGGTTGCACAGCAGGCATGAAAGAGACGATCTGGCTGGCCTTGTTCTTGTGCTCGTCTTCTTCATTACATTGCAAATAAATCGCACTAAAATAAAGTTCGTTCCCTTTCGCTGCCACCAACGCGTGCATAAGTGGGCAGGAAAGAGCGGCTACGATGCGGACGTTGCAAATCTTTCTTTGTTTTTCGATGCTGATGATATCGATATGGGTCACCGGCGAGTTACCACCACAGCCTGATGCGTCGTCAGACATTTGGTGCCGCACGCCCCTGCACAGCCCAGTGCTGCAGCGAGAACTATGTTGCCCGGCCACATCGAAGGAAAACCCATGCCTCACAATCAGAAAGTGGTTTTGGCATGTAAAACCCCATAACTTATATTTTTTATAAGCAAAACCCTTGGAACGTCACCTCATTTCCCATGGATTTTCCATCGCCATCGTCCCTGACTTATCTGATCAACTGCCTTTAAAGACCGGGCTCTCATCGTTCTTCAGTGGGCAGGAAAGAGCGGTTATGATGTGGACTTTCCAAATCTCTTTGCTTCTCGATGCACGTGGTATCGATATGCGTCACCGGCGTGCCACCACCACAGCCTCATGCAGCATCAGATATTTGGTGCCGCTCGCCCCTGCGCAGCCCAGTGCTGCAGCCAGAACAATGTTGCCCGGCCACATCGAAGGAAAGCCCTTGCAACGTCACCTCATTTCCCATGGATTCAGCATCGCCATCGTCTCTGACATTATCGGATCAACTGCCTTTAAAGACCGAGCTCTCATCGTTCTTCTTGAGTGGGCAAGAAAGAGTGGCTACGATGAGGACGTTCCAAAGCTATCTTTGGTTCTCGATGCAGGTTAGTCCTAGCCCTGCTTTGCACCGTGAATGATCCAGCAATACTAGCTTGCTGCTCTTTCCATGCCCAAACACCATGTTTAGCATTGTTTGTGACTGTGCTTAAGTCATGAAACATTTACCTTTGGAAGTTGATATCGAAATGAATCCCGGGCTTCCGAAGGATGACCCTAGCAAAACTTCTAACGAACTTGTTTCTTTGATGAAGACACTTAATGCTAAAATAGACAAAAATCATGCAGAGGTTCTCTCAGAACTTTACACCGTAAAGGAAATTCAGATGAATCTGGACGAGCAAATGGCAGATTGAAATGACAGGTTGACAGCTGTTGAAGAAAATAAGAAGTATCCGAAAACTGTGCCGAGGTAGAAGTTGCCCGAGCTGTAACTGAGGCTGTGAGTAGGGAGACCTCCTGCATTTGCAGTCGTTTTGATGAATTCTAAAATCCGTCGAGGCGCGATAACTTGATGCTTTATGGCGTTGCTGATGACCGGAGAGAAACGTGGGCTGCTTCAGAAAAAAAAGTGCGGTACATAATTTCTTCAGCGCTCCAAATGGAACTGGCGAATGAGGCCATATCTCGTGCCCACAGACTGGGAAAGTTTTCGCCAAATATATGCCGTCCGATAATAACTACGTTCACTAGTTTCAAAACCAAATGCAAAATATTTGCCTCCAATTCCCAAATGAGAACGACAGGTATCACTGTAGGTGAAGATTATTGCATTTCCACCCGCGCAGCCCGCAATAAAACTAATCGGGTTTGTAAAAGCAAGCGGTGAACAATTTTCAGTACGCCGCAATAAATTGATAATCAAAAAGAAGGCTTATATGCACCACCCATCTACTAACAGGGCCTGTGAGATCGAGTCCGGAATCGAGGCTGATGAAGCATCCTTACATTCTTCTCAAGCCGCCGTTCAATCTTCTGCGCATGACACACCTCCGGCATAGCTAAACTCGGACACTCACCGCCTTGCACCTGATATTAATCTGCTCTTTTCTAACATTCTTTGTGTTGTAAATAAACGTGATGACATATCTTCCCTAATTGATACATGCCCTGTAGACATTGTAATTTTGACAGAGACCTGGCTATCGTCAAAAATCTCCAAGAACGAAGTATTCGAATGCCAACGACAATATTGTATCTATCTTTGTGACCATGGTGTTAGATGAGGTTGTGGCGTGCTTATCGCAGTAGCCGACATGCTCAATTTGTTTCACATTCCTCTTTCTTCCGGTTTAGAAGGAGTCTCGCAAGGAATTACAATAAACCAACACGTTATTTTTTGCGCATGTTATAGGCCACCGAGCGCTTCCTCTACGTTTGGCGCTGAACTTCATGACCTGCCTAATACCACCGTAACAAGGTTTCCACACTCACCAATTTTCATCATAGGGGATGCAATTACCCCAACATAAACTGGTCTTATCCTGTGCCAACTGTATGCGACTCATCCAGTGATATCGAGGCCTTCCTCCATTTGTGTTTTGATTTCCATCTTACCCAGCTGATTACTAAATCCAACTCGAACTACAGTAACCAGGCTAACATCCTCGACTTAGTTTTGACTAGCGCTCCGGTTCTTGTCAATTCTTTGAGAATTTCGCCAGGGCTTAGTGATCATTGCTTTATTCATTTCCAGCTCAAGCAAAACGTCAACCGTCCCAATAGCAAACAAAAATGCATTCGAGACTACAGTAAAGCTGACTATGCATCAATGAACACACAACTTTAAGCTTTTGTAGAAGAATATATGGCGGACTTTTACACACGGAGCGTTGAACAGAACAGGGCGTTTTTTAAAAATAAAGTTAATGAATCAGTACAAAAATGCATACCCCTCTGAGTTGTCCGGCGTAACCATCGAGCAGCATGGTTTAATGCATTCCTAAAGCGTATCTCGAACCGGAAGAAGCGGCTGTTTCGCCAAACTAAAAAACGGAACAAAGCTGATAGCTGGCGTGCGTATCGGCAGGTTGCTTCGCTGTTTAAAAACGCAGTCAAAGAAGCTAAATGCGTTTTCTTTTACAATACACTTCCATCTCTGCTGACTGAAATTAGTAAAAAAATTTGGAAAACTGTCAAGCGTTTCGAATGTAACACAATATCGTTAACTGATGTAGGCGGTGATGTTGTTCCGCTAGAAGCATGTTGTTCTGTATCAATGTAGTGTTTTCTAAATTATTTTTTAATAAGGTGTTGCCCTGTGCTTCTCTACCTAAAGTTGTTAAGATGAAATTTCCTCAGATGAAGCCCTTGTTAATTGATTACGATGGTGTCGTGAACTTGATTCGTAAGTTAATGATTTCTTCATCTTCAGGCATAGACGGTATTATTTCTAAATTTTTGAAATATACCGAAGTGTATTCATCCATAATTTGGTGCAACATCTTTTCACAATCTATTCTGTCGTGCTCATTACCAAAGGACATTAAAGTCGGCAAGGTGGTTCCATTACATTTATTCACCTTTAAATTACAGGCCAATTTCTCTAACAAGTACACCATGCAAAATTCTAGAGCATATAATGTGCTCTAATCTAATCAACTTCCTGGAAAAAAATTCATTTTTTTTTTCATCTCGTCAGCATGGGTTCCGTATATCAGTTTCCTGTGATACTCAACTTATTTCAGTTACACATGACATTTGTGCCGCGTTGGATAATGAATTTCACATTGACACCATCTTCTTAGAGTTTTGTAAAGCATTTGATCTCGTCTCACACCAATTACTATGTCTAAAATTAAATACACTTAACATTGACCGTAATATTATCTCATGGACTGAACACTTCTTTTTCAGCAGAACACAATTTGTCTCGGATAACAATTTTGACTCTTCGCGTTGTCCTGCCAGTTCCGGGGTGCCGCAAGGTTCTGTTCTGGGACCCTTGCTTTTTGTCATATACAGTCATGATTTGCTTAACTGTGTAGCATCCTCCATAAGGCTATTTGCAGACGATTGTGTCATTCACAGAGTAAAATCATCAATTTCTTACATTCTAAAACTGAATGTGATCTGGACAAGGTAACTAACTGGTGCGACACTTGGAATATGCGACCTAACACCCAAAAGTGCCAACTAATGATGATTTCCCGCAATACTGCTTCGGCTAACCTGTCAAACTATCACTTGAAGAACTCTGTACGCGAAGAAGTCAGTTCTTATAAATGCTTCGGCGTCCACAGAACATCTAATTTTTCCTGGCAAACACACAAACCACATCACTAACAATGCTAACCATACGCTTGGTTACCTCCGTCGCAATTTCTCTATGGCACCCGCTAACCTAAAGCTACTTCTACACAAAATACTAATACGTCCTAATGCTTGAATATGCCTCTTCTGTATGGGACCCTGGCTTGGATTGCAATGCAATCCATTTCCCATGTCCCTTTGAGCTGTTACTACTGTACGATGAATCGTAACCAACTCGCCCACTTTGCAATCTTGACCCATGTTAATCTGATAGCTAGTTTCATGCTGCATATGTTCAGGATTCATATCAGAACTACTGAAGTCGGATTTTGACCACCTCTTCGTGATCATATATTGCATATTGCGAATTACTACTTTGTGTTGTTACACTTTGAATCTGCAATCGCCGCGAAATATTTGCATATAAAGTTACTCCTGTTCAATTTCCGATATTGTAATACGTCATCCATAAAACACTTTTATTTTCTACAATGTTGAGTATATTGACACGTGTACTTTATCTTTGTCGGGCGACCACGTTTCACCGGCTAACGCATGTTATCGCATAGTGCAGGACGCGTCTGCATGTATATGAAGTTTCTGGAATGTTATCGATGGTTCAAACCGCTGTCTGTGACGGAACCTTGTGTAATCTGATTGCATGTATGCACGACGCGAATAATGTAGAACTTTGCGCAGGACACGCAGGTTCCAGCGATTACTCTGGAACACTCGACAACTGATGCATAAAAGCCGGTGCGCTTGACCCGCTGATCGAATTTTCAACGATCGCCGAGTGTATTCGCCGTGGTCGTTGTTCTTTGAGTGTAGCCTGCTTTGAGGGCACAAGTTCGCCCAATGAGACGCTTGTTTCGTTGAACAGAATTTTGCTGCCTTCTTTACCGCCACCGCAACGCCAAATCTGGTGGAGGTGCTTAAAATTCATGTACCCTACGCACCCGACAAGCTGTTATCCGAGCACGGACCGTAAAGACAACACCAACGTGTTGACGGAACATCGAGCAAGCCACCGGCTAAAGCAGCTGCCCCCTTCTACCAGGTACGACCAAGGAGATAGTCCAAGAAGATCGTCCAGAGACGACAAAGAAGACAGCCCCAATGGCAGCCGCAGCGACCCCAAAAGTTCTGCAGCAGCCCAGCAAGCCACAGACGTTCCGTGGTTCTACATTTGAGGACCAGTAAAGCTGGTTGGAGACGTACGAGAGGGTTGCTACGTTAATCAGCTGGGACAGTGACGACAAGCTGCAACATGTCTATTTCGCATTGGAGGATGCCGCCAGGACGTGGTTCGATAATCGAGAAGCCACCTTGACGACGTAGAACCTGTACCGAACCACCTACCTGGAAACATTTACAAGCGTCGTGCGAAACGAGTGAGCCCGAGCTCTACTGGAGACCAGAGCACAGCTGCCCAATGAGAAGATCGCAATCTTCACGGAGGAAATGCGCCTTTGTTCCACAACGCCGACCCGGAAACATCCGAGGAAGGGAAATCCGACTGCTGATGCGTGGTGTAAAGGAGGAACTTTTCGCCGGAAAGGCAAGAAGCCCACCGAAGAGCGTCGGCGAGTTTCTTCGTGAGGCCACGAGCATTGAGAAGACAATGCAAATGCGGAGCCGGCAATTCTACCGCCGCGCCAAGTCAACAAACTACGACGGAGTTCAATCACAGGCCACCGACGACCTGCGCCAGACTATCAAGGCCATCGTACGCGAGCAGCTTCGGAAGCTCTTCCCTTAATCGCAAGCTCAAGTGGCCTCAGCCGCCGAAATTGTCCAAAATGAGGTCCAGCGGTCGCTTGGAGTTCCCTACGTGCAACCGCAATCATCGCAGCCTCAGCCAGAAGTGATTACTGACGACGCCGTCGCACGCCATCAAGGTGCCCCTCCACGACCGCGCCAGGGCACTGTAACGCCGCAATTCCATCGACCACAGCCGCCACAGCCAGTACACCAACCCGTCGCCCAGCGCAGCTACTCGAGAAGACAGACGTCTGGCGCGCTCCTGTCCACCGCCCGCGCTGCAGCAACTGCGGAGAAGCGGGTCACGTCTACCCAGTGGCGGAGCAACATGGGGTCCGGGGGGCCGCGGGCCCCGGGTGCAAGGAGCCAGTAAAGGGGGGTGGTGTCATATACGTCTGAAGACACAACTCTTTCCGCCGGCTACACCCGGGCGGGGGGTGACAGAAGACCTACGGGCCCCGCGTGCCAGACGACCGAGCTACGCCACTGCGTCTACCGACGAAGCCCATGCCGGGAGATGGAACTGCGAGGGTTCACCGTCAACGCTCCGCACCCGCAGCAAGGTGAACACCCTCGCGATGTCACCGACTACCTCGTCGCTACTCAGTAGAGCCCTCGATGACCGCCCGATTGCCGTCACCAGGCCGCTACCTGTCGCCGGCTAGCCAACCGTACATTGGCCCAGCCCGGGTCCTGTCTGCAAGCCCATATCCGGAAAACTAACAGCAGCAACCAATGAAGGTGCGGTTGCTGTTCGTCGAACTGACGAAGATTCTCCGCCGCCGACGAAGACGCCGAAGAGACTAACTCGACGACATAATGACACGCCGCCGTCCCGACAAAGTCTGGAAGCGAAGAATACGCCGACTAAAGACTACCTGAAGACACCATGTACCAGCCACAGGTCAACGCGACGGAGCGGTGATCCGACGCCAAGACCTCACGGTAACGCAAGACAAAGAACCACCTACCTCGACGTGCTTCTCGACGGTCACACAGTCACCGCCTTAGTTGACACATGGGGCCGATTACTCCGTCATGAGTTAAGAAAGTTGAAGAAAGTTACGACTTCATGGGAAAGCCCTCAAATTTGGACCACTGGAGGACACCTCATAAGGCCGACTGGAATGTACAGGGCAAGAAATACCATTCATGACCGGACTTACCTGCCACTTCGTTATCCTCCAACAGTGCTCACGAGACGTCATTCTTGGCATGGACTTCCTCAACCGACACGGCGCAATCATTGACTTGAAGTCGAAGTCAATAACGCTCTCCGAAGATCAAGAGATACCGCTGGAAAGCCCTCGTAGTCACCGCGCCTTTAGTGTGCTCGAAGATGAAGTGAGCATCCCGCCTCGCTCGAGCATTATTATATAGGTCTGCACCAAAACACCCGCTGACGTATAAGGCGTCATCAAAGGCGACCAACGTTTACTGTTCGAGTGTGAAATTTGCATTTTAAGAGGGGTCGCTTGACTACACGGAGGAAACACGAAATTGTTGCTGAAAAACTTCAACCAGGAGTTCAAGCACATCAACAAGGGTACGATAATCGCATACATCGCGAAAATTTTGGAAACCAGCAATGCGTTTGTCCTCTCGGATTCTGCCGCATCTAACCCGACTACTGTAGCTACAAGCCAGACTTCGACATAAATCCAATTCTCCCCATGATTAAGTAGTAACAGCTCAGAGTCTTCTTCGACGATACAAACTATACTTTTTGAGGTCATCAAGGATACGACCAAGACGAGTCACAAAGCATCGCATAATAACCGAAGAGTGCACTCGACTACTCCGCCAGAACCCTTACCGAGGTTGGACGCGATAACGTGAAGCTAGCTATAAGGCACGAAATCAATGAAATGCTGCGTAATGACATCATGCAGCCGTCGAAAAGCTCGTGGGCATCTCCTGTAGTCTTGGTGAATAAAAAGGACGGCAATCTACGTTTCTGCGTCGATTATTGTCGTCTGAACACGATCACAAAGAAGGATGTATACCCCCTCTCACGAATAGACTACGCATTGGATCGGCTCTGCGACGCTGAATACTTCTCCTCGATGGACCTGAAGTCTGCCGATTGGGAAATATAAGTCGACGAAAGAGATCGCGAAAAGACCGCCTTCAACACCCCAGACGCCCTCTATGACTTCAAGGCTTTGTCATTCGGACTGTGGTCGGTGCCTGCAACGTTCCAGCGCGTGATGGACACGGTTTTATCAAGATTGAAGGGTCAGACCTGTCTCGTGTACCTGGATGACGTCGTCGTCGTCTCCGGAAATTTCGAAGATCACCTTAATTTGTCTTTGCTCCAACGCAAGTTTCTGGTGCGAAACATGGCTGTGCGCGCAATCTCTCGACGCGGTGCGAGGATAGCGGAGATCATAAAATATGCTATGCCTATTACATTGCTTTTCGTGTATCGTGCGTGATCAGACCGGCTTTTCGGCTGCGTTATCAAGGGGCCTTTCTAATCAATGTGATCAGTCGGCCTTGATAGAGGGATAATAAGTGGGACGTAGAGAGGATATATCAGCTGCAAAGCCACGAAACCTTTTGTTGGTGCTCCTTGCTTACCATTATCAAGGTCATGCGCTGTCATTTCGGGTTTCCCACCGGCAATGGACTTGCTTTTAATCAGCTTATTTCAGGGCGCTGCTTTGTGATGTTGGTAGGAGCGCGGTCGCGTGGTACTTTTCATATCTCTAGGGGTTTCTTTGCCAATCGGGAAAAAAAATTATTACGAATTAATACGTCGCCGAAAATACCACAGTTAGATGTCCTTTAGGGGCGCCTGGATGCGCCTACAAATACCTAAATAACACTTTGATAATTAGTACAGTACTCCTCAAATTATACGAATAATTGCAATTGTGGAATTCAATTTAGGAAGGTAAAAAGTAGTGCCGGCTTCTAGAGTGCACTGCAAACAATATGCACTATGTTTCTATTTTTTTTTTAGTAACGCAACTGCGCTTTTTTAGTCTTGGTGCATGTTACCTTGGGCACCTTCAATAATTCGTTCACCAACAGAATGGAGGCAAATCCGGATTCACTCGAAATCGTAAGTGACGTGGAGCAGCACCTATTCTCAGACTCGCAGAAAAAGAAAAAAAAGGAAAAGCTCAGTGCTATTCCGCTCTGTAAAGAAGGATTACCAGTGAAGCGATGTATGTGGTCCCCTTATGGCGAACTGCACCTCCGCCGCAGGTCCGCCTCGCATTCCACTATCTTCATGATCGGCCCACGTATGGGAGCGCTGAACGCCTGCTTCTTCCGGCACTAGTCAGGCCGGTATTGCACTATCTTTGGGATCGGCCCACGCATCAGGAGCGCTTAAAACCTGCTTCACCTCCACCGCGGGTCTGCTGGGCGTTGGACAATCGCCGGGATGGGTCCACGTATGGAGAGTTTTGTGCTTACAACACGGGCAGGAAAATTTCCTTCGATGCTAGAGCTGCACAGCTTCGCTCTAAAGAGACAGGGAGAGGCTGCAGGTTCGCCGGCAGGGAGAGGACTCAGGCTGTGAAATTGAACTGTGTCCCAGTATGAGGTCTTGTAAATTCGCATAGGCCATCAATTCAGAGAACAATTCTTCGTGGTTATGCGAAGTTTGTTCAAATGCACGAAAGATATATATATATATATATATATATATATATATATACGTGACAACTTTCCGCCAATGGAATATACCATGGACCAGGCAGCGTTTGCGATTTTCGAAGCTCCTACAGATAGCGGGTGGGATAAAATCACATGCAAATTGCGACGGCTGGCCTTTTTGTAGACATCGAGAAACGCAGCGCGCTTGCCTAGTCACTTGTCAATCACATCAGCTAAACCTTACGACAATTGCCTGGCGATAGCTTTTCATTCTCTCATTGCTAACGGAGGGCATTTCACTACACTGGACAATTTGCTAGAATAAAACAATGCGTTGAAGAGTAAATAGGCTCATTTACTCCTGCTTTACTCTCCCTAGTTTGTAGTGTGTACATTTCGTTATATATTTAGATATATTTGTGTGTACGACTAGACCGCCGTCCCGAGGAGCTGGAGGATCTACAAATGCCTGATAATTTGACGGTAATGCCAGCACAGGCGAGCGGAAGGAGATACGCAAGCGCTTGAAGCGCCTACTAAGAGAGGGTGGTGTGAATGTAGACGTGGCCGACGTAGGTCAAAGTGTACTTGTGTTCCGATCAGCTTAATATCTCACGCGGGTTCTATTTGGACGCAAGGTATTAAACCTATTTTTGCAAGTTCTGCGGAGTCCCAGCCTGCTGCACCTCCGCTGCAAGTCGGCCCGGTATTGCACCATCTTCACCATCGGCGCACATTGTTGGTATACGGAAATTGATACGCTTGAAGCTGGCTATATAGAGCTACGCTGTAAGAGAATTTGTCAACAAAACTAGCCCCATATATTTTTCAACTGGAAGCAGGCAGCCAACCCGCCGTGGCTGAAAAAATGCGTTGTTACTCCGAGAAAAAGAACAAAAATCATTTGCTTCTGCCAGTATCATACGTTCCGTGATAGCGCCAAGCACAGGACAGAATACACAAGGCTGAAAAAGCCGCAGTTCTTCCCCAAAGAGAAACACCGATTGCGATAGCAAATTAGCAAATGATGTAAATATAGTAGTTTTATCGGCCCTGCAAGCTTGTAAACATTCGCTTACTAAATTAACGAGCATGGTGTCACGCGCGCACAGGTAAAGATGAGCCCATCTCGCTCGACGACCCTGGAAACTAGCTATCAAAACATGAAGCGTTGAATCGTGGCACCACCAGCTAGTGAACTGACCTTCGTACATCTGTCCCTTCGGCGCTAATAAAGCGCCCGAATTACAGCCCATATGAACTACCAGCGCTACTAGCACTCTGAGAACATCGCAGATCGCTTTGAAGATGAAGCCCATGCCGGCGCGCAGTTTGGCCACGTCGCAGATCGATTTCTAGATACGGGGCCCTCATGTATGCGCCGTAAGCACCAGCCGTCGAAGAAAAGCGCCCCCACCCCCAATCCCTTGTCCTAGCTGCGTGCATAGCGCGCCAGGAGAGAGCACGCTTCCGCTCGATCTTCCTTCTTTGCGCATGTGAGCAAGAGCCATGTCCGCGGGCTCACCGTGACACGCTTTCATTTGGTCATACAGCAAAGGGTGTCGGCGATGATTTTATCGCCGTTGTATATCATATGCAACCTCACGGCGATGGTGACGGTAGAAATGAGACTGGAGTGGCCATATAATTGCTATCGCGAAAAAAAAAAACGGCAGATAGTTACAAATACATTACGGGGTTGTACGTGCCAAAACCACTTCCTGATTATAAGGCACGCCGTAGTGGCTTACTCCGGAAATTTCGACCACCTGGGGTTCTTCAACGTGCACCTAAACCTAAGTACACGGGTGTTTTCGCATTTCGCCCCCATTGAAATGCGGCCGCCGTGGCTGGGATTCAATCCCGCGAACTCGTGCTCAGCAGCCCAACACCATAGCCATTGAGCAACCATGGCGGGTCGTAAATAGTTACAGAGACGTTTAAGTTTGTGAACGCGGGTTACGCGCAAGCGCGTGGGGACCATTCTTATATTGGGGGTTAATACATACCGTGGCGCCGCAATGCGGAGTCACCAGTGTGTCGTGCAAAGTTGCATTGCTCCGCCTGCCATACCCTTTTCAGCCCGCAGCTGCTTTGGCGTCGTCTTTTTTTGCATTACTTTTGTATTTAACTTCGAAGAAATCACTAAATACTACTATGACTTCCTCACTGATCCAACGGTGCGACAAAATGTTCCCAAAACATCAACTTCCAGGTAAAAGTTTTCAGACAAAACCTTACACAGCCGGCGTCGTCTGCTATGGCCACCTATCTTTGAAACCACGGAGGCAGAGTCCTTTGCATCAAGAATAATTGCGTCGAAATAAAGCTAGGCATCAAGTGGGCTTTAGGGACTGTTTCCGGTAAGGAAACATACTTTCGCCACAGGAAGGCATGCAACGTGTCCAGAGTGTAATTTCGCTCATTGTAGGTTTGAATCTAAAAACGGGCTTCGGTTGAGAAGACAAAGAAGTGGCATTCACACATTTATATTCCACTTGAGCACGCATACCGCCTCGGAAAAAGGCGCAAGTGGTTTCTCCGTTTTTCGGAAACAACCAACTTGCTTTGAGCTGCACGCCGCCGCGACCTCTCGCACATGATTTGAGGCCTACACACGATAGTCATATGCACGCGTGTGCGTGGATTCAGTTTTGTTATTTCTCTGACAAGCCTTCCCTTTCTGACTTTATAGCAGGATAACATTTTACATTTTTGCCAGTGGGACGACAAGGACACATTTATCTGCTGAACGATTTTAATATTAGAGTGGGATACAACTTTCCGGCGAATGACTCCATTCCGCAGCTGTACAAAGGAGCCAATCGCGATCGAGAACTTTGGTCCTGATCTGGCTCTCTCAGGATCGAAAATGCTTCCTGTAACAACCGGTAGTGTTAATTTGCACATTGGAAGCACTAGCATGCTGCAAGGTTCAGCTCGCGTTATGCGGCCGACGAATGGTGCTCAGTGATTGAAACGCAATACTAGTAGCCTGTGGTTGCCGGGACTTGTTGCGCCACCGGTGGGCGCTGGAGTCACCGAGCTTATGCATTTCAGTATCGCATTGATTCTGAAGTATTTGTGATGCATTCTGACTGCATTCGGTCCCTATTCGATAACCTATTTTTCACCAGAGGCGTAAAAGGCACCGGTCGCAAAGCAGTCCAAGCATGTAGTAACAAAGTAAACGACAAGAGTGGACACTCGAGCTGTTTCGCGGCCGAGCTATGGAACTTCACCGATTCCACTTCGTGGCAGGGCAAAAAGATGTGGTGGCTGCGGCTGAGGCTAGCAGCTTGAAAGGCGGCACGACCCAACAGATTCGAAGCATAGTCAGGCCCCGTCACCGGGTTCTTTCTGTAAAAATACGCCCGAGGATCTTTGTTGTGCTCTTCTGCCAGGCTCTGGCACTACTGCTTCATCGCCGTTTTATGGTAAGGCCACAGTAGGTTCTTTTGCATGTTGTTACAGACATATTATCTTCATGTCACTATTAGCCGCATTAACTAGTGACACCGGCCTGGAATACATAAACTGCTGCTGCCCATTTGCTCCGCTGATTTTTATTTCGCTTTATGTTTTTTTTTTTATCATACGCAGCAGTGAGCGGTGCTGCTAGCGATAACAGCGACACGGCAGCTACCGAGCTGCGATGCATGTTGGAGGCAAAGCCGAAGTTAGAAAACGAAATAAAATGGGTAATTAAGAAATGCGGCATATGAATGCATGCCGTTCGGTGCAGAAAGCTTTATGTTACGCGCAGCAGCTTGTGAAAAAGTCTGATGCTCCACTTTTGCGAAAGAAATGTAGCTATTTATAAAGTGGCAGGCGTGAATTATTTGCCGTATGGCAATAATCCGTGCTCTCTCAACATCTGCAGCTGGCTATGTGCGCTCGAGCGTTGTTAGCTGTTTCGCATGGAGCTGAAGATACGTGTTTTCATACTTTAATTGTGTATGGAGTCCTTACCGTAGAAAGTTTCTTGTTTCTTAGCAGTTATTGCAGTGTTTACTTGATCTTAAATTAGAAAAAAAAATATCCAATACATGAAGGAACGAAGCATCACCATTCTAAAATTTTGAATGATGCAGTTTAGCTTATACGAAGGAACGTAGCTTCTACATTCAATAGGTTAGAAGGCTACAGTATTCTTTTTCTTCTGCCTGTCATTCTACCTATTGCAGGAATCTCCTCTAATTCCTCAAAATACACTCTACAGCCAAATGACATCATGCATAATAAAGGGGAAATTTCCAAGTATCAGAAGATGGTTGCAAGAATTCGAAGAGAGCAGGTGAAGACCCCCAAAACAAAGTGCTTAAAGGCAGCTGTGCAATAACGAATGCGCTGGATTATTTATTCAAGATGAGGATGTTTGTGCGTGCCCAGTTTTTTTGTAGCCTTTTCGTTTTGGCACGCAACAATTCACGTACTTTTTTTTACCTTAATTCACCCGCCTTCGCAGACGTACAAGAAAAAGCGTCATATTTCTTTTCCATCTGGAACAATCCCATTTTCAGGAATGTTCTCGCTGGCGTGTTTGTCCTGTTTTTTTTGTTATCTGGAAAGTTGGCAACACGTCATGTATATGTTTTTCTTGTGTAAAAGTATTGCCATCACACTATTCGGTTCCGACTCTTATCCTTTATACCGGTGTCACACGACCACTTTCGATCGCGATCAAGGCCAAGCCGGTTCTAAATTCTCGACTATGATTGGCTCCCTCGCGCAGCTTGCGCAAAAAAAAAATCGCGACCAAGCAATTCAAATAGAATTGGGCTTGATCGCGATGAAAAGCGCACCGTGTGACAACTGTAATACTTGAATTTCGCAGTTCATTCCTGTTTTTATGTGTCTGCCTCTTACAAACTTGCTGCAAAAAACTGTTGTCTGTTATGTTCGGGTTTTTGGCTGTCCAGAAATTTTATTTATACTTAAGGGCCATGGCATATTTATTTACAATACTCCTATTGGCCTGAGTTACTAGATGGGTAGTATCACAAGCTATAAAGTTCAGCGTCGTCAACAGTCGGCATGAATATTTCGCTAAGTTACAGGTAGAAAGAGCAAATATAATTTTCAATAAAACTAACATCAAGTGAAGCATCTTTACGCACTCGTCGTCGCCACATATAAACAGCGGCACACTCGACTGCATGAAATCATCGAGTTAGGCAGCGGTAACGGTCACAAAATATTAAAAAAATAAAGAAAGTATGAAATTCTGGCCTCCCAGATTTGGCGGCGTGAGGCGACCATTTTGGGGGTCGGTGCCTTTCGCCGATTCCGCTGGGTGCGCTCAGAGCCAAAGTCGGCCCTCGAGCGTCTACGAGAGTGTCCACACTTCACGTTTACTGCATTACTCTATGGTCCAAGTATTGCTTATCACTCGATCGCTGAACAGCGTACGTGAGCGATTGTCTCGCGTCGTCTGCCACCCACCGAGCATTTGTGCTCCGAGTCCATACAGAGTCTTTTTCGCGGAAGAGCTTACTGCAAACACGTGCGTAGGAGCTTGGTTCCTTACTCATTCGAAGCTTTATCATCCATGCTTCGCGACGTTTCTGATCTTTGGGGTAAAAGTGAAAGCTCAAGCCCTGCTACTTTGCGTACATAAAGCACAGCGGCACCGAGCAGTAAAGAGATATGCCGCCGATTATTTCGAGTGCTCTTTCCCAGCTTCTGTAATCTATAGGTGTCCGCGCACTTGAAGTGAGTGCAAAAGAACGCTGCTTTCAGGAAAAATGCATGAGGAAATTTCAGTTAACAAACCCCCGCAGGGGCGTCTGCGCGAGCAGGCGTTTGGTCTGTTGCGACACCACGTACCCGAGCACACGAGGGGTGGATCCTCCCGCGTGTAGCCGTGCGCGGCTTAGCCGTGTCTGGGGAAAATGGGATCCTGGGTGTTGAGCTGAAGCTGGGTGTTTGGACCTTTAAGGCCCCCCGGCGGAGACAACACACCTCTTCGGCCTCGGCTTCACACAGACGGCACCTCCAGACTGACCCATCTGGAGGAAATCGGCAGTCGCCTTTTCCTGTCCTCCTGTCATATCTTCGTCTTTCTCTCCCACTTGTACATCTTTCCTGTCTTCGCTTCACTTCTTATTACTTCCGTATTTCCTGGGGGCAAGGGTTAACCGTGTGTAATATATCCTGCCTTGGGTATATATGTATTAGGTTATAGCGGCGATGCATGGCTGGCGTCTGCAGGCATTCTTCCAACCTTGTAGCGTCCCCTTGTTTGGCTCGGTGGTGGGTAGCCGACATCGCCACCGAATTTTCCTGCTCTATATGGCAAATAACTTTCCTCCGCTACCTGATCGCTCCCTGAAGAGGGGGTGCACCGATGAAACATTCACTTTCTTCGTGCAGCCAAAACAATCTTTTCCAAAGTACCATGTTGTACATAGCCAGAACGATAAGAAAACATTCAGAATGATCTCACCATTTGTTGTAGCGAAATCTCTCACTGAAGCGATTGGCCCAGGCTATAAAGTAACGAAGATGGGAACTGGCGATCTTCTTCTGGAACTCCGCGACAAAGTGCAATATGACAAACTGTCGAAAGTTGTAGCATTTGGGGAAATTCCCGTCTCAGTGGGCCCACACAGATCAATGAACACAGTGCGCGGGGTCGTCTCAGAAGATGACCTCCTCGAACTGAGCGAAAGTGAACTGCTTGAAGGATGGCAAGACCTGAACCCAGTGAAAGTTCAAAGAATAACATTGAGGCGAGATGACAAGCAAATACCTACCAAGCACATATTCATTACTTCCGGAACCTGCAACCTACCTGAAACAATAGAAACCGGTTACTGTAAGCTTCGCGTCAGACCGTATCTCCCGAATCCGCGTTGATGCTTCAAGTGTCAGCGCTTTGGGCATGGGTCGCAGAACTGCAGAGGACGTGCTACTTGTGCCAAGTGTAGTTCTTCTGAACACACTTCTGACATCTGTACATCAATAAACCACTGTTCCAACTGTGAAGGAGACCACCCCGCCTACTCGTGATCGTGCCCTACTTAAAAGAAAAAGAAACAAATCATAGAACTGAAAGTAAAACTCAACCTATCATTTCCAGAGGCACGTAAGCGTTTCTCACTCCAAAATCAGTCCAGTCCTTCTTACACCGATGTGGAGCGCCGGGGGGCAGCGCTACGTATTCAGGTGGCCGCGCAAGTCACACGGAGTGTGACGGTGGTTACGCCATCAGCCCCCCTGGCGGGAGCGGCAACGGCTCTTCCGCCCCCTACCACGAAGGGCCAGAAGACCTCCGAGCCTGCCGGTCCCAGGGCCACTGCTCGTGCAGACAGGCCCGGAAACCCCCGAGCGTTCCCGCTGAGCGGGCGTCATCCAGCGCCTCTGACGAGGCGATGGATGTAATAAAAACTTCTCCGGCGTCTCAGACGCCGAAGTAACGGCGTTGCTCCCTGGAGCGCGCCAAGAAAAAAGAAATACCCCGCATCACGGGGCCTGGAAAGGTCCCTTGAGCCAACCTAAGTGATATCTCTTGACACAAAACACATAAACAAACAAACAATATGGATAAACAAATATTACACTGGAACGTGAGAGGTCTGATCCACAACCTCGATGATATCAAATAACTCTTACACAAATACAATCCAAAGGTGATGTGTGTTCAGGAGACACATCTTAAATCTACGCAAATAAACTTTCTTAGGCAACGCTTTTTTCCGGAAGGACCGAGATGATGCTGTTGCATCGTCCGGCGGTGTAGCAATAATAGTAGACAGAGGCGTTGCTTGTCGGCAACTGCAACTCCGAACTCCTCTAGTCGTCTAGTTCTCTAGTCATCGGTGATCTCCTCTAGTCGTCGGTGATCTAAACGCGCATAACCCACTGTGGGGAGACTCTCGCTGTGATGCGATAGGACGGCTTGTAGAAAACATCCTGTTCTCTTCAAGTTCCTGTTTGCTGAACAAGAAAAAGCCAACATTTTACAGCTCTACACATAAAACATTTTCTTCGATGGATCTAAGCATAGCATCTAGTACAATTGTGCCATATCTGGAGTGGGATGTCATTCATAACCCTTATGGAAGTGATCACTTCCCCATCGTTCTAAACCTTAAAAAACAATGGGAGTGTCATGCACATCTTCCTCGATGAAAAGTTGACTCAGCCGACTGGACAAAGTTTCGCGAACTAACACAGCTGCCCTGGAATGATATCTCTGAACTCAGCTTAGACGACGCAGTAGCATACATAACAGCAGGGAAGAAGTTTGGGTGTGTTGGTGGGATACATTCAGACGGCGATACATAGCGCAAAAAAGGACACAGGGACAAGCAGAACACAGGACGAGCGCTCGTCCTGTGTTCTGCTTGTCCCTGTGTCATTTTTTGCGCTATGTATCCAAGCCTGTACATAACAGCGTTCATTATTGAGGCTGCATCAGTATGCATTCCCCAAACAAATGGGTCGCCCTCGAAACGACGCATTCCATGGTGGAATTAGGAGTGTGGGGAAGCAAGGAAAAAGCAGAACAAGGCTTGGATTCTCCTCCGTAACTCCCCAGCCACAGAGAATCTGATTAATTTCAAGGCGATCAAGTTGCAAGGTAGAAGAACGCGCCACCGCGCTAAACGAGAAAGTTGGAAAAACTACCTAAGCAGCCTCAACTCGTATACAGACGAATGAAAAGCCTGGAACAGGGTTAACAAAATAAAAGGCTGCGGAACTCATCCCTTACCTTTATTAAATACACCAGGAGACACTGTGGAGGATTAGGCGGATTGTCTAGGAGCACATTCCGAGCACATTTCTAGAGCATCTCATTACACAGATACATTCCTAAAATACCAGCTACTAGCAGAATAGATTACATTGGGTCGGAATAGCTCATCCAATGAAGCATACAATCGTCCATTTGGAATGGCTGAGTTCCAGGCCTCATTGAACTGTTGCAACAAGTCCGCCCCAGGAAGTGACAGAATAATGTGTGAGATGATCAGACAACTACACCCTGAAACCCAAGAAACATTACTGTCATTTTTCAATTCAATATTCTCCGCAGGCTACATTCCGTTTGCCTGGAAAGAAGCAATCGTAATCCCCATTCTCAAAGAGGGCAAGGACCCTTCCTCACCCGCCAGTTATAGGCCTATAGCTCTGACAAATGGTACATGCACATTAGTTGAGAAAATGATTAACCGTCGCCTCATCAATTTTCTTGAAGCTACAAGAAACTCGATCCCTTACAGTGCGGTTCTAGAGAGGGTAGATCCACAACAGATCACCTGCTCCACATCGAGACAAATATCCGTGATGCCTTTGTCCACAAACAGTTTTTCCTGTCCGTATATTTAGATATGGAGAAGGCATACGACACAACCTGGCGCTTTCGAATCCTCTGTGATCTGTCTGAAATGGAAGTTAGAGGCAACTTGCAATGCGTCATTCAGAGTTACCTCTCGGATCGCACTTTCCGTGTTAGAGTTGGTAACGTTCTGTCTCGTCCATTTACGCAAGAGGCTGGTGTTCCACAAGGAGGTGTGCTTAGCTGCACTCTTTTTTATTGTCAAAATGAATTCCATCCTGACTACCATACCACGTAGTATATTTTATTCTGTATATGTAGATGATATCCAGATAGGTTTTAAATCATTTAATCTAAGTATCTGTGAGCGACATGTACAGCTTTGCATAAATAAATTGTCTAAGTGGGCGGACGAAAATAGCTTTAAGCTAAATCCGAAAAAAAGTACGTGCGTCCTGTTCTCTGATAAGAGAGGTATACTGGCGGAGCCCGTAATCAATCTCAATGGAGAACGGTTATCTGTGAGCTGTGAACACAAATTCTTAGGGATCCTTCTAGACAGTAAGCTAACCTTTGTGCCGCACCTGAAATATCTTAAGGCAAAGTGCCTCAAGACTATGAATCTTCTGAAGCTGTTGTCACGCACAGCTTGGGGAAGCGACAGGAGATTCCTAATAAAGTTGTACAAAAGTGTAATATTACCACGTCTTGACTATGGCGCCATAGTCTATAATGCTGCAGGACCTAGTACTCTAAAAACGCTAGATCCTGTCCACCACTTAAGCATCCGCCTTGCTACAGGTGCCTTTAGGAGTAGCCCTGTGCAAAGGCTTTACGTCGAATCTAATGAATGGTCCCTATACTACCAAAGGACATATTTAAGTCTTTCGTATGCCTTGAAGGTAAAATCAGCTGTGGATCATCCATGTCATTCAATTATTCACTACTCCTCCATGGCCAGGCTGTTCCGTAAGCGCCCAGGTGTCCGGCCTCCTCTGTCCCTCCGTTTGGAAGCACTCTCAGAAAAAAACAAGGGTCTCTCTTTTAGAGAATGTCTTAATGGCGCCCTCTCGGCCTCCACCGCCTTGGGAGTGGCAAACTATTCAATGTGACCTTTCTTTCTTAGAATTATCGAAACAAGCACCTGAAGCTCACATACAATCACATTTTATTGAACTTAAAGGGAAGTATTCCTGTGACGAATATTACACAGATGCTTCGAAGACTCCTGCTGGTGTTGCTTACGCAGCTCTCGGACCCTCATTTTCAACATCTGGGCCGCTAAACCCACACACCAGTATCTTTACGGCAGAAGCATGCGGTATACTTTCGGCTATTAAACAGATAAGGCGCAGAAATGTCGCTGAGGCTGTTGTCTTTACAGACTCATTAGGTGTTGTGAGAGCCCTGATTAGCTTACGAAAGCCTAAGAATCCCGTTTTGAATGAGCTGTATAGCTTCTTGTGCTCCGCATATATGTGCAACCAAGTGATTATACTATGTTGGGTACCTGGCCACAAAGGTATAAAAGGCAACGTAGCTGCTGACAAAAACGCTGCGTCTGTGAATTTTAGCGACACAGATGGAGATATCCCTATTCCTTCCACAGACCTAAAACCTTTCTGCGCCGTAAATTGAGGATTCATTGGCAAGCAGAGTGGGATACAGAAGCATTGAATAAGTTACACATCATAAAACCAAAACTGCGGAATTGGATAAGTGAGAAAACAGCACATTACAAAGAAGTACTTCTTTGCCGATTAAGAATAGGACACACTTACAGTACTCACTCCTACCTCTTGACTGGCGGGGATTCTCCTACTTGTAGTAGGTGCGGCGATAGCTTGACAGTGATCCATGTTCTTATCCAGTGCCCTGCAATAGAAACAGAGAGGAAAAAGTATTTCCCTTCTGCATATCCGGAAAATATACCACTTCACCCTGCATTTTTTCTTAGTGATGAGCCGCTTTTTAAACTGCAAAATAGTTTTAGATTTCTTAGCTGAAACCTACATTCTGAAAATAATATGGCCAGGAAATTTTAACGCATGATTACCAGCCCTTGTATTCGAGGGCCGTCTTGATGATTTAGTGTAACTGTTGTCTCGTTTTGGTATGTTTTTTTTATCAAAACACAACTTCCATCATCCACGTCCATAACTAATCAGTGTCATTATTTTCCTACCTGTATAGTTACGTCATTTACAGCGAAAGTTTTTAGGCCCTTATACTGCCATGTCACACCTTCCATAATAAATTCACTGTTCACGCCATTCAGAATAAATCCTTTAAATTACCATTTGTCATGGCAATCTTCAACCATAACTGGCCCTTGCGCCATTAAAAACCACATATCATCATCAGTTAACAAACGCATTCCAACCGTCTGTTTCCCTTCGTCGGAGCAAGGTGGGATCACGTAATCCAACTTTGCACGTCTAAACGATTGCAGCGCTTGCATCATCAGTGGTGAGCCTCGCGCCCAATAATTGCGATTGCATTGCTACGAACAATGCAGGCGCATTTCTGCCATCGTCGTTCCCTCTGTGTTCCATATATATTTCAAGAGAACGATGTACAGCATCTTCTGCTAGAATTTCCACGACACGACACACACATACAACACTCTGCACTTCATTTAGTTGCCTTAGATAGAAGGTCCTTCAGCCTCAGGAAGATCTGAGTTCCTGGGACAACATGCTCATTGCAAAGGCGAGCGTTACTAGCCATCTTAAGCTTTATAGAAGCGACCGATATTCCAGGAAAGCATTGAACACAGCGTTTAAATGTGATAGCCCATTCTGTGTTTTTATGTTTACCGAATTTGGTCAATTCTAACCTGTTTTTTTCTAACTTCATAAGACTGTAATCCATGATTTCTTATGGGCCGTTATTCTAGTCTAGCTAAGGGACCGCACGTTGAGTTTACTTAAATGCACATATGTGACAAGGCTCTGTGTTGCTGTGTTAGTGAGTTAAACGAGAAGAGAGGGGGTTAACAGAGGGGCCCGAATTTTATTAGTCATAAAATAAGAAGCCAAGAAACAGTGACACCAAGGACAACATAAGGGAAATATACTTGTGCTTAATAAATCAAATAAAGAAACGATAAATTATTTGAAATGAAAGTGGATGAAAAAACAACTTGACGCAGGTGGGCAACTATCCAACAACCTTCGCATTTCGCGTGGGATGCTCTACCAATTAAGCTACCGCGGCGCCGTTTCCCCGTCCACTTTCTTGGGTATTTATGTTTGCTTCTAGAACCCTGGGAGTGTTAGCCAGGGCCGCCCCTCACAGACCTTGGCGGCGGACGTGGAACACCCTGTCTGCCGCAAGCGTCACGAGAACGTGATCATTTTTAGCGAAACAACCGGTCAATATAACCACACCTGCTACCTGAAGGCATCAATGTTGCCAGATTCGAGACCCTCGTTATTGTTTGTTGGCTTCTAATGATATGACTAATAAAAATCGGGCCCCTCGGTTAACCACCACTCTTCTCGTTTATTACATAGCGAGGGTCTCGAATCCGGTAACACTGATGCCTTGAGGTAGCATGCCCGGGTATATTGACCGGTTGCCTTCCCCCCCCCCAAAAAAAAAAGAAGTGATCAAGTTCTCGTGACGCCTACGCCAGAAATTATGTTCCACATCCGCTGCCAAGGTCTGTGAGTCATGCCGCTAGCTAACATTCCGAGGGTTCTACAAGGAAACATAAACACGCAAGGAATTGGATAGGCAAACCGCAGCGGTAGCTCAGTTGGTAGAGAATCGCACGCGAAATGCGAAGGTTGTGGGATCGTTCCCCACCTGCGGGAAGTTATTTTTTTTCATCCCCTTTCATTTCCAATTAATTATCGTTTCCTTGTTTCATTTATTAGGCACAAGTAATTTCCCCAATCTTGTCCTTGGCGTCAGTGTTTGTTGGCTTCTTATGATGCGTTACTGAGTTGACTTTTACTTTGAGTGTTGCATTAGTCTACCAACGTGACAGGACTTTGTGTTTTTATGCTTTTGAGTCGTCTTTCAGTTACAGTGCGGCATTAGTGTACTTACGTTACCGGAATTTGTGTCCTTATGGTTTCGCTATTTTTGTTACAATCTATTCGTCTTTATTTTAAATCCCTATGTGAAAAGGAATAGCCGGCGCCAATTAAAGGCGCAGCATTTTCTAAATACAATATAATAACAAAAATCGTCCCTGCGCACCGTACGTTGTTTCTGCGAGTGAACGCGTGCGACATCGAGCCGAATCGAGCCCAAAGGAGGAAAACGAGAAGGCAGCACGGGAGGTTGGATGGGGGCGGCTTGTACTCTGGCAGCGATTTCGCAGTTTGCGCAGCGCAGTGCGCCCTATAGACGTACGCACGCCAAGTTTCATCCTAGAAGCCAGCGCTCGTTTCTCCCCTGGCGGAACGATTTCACCTCCACATGGTGTAGATTTCCGACGCACCCCTTCTTGCCCGAGCCCGCATTCAGTTTGGGCTGCGCGCGAAACGTCTCTTCATTGCGAAGATGCCTCTTCGGATGACTGTTAATTATTGTTGTCTTGTTAACTGTCGCGACAGCAATGTAAACACGAAAGGGTTGGTGCCACCAGTGAAAATCTGCCGATTCACACGAAGATGGTACGAAAACAGCAGACGACAGACATGGATCACTGCTGTGCGCCGAACGAAGTAAACAACTGGCAAACCCAGCGATCTCGTTGATTGGTCACTCGTGAGTGTATGACGATTTTTACATGTAAACCACATGAACTTCGTTATTACTGGGTATATAATATTTCTATTCAAATAAAGATTTGTTCGACCAGCGCTGATCCTGTCTTCTTTCTCGTGTTTCGTTAGTGCGCTGCCCAATAATAGAAACCACTTCTGTTGCATGCGCTAGCAGTGGCCGAAATTCACGTGTGCCGAGAAATTGAATAGGTGCAGAATCCATTGAACATGACTGTAGTTCATTCCTGCATCACTAATGCACTGATCCGTCTAGTTACGGGGTGATACACGCCCGCATCTTGGTCGCACCGGCATTGCTCAAGCTGAAATGATTATTAATACTTCTAACTTCCGTCTCTACAGCACTGTTAAAAATGCCCATGCTATTTACATTGCTACCTCTATTCTATATTGTAGGGGACGTACAAGTTAAAGTTTGAGCGCATGTCGTACTTGTGCTATGCGGCGATATATTTTGTTTATTTCCGCACAGTGTCGATGGAAGTCCATTGTCGCCATGAGAGACAACGCGAACTCGTAGCAAACATGTTGTGGGAAACTGCAAAAATCATTTTGGCTAGCACGTATCTTATGTGCCGACGATTTTTCAGGCGGCATATACGACGTCGTTTCCAATTGCCTGCTCAGCGTTCTTTACATATCTGAGCAGATGCTGCCGTTTCGTCGCATTGCAGTCATGAAACAACCGTCAAGCGTACCGATCTTGTGAAAGGTAAATAGAAGCGTGTACACCATCGTTCGAATAAATTGTCCACGCTCAAACACGTATGAATACATCGAGCGCAGTATGAAACGTGCCCAAACACGCGCTGTCGAAGAGGCAATCAAGGCGGTGTGATCGAGAAATGGGAAAGGCGTGCACCCGGCTAACTGAAATCTGCTGATCATGTGGTGCTCTCCTGCCGGCGCGGCAGCGCCGCGCGGCGGTGGCGTTCTTGTTCATATTGAAAGGGATCTACAGATGCGATGAACTTCGGAGTCGGTTGGCTCACTGTCGGCCTGCCGGCGCTTGCCTTGTTGTGCACGGCGCTCGCCATCTCGATCACGAGATGAAAGAGGCAGCTCCGCAGAATAAAAAACCCACTTTAGAGAAGAGAAACTGTACCTTCCACAGTGGTACGAAAATAAGAAGCTTACCGGGGGGCCGACAGATGGCGCTGCCTAAACAGGAAGTGCAGGGTGATATGGGCTTCACTAGTTTTGAAGTGAGGGAAGCTCGCACTAAAATTGAGTATTAAGAACGACTGAGGAATATGGATGAAAGTAAATGGGCTGAAAGAGTGTTCAGGTACCGAACATTGATTCACAGTGGAGGAAACGAACCAGGAAACTTACCAGCAATTATGCGGCCTGTAGGCTGGGCAACGCAGCAACAGAGAAGGTCAAGCGGAAAGTCAGCGAGGCTGAAATATTCTCATGGTTGGCGGCAATGGAAAATAAACCTGCCACGAGTATCTACGTAAGAGGAAAAAACGAAATCAGGAAAGAAGCCCTTTATGATAACTCAAAGAGAAGCTCATTACTTCTCGAAGCGAGATCGGGATGCCTTAGAACATGCACCGATACAGCGAGATAAAAGAAGGAAGAAGAAGCATGTGCTTGCTGCGGTAAAGCTAGGAAAACTATGGAGCATCTTTTATTAGAAAGTGAAGGCGTCCACCCAGCGGACTATTTATGCACTCCGGTCCTCCTTGAAGCCCTTGGGTTAAGCAGGAGCAGTGGTAAAGTAAATATGTGCGCAATAGGATTAAAAGGAGGCGTTTGGATGTTTGGTGGAAGAAAAGTGGGGAAACGACAAAAGACAGAGACGTACGACAGCACCGTTCGCAACAGGGGATCAGAAAATATTGATGTGGTAGTTAATAGTGTTTTTTCCCTTTTTTATTGTTTAACCTAGGGTGCTATGCAGGATGCGCCGAGTTTGGCGAAACTCGTGATCTTCAGGAGCTCTGGCGACACCCCAAGATAAAAGCACGAATGGTACCGAGACACAGTTTATCTTTCGACAAGCCTCCAGTTTCATTGGTTTACCTAGGTTCACTCTGGCTGGCTATCATTCCTTGGGCGTTGCCTTCTGGGCAGTCGACAAACTGGGGCTCACGTGATCATACCGTCGGTGCATGGTCGTGCCTTCTTTCACTTGTTTGTCGTTCCACTGAGTGCAATACATGCAGAAGCAAGTTGCAAAACAAATGCATTTAGTACAATATTATTAGTTACTTTAACGTGATTTAGAAGCATTTTGAAGCTTACGAGATGTGCACTGAATGCGTCTTAGAGTAATTTGTAATTTAGTACGCTTCGCATTACACTACGACGGAACGCTGTAGTGGCGTCATCACATCCATTCACCGGGCAAGCATGGCGGCTAAGCATCAGAGAGGCCCAGGGTAAACAAACCCGTACAACGAGGTTGCAGTGCGCGACGTAGTGATCAGGCTCGACGATGGCCACTATTTCTTGGATAGTTCTGTTCCTCCGTGCGCAATCTTCCCGTGCACCCGGTAAGACTGCCAATAGCTTCGGCGATTTTACAGATCGCAACGCGCACCTACTGTCCACGGTGAAGTGCTGAAGAAACAACTAGTCCGGTGCTGCTTCTGCGAGTGCGCCGAGTTCCTCCACTCTGTGTGACTGCGAGCGCCACGAAGATTACATAGTGTGGGCAAAAGGCAGACATCCTATATAGCTACGATGCGACAACGAGGTGGTACCGACGATGGATCTCGCTACCAACACAGTGAAGCAGACATCGACAAACTGCAGATAAGTATATTTCTACTGTTTCATATTTAGCGTAATAAGAGTGCACGGATTAAGTCACTTTCGCAGTAACGAACTGAATGTCCAGCAGTTTAAAGAAGGCCGTGAGAACCAATGAGTGTTCGTGCTTTTACATGCAAGTGGGCCCGCGAAAATGTGGAAAAGACGAAGGTAACCTTCACTAACTTGGTGAGATAACAGAAATTCATGAGTGACATTAGGCCAGCAAAATTTATGGAAGTGTATCTTTATCGAAGTGAAATATCAGTAGCAAGTACTCATATAAAGCAGGAAACTTATACAAAAATTTAATGGGTTGAACAGCACATTAAAGGCATTACCGAATTGTGATCGCCACGTTACCGCTATCCTTGAAAAAAGTCTAGAATCATTGCATTCCACCGGTTATGCAATATGGGACATAAACCTGGAGGTTAACAAAGAAACTTGAGATGTCAAGGACTGTGCAGAAAGCGAAGTAACAAAAATTGTTGGAGATAGCGTTAAGGCAGGGAGACAGTGGCGTAATATTAATATTTGGGGTTTTACGTGCCAAATCCACTTTATGATTATAAGGCACGCCGTAGTGGAGGACTGCGGAAATTTTGGCCACCTGGGGTTCTTTAACGTTCACCTAAATCTAAGCACACGGGTGTTTTCGCATTTCGCCTCCATCGAATTGCGGCCGCCGTGGCCGGGATTCGATCCCGCGACCTCGTGCTCAGCAGCCCAACACCATAGCCACTGAGCAACCACGGCGGGTGACAGTGGCGTAGTAAACCATGGCAACTGATATGCTAGTTGAGATTAAGAAAAAAGAAAGGAACCGGCAGGCAGGCCATGCACGTATTCGATCACTTGTTGCCAATTCATATCAGGTGATTACATAAGCACGACAGAATGGATGTCAAGGAGAGGGAACTGCAGCCGAGGATAGTAGAAAATTGCATAATGGGACAAAAGTATGATGTTTGTAGGCATAGGATGCAATCAGCTCGTATAAGACGGGATTGTAGGGTGAGGTATTTGTATTGCAGCGAGCAAAGATAGTTCAGTTCAGTTCAGTTTTATTTCCTTAAAGACGCCTTTGCTAGGGGTATTTTATAAGGGGTGGGTACAGTTGAATATGCAAATATAAACACAGGTATACAGAAAAAATTGTACATGGAAGCTACATTTTCGCAAGTGCAAAACAACAGAAATAATAACACGTGAAAAAGCACGTTATTGATTAGCCAACAAGGACACATTTTCCAGAAATGATGTCGGGCAAGTGATTGCAGCTACGTGGTGAGGAAGGGCGTTCCAATCTGATGCTGCGCCGGAAAAAAAAGACGAGGAAAATGTAGTTGTGTGGGAGCGTGGGCGTAAGACTTGTAATGGGTGCCCAGTTCGTAGAGATATGCGTGCGGGTGGTGTGATATATGGCTCGTGAAATAAGGTACTGTAAAGAAAACTTATGAAAAAGGCAAAGGCTAGCAGTAGCACGGCGACGTGCAAGGGGCTGTAGATTAGAATTTGCTTTTAAGGATGATACGCTTACGTCGTATGAGCATGAGGAATGGATGTATCTGACGACGCGGTTTTGAAAGGACTCGAGCTTGTTAACTAGATAGACTTGATATGGATTCCAGATGGGTGATGCGTATTCGACTTTCGGTCTGATAAGGGATTTGAAAGCTAGTAGTTTTACGTTCTGCGGGGCGTCACGCAAGTGTCGTCTCATGAAGCCAAAAGTTCTGTTAGCTGATGAAAATATGTTGGAAATATGCGTACCCCAACTGAGATCACGAGAAAGTGTGACGCCCAAGTACTTAAATGATTCTACTGATTCTAAGGGAACGTTTAATATAGTATAATAGGACAGGAAAGGGTTACGGCGACGGATAAAAGATATATGTTTACATTTGTTGGGATTAAGAGTCATCAGCCAATTTTCACTCCAAGACTGCACGTTGTTAAGACTTTGTTGTAAGGTGTTTTCGTCAGTAGCATTAGAAACTGGGTGGTAAATCACGCAGTCATCGGCGAAAATTCGTATCTTACAAGATACGTGTTGGGGTAAATTGTTAATATAAATTAAAAAAGAAGAGGACCGAGAACTGATCCCTGAGGGACTCCAGAAGTTACAGGGAGAAGAGTGGATGATTTGTCATTTACAGAAACGAATTGGTAGCGATCAGTTAGGAATGCTTCGAGCCATTTGAGTACGTCACTGTGTAAGTTCAAAGAAGAAAGCTTTAGTAGTAGGTGGCGGTGAGAAACTTTGTCAAAGGCCTTTTCATAGTCCAGAAAAATAGCGTCAGTTTGTTGGTTAGAGTCAAAGTTTACATGTAAGTCTTGTAGAAATAGAGCTAGTTGCGTTTCGGTAGAGAAACCCTTGCGGAACCCATGCTGTGCCGAATGAAAAAATTGATTCGCGTCCAAATGATTTATGATCAGGGAGTAGATGACGTGTTCCATGATTTTGCAAGGGAGACTAGTTAGAGAGATGGGACGATAATTTAGCGGTGTGTTCTTATTACCAGACTTGTAGATGGGAATGACCTTCCCCACCTTCCAGTCGTGAGGCATGGAACCCGTAGAAAGTGACTGCGAGAATATAAGACACAAAAATGATGAAGAAATATATTTTGTATTTTTTAGCAGTTTAGCAATAGGTTTGTGGTGCTGACAGTAGAGACTCCTGAAGGTGCGGGGCCACCTCAGCTGCTGGCACACTAATCAACATGACAATTGGTTCTGAAAAAGAAAACCCCAGTTATGAAAAACAAAGCAACGTTGTCCCAACGCATTGTTTTATTATGCATACTACACTAGAGGCTTCCACAGTTAAGGGCACTTAGTAATAATAGTGCAACGAGCATTTTTCTTTGTAAATAATGGTTTGTATGCGGCTGATTCATTCCAATACACTTTTTTGCAGCAAAACAATCTGCTGCTGGAGGCACTCAACCACCTGGTGCAGTAGGCGAGCGCCAGGCACGTGCTCTTGAGAGTGTGGCAGAGGTCCAGAGGGCTCCTCTGCAACAGTAGTATCGGTGCCCTCACTGCTCTCCTGTCGAGCCCACAGAAGGCACCTTATAAAGGAGCTTTCAGTTTAAAATTTTGTTTATTATTCAAGAACATGAATAAAATTATTGCAATAAACATTGTGCTGTGCATATTAGGAGACTTGTAACATGCACTTGGTGTCCCTTCAAAATAGGCAAAAACGTAAGACAACCTGTGTCACTCTTGGACAATGTAAATAAAGAAAACACTAATGCAGCATACACGTCATCGTGCTGCTTGTTCTTTCTTTGTGCAAGAATACAGTGCGGGTTGATTAACCACAATATGAACGGTGTGTGTAATTCACAATGAAAACAGGAAACAGCAGGAGCTTAATTATGCTATCACCTATAGACTGTGCATATGACTGCAACAATCCCCGATTCAAATGTGCCATAACAAGCATGTTCGATACCACATATTCTTTAAGATTGTCTTATAATTGCATGTACCATATTTCACACATTTTAAGCCCTTGCATAGCACACATCTGATGTATCCATTTCATAGGCAAAATAATTGTACACTTTGTCTTTTTGTGTTGTATGAAAAGCAGCATCCTTTACAGTCGGATAAAACTTCAGAAGACAGGAGAGGCCCCACCCAGATGACCCAAGCACAGCAGCCGTTTGCCTACACGTCTAGAGAAATAGTCCCTCTCCAATGAGCAGGTATTAGTCTGTCCGGCGGCACGATGTCAGTCTAGAGTGCGTGCCCATTGGTGCAGGCTCGTGTTCACCAGCCTTAAAGTGCAAATTCCGCAGCCTTCTAAAGTTGTATCCGACTATAGAAACACGTAATGCCTTGCAGCAGTTGCATAGACTTCTGCAACTTGATAACACACAATGATCAGGAGTAGAAATCTATAAAGGCATCCAAGCAAAGCTGGCTGGCCACACTTTCATTATGAGGGGCTGAAAAAGGTCTCGCCAAATATTCCCATGACGTCCTTGAAAAAGAGGTGGTTTTTGGCACTTCTTTAGAATCAAAAACAGATTACACTGAATGTTGTTTCGCACGTCAAAACAAACTGAGCTTGGTTATTTGCACAGCATGTAATGGGAGGTTGTGCTTCACATAGGAAACACACTGCTCTATCCAGTACAATTTTGAAGTCGGCATGGCACCTATTATGTCAACAGTGCCTATATATAAATTACACTTTTCACAGGCCATTGATTTCACCATTATTTTTGTATGATGGTTCTTTCAAACAGTGCTTGTATTACATGAGCAGGTGGATTTGAAAGCAAAGCTTTGTTTGCAAACCTTCCGACTTCCATAATTGTGTGGCAAGGCACTGGCATGTTGTCGAATAGCTCACACTTCCTCGGTCCTGCACCAAAGAAGCCCAATGCTCTATTTGAAGTTGAATCGCACAACAATTCAACGGCACACAAAGAAGTGTAACACACACAGCAAAGCATTCTGCTGTGTGTATTTCTCTTTGTGTGCCGTCGAATGGTTGTGCAATTAAACTTCAAGCTTCTATACCAGTACAACGTCTTCAACCTCACCAATGCTCTAGTTATTAGGCCACAATGGTGCACATCTTTGAAATTTCCAAACACAAATTAGCTCTCCAAAAAATCACAAATGTTAAATTTTGCAGCACAGCTGTATGTATGCACGTGCCATATTCTTTACCACTAAATTCACAGGAATCAAAGAGGCAAGCATTAACCAGCCTTGCTGCTGCCGTTACCATTACCATCATGACACCAATGGAAAGACAGTGCCACGTTTCAGTAAAGGGAGTGCTGGAGGGAAAGGTGTGACAGCGAGGGCTTACAATAAAAATAACGGTTACGAGACATGTTCAATTCCAATATATGCTGCATGTCGCTCAGCCTAATTTGGCATTGCGGCAAGCGTTTACTCGTTTGCGCATATCACGTTTTGTGTGATCATTGCTCTAAAGCTGTTGAAATGGTCTTTTTGCTCTGCAATTTTTATTTTGATCAAGGTGGGTTAAAGACCCACTATTCATTGGCATCTGCACCACATTTCTCCCGATATGTAATTTTGCCTTGGTGGTTCATGACATCTTCACGTACAGAGAGTTCTGCAGAGTATCGCATGTGCATTGTTCTACTGCTTAAGAATTAGAGCCCCATTATGAGACGAAAATATACAATTTATCCATCCAGAATAACGCCGCCCCCACAAAAAAAGAAGATGCACTGAACCTCTGGCACATGCATCAACAGTGAACAGAGCAAACAATCTGAAGTATTTTCTTCATGCAAGCCAACACACTAAGATTCTCAAAGCATTTTCATTTCGCCACAAATGCACAGGCACAACCGGCTTGGCGCAACATCCACATCTCGCGCTGCAACAAATTCTGCAATGCCTCGCTGTTTCATAGTGCGGCCGATAGATTACGCATGACCAAAATTCAGCATTGTGCATACTTAGTAACTTCACCAATGAAGAACCCCAAGTTCTTTATGAGATTAGGATTCATAGGTTACTTCACACAATTTGTGATATCCATTTATCTATTTATACTTAATTAACCTCATTCCCAAGAAAGTGAGCCAATTGGAAGGCACCCTGACAGACAAGTAGAGCAATCGGCAAAAGGGGATCAACCAGCAAAAAAGTCTGTTAATCACAGTAACGCTGACATTGAAGGCGCCTTAATTCCTACGTACGTTCCGTCGACACACCCGACTACGTTCGTAATGTTCCCTCGAAGTAGGAAGCATTCTTTTATATGTGCCCGCTCCGGCGCAGTATTCTGGAAAGCTAGCCACCGCTTACGCACTGCCGCATCGATAAGCGCGTCAGACACATCTCTGACACAGTTGCTAACAGTAGTTCGATGGCATCCAATGTAACCCTCGGCGCCGACGCTTCCCTGAAAACTCCCAGTCCCGTAGAAAAGGAGGGCACAGATGACTTGCTCTACGACGGTGAGCGAATGAAGCCCGCCTCGCTGTCTCCGCAGACGAGAGTCTTCGCCTAGCTCGTCACACAGCCAGCACACTGACGTATTCGACAGGCGAAAATGACGCTGAAACTCCCCGTCGGTCATGCATGTGAACGGGTCCGGACGGTCATACTGACGCTTGCTGCCGCTGGATGCAATGAAACAGGCTGCTGCTGCCGCCGCCATGTTCCCGAGTTGAACTCGGAGGGGGTTTCGCGATGTACGAGTTTAGCGCGAGTTCGCCTGTCAATCAAAACCAAAGGTCACGCCCCGCGCGAGGCATGTAAGTATTGCGCGCGCACCCACTACAGTTGGGCCACGCCCAACTTATCTTCCGGCAAGAGCGACGCGGTGTCGAGATGAGAGGCATCAACAATCTTGACCGCCGACATAAAACACGCACAACGCACTGTCATCGGTGATGTACTGAGCAGCACTATCAAAAACAAAGCGTTGACTGTCGCTGGCTTATGCATACATCTTCTCGGGCTGAGATGGCCCCACAACACGGTTTCATTGCCTGCATTGTGGCGCGTAGCGCACAGTAAATAATTATCGGCACGTCACTATAGCTGCTTGCAAGGCGTCGATGCGTCGAGGGGGACGACGATGGTCAGGAGTGCGTATTGCCGCAGTCGTTTGAGATGGCTGCTCTGTCATCGGTGATGAAACGGAGCCACAGCATCGTAAACACGAACAGCGTCCGAGAATCGCTCGCTCTTCTAGACCCAGTGCAATGGCATTACTTCATCACAAGCACTGCGTACTCAACAGTTCCAACACCTCTCTGCGTTCGAAATCTGATTTCATAACTGCACACAGGAGCCCTCACCTGCCAAAGTGCGAGTGCTGCGGTGTCGTTACGATATCCATCTGCGATCGCTGCTGGCTCCAGCAGAGGTAATCCGCAAGCACCTTCGACTGCACGACACACTCATATACTGCGTACATGCGCTCAGAGGCGCCTTCACTGGGCAAGCGATGACAAACGATGAATTGTGTCGCTGGGGAAGCACGCCCTTTTCGCAATGTATCGCAGAGGCTTCGCGGACAAAGATAAACTGGTACATTTTCACTGAACTGCGTCACTACGCACTCTAAAATAACATAACGCCATTTTGCAGCGACAGCTGTTGTGTCGTTTTTAGTTGGTAAAGCGGGGGCCTTAATAGCCTAGTGAAGCGCCTGCGATGAACAGCCGTACCGCGGCGCTGCGTTTATTTTCCCCTATTAGAGAAAGAGTGGCCAGGACCCTCCATGGATCATGACCGACTTTACTGAGAATAGCACTGCAGCGCCCCTAGGCGACTTATCACCGTATGAATGCCCTCGTGCGTGCGACCCGCTTCAATGTACCGCTTCTAAGCTTTCGCCTCCCTGTCGCCACTCGCGGCAAGAAGTGCAAAATTTAATACTTTGCTCGACCTCCATTTGTCATCACAAATTTCTAGCGTTGCAAACGAAAAACAGATACCTATAGAAATAAAAATATTCGTTATTTTATTTGTTGTATTTTAACGTATTCGTTTGAGTGAAAGTGTAGGTGCAAGAATGCGCCGCATGTACCCTTTCCGCATTCGATGGAGGATAGAAAGACAGTGCCCGAAAGATGAGGCACGCCCTTGACACGCCCGGGAAAGGCGTGGCAAGCGGCTCACGGCAAGTGTGCAGACAGACAGCGGGTCAGTCACGGTATCGCTAAGTTGCGATAATCCGTTGATAACAATACGCGGCGCTGGCGCGTTTCGTTGTGCAGCCTTCTGCGCTTGAAACGTGGAAGCAGCGTGCCGCGTAGGGTGCGCTCATGTTGTCATACGCAGCTTTTTGTCTACATAAGTTTTTGCCTGCACCTTCGGTGCGTTCCGCGCTATCTCCGTTCACTGACTGCCGTCGAGCAAACTCGGGTAAAACTCGGCTGAACGAGAAACTCGGCGCATCCTGCATAGCACCCCTAGTTTGGACATTAGGCAGTACATCAGCAAGAGCTTGGTGGCGCAACGCACCGCCCCGTTCCAAAGGGGATGCTCATAACATCCACCCATACATCCATGGAAACTACATTTTTTTAGCGCAATATCCAATATGGCCGCCCTTTCGCGATGGCGTACGCTGGGTACGCGCCCTGCTCGCGTTGCTGGCTTTGCGGCTTGCCTGAGCTGCTGCGTTTTAATTGCCAGGCGAATAAAGAGCCTCTACTGATGCCCATACAGACAAGTCACAAGTGAGTGAACAGGACGTGCGACGTTATTGGCAGAAGAAAAACAGTGCAGCTCCTCGTACAAAAGCAGAAATAAAATTTGCATTTCGAGATGCGCTGAAACCATTAACGCGAGTTCGTAAACTGCTGAGTAACTTCGTCGGAGATGGCGAGCGGGCAACGAGTGACAATCAGCAGCCCAAGCGAAGTGGGCAGTGCCCCACCTGTTTTCACCGACATTCGCCGTAACTTGCACGTGAACCAATCGGGCGACGCAAGGCATCTGTTGCCGCAGCCAACACAGCGACATGGAATACCCGGCATCTTAGCGTTACCTCCTTTCCAACCTGCACGTTTCTTTTCGTTCTTTCGGGGCCGCTAACGTGTAACTCATACTTGGCGCCCCACATTCTCAAAATGGGCATCAGCTTTTTGTAGCCACTTTTGCAGGCCTTTACACCCATGTGGATATCAACTTCATAGACTTCAGACCACGTACTACCGTGTGCTGGTCTCCGTTCACGCCACATCACGGCCGATGAATACCCACAAGCACACTTTAGCCACGGCTGCAACCGGAAAAGACACGCAGGAAGTACCGATCACAGTACATGTAAACAGGGACCTTGTGTCGCTGCGCGGCATGCAGGAGCAGGTGCTTACCTCGAGAGGCTGTTGCCCAATGCAAGTGACCAGGCGGCCACATCCGAGAAATGTAACATGGCAACCATGACCACATGGCACAGCATTGAAAGAAGACTCTGCAATCAAATCATTTCAGCATACTCTAAGATAACGCTCAATCTATACATTGGCACCATACACTGTACATTGGCTACGATCCACACGACAACAATGGGCATACAGGAGCACGGGTCATTTGCGGCACATTCAACCGTCCGGCTGTAGGCATAGTGCTTCCCTTCATCTCACATAGTAGTCTGGTAACAAGCAACAGCCAGCAGCGCAAGCACATTGGACAGCCTGTCCCACGTGTTTGCACCGACAGTCGCCGTTGAAAATGAGCAACTTGCATCACGAAGCAATCGCGCGACGCAAGCATCTGCTGCCGCAGCCAACACAGCGACATCGAGTGCCCGGCATTTTAGCGTTACCGCCTTTGCAACCTGCACGTTTCTATTTGTTTTTTCGCATGCCACTAATTTACAACTCACACTCGGTGTCCCAGATTCTCTAAATATGGGCATGGTCAGTTGTTGTGGGCATCACCATTTAGCAACCACTTTTGCAGGCCTTTCGACACATGTGCATATAAACTTCATACAGTTAGAACCATGTAATCACGTGTGAGAATCTCCGTTGAAGCAAAATAATGGCCGAGGAAGGCCACAAGCAACGTTCGGACACGGCAGAAGCAGAAAAAGACGGAATGGGGAGAACCAACACGGTGTGCTGAAATTCGCAGTCAGTGTCACTTGCGGACTATAGGCGCAGGTGCTTGCCTCGAGAGACTGTTTCCCAATAAAACTGACCAGGCGCCCACATACGAGAAACCTAACTCGGCGACAAGTACCAAGGCGGAGAGCAGAGAAACCCGATTTTCTAATCAATCACTTCACTGTAGCTTGCGCAATAACGAAGGCTGTCGAGCAAGAATAGCAATCCTGAATGAGACTTGGAATTGAATATTGCAATTAGAAAGCTTGCATTCAGGAAAGACGCCACTCTACCTTGAAAGCACTGAATGCAAAACATTAAGAAAAGTTAAATTGTACATAGCACACAGTGTAAAGTATGCAAGACACACGCCAATCCCGCATAGGCTATTTCTGAAGAGGAATTGCACATGCCAATGTACACTAGAAAATACTGCTACATATATGTTATGCTTCTAGACAGTGACTGGTATTACAATGAGGAAAGAATTGGTTAACGTTTCATGTTTCGATGAGAAAGAGGAATGATCTCTAAAAAGAATGTGGAAGGAAAAAGCTTGCATTTATTGAAAAAAAATATATAATTGGAAAGCTGAAATTTGCCAAGGCCAGGAAGCTCATTAAATGGACAATAAAGGTTAATATTAAGTCAAGGTATACTGTTGAACTATCATCCCAGAAACCTCGCAACGCTGGTTTCATGCGAAGAAGAGACTTATTGTAGGAGGAAATGCGTTCTGAAAAGTCCGCGTGCCTCCAGCCCAGTTCATATCGCCCGCCCACCGATCGAGGAGTACTGAGGTCATGGTCTTATAATGACGCTGCGCCATCGGTGAGTGTGTGAAGTGATTTTAGAGATAATGGAAGAGATAAGTGCAGTGCCGTCACTGTCTCTCACAGGAGGACACCTCAACAGCACTGCACGGGGAAAGGGGTGTGGAGAGAAAAAGATAAAAGAGGAAAGGAGGAGGCGGCAAAAAAGAAAAAAAGCATAAGCGAATGTGGCGCTCAGAGCCGCGCTCTTAGTTGAGTCAAACTGCAAAAGTCAAGTAGTGCCGCAAGCGCACTCTTGACGATAGACGGAGTGGGCAACATGAAAGAGCAGCGCATTGGTCGTGTCGCAAGGCAGTCCCAAACGCCGATACGAGGAACGCAAGTCTGTGCGCTCCACAGTGAAAGAAGGATAGTGAAGTAGGAGGTGCCCGAGCGTCTCAACATCGGCACAGTTGCTGCACACGGGGCTGCCTTTTCCCTGCAGCCTATGTAGTCTGGCAGCCGTCGTGTAGCAGCCGGCACGCAGGCGAAGGAGGAACGAACGGTCCTCGTGGCAGAGTCCGGCACGGGGGAAGAGGCGAGGGGGCGCACCTGCCGCAACGTGCGGGTCCGGTGCTGCGCGCGGAGCGTGCGCAGGATTGGGCTTCTTCGATTTTCCAGTTCTGGCTACCCGCGGGCTGCCAGAGCCAGCCAGAGCGTCTTCGTTTTTCTCGGGTTGCTCCGCCCACCACGCTACGCACTTCCGCCGGGCGTTCGTTTTCCTCGCGCTGGATGGTTTTGGCTACCCGCGGGCTGCTAGAACCTGCCAGGACGATTTTGGTCTGGCTGTTCTCTGGAAGTTCTCTGACTAGCAGACGACTAAAAGAGGCGATGGGCGCTCGCCGCAATCTTTACGGGGACTTCGTGGATTGCAACGCGGGCGCTTGAGGACTTAAATTTACCTCGCTCAGCCAACTGTCTACGGTGATCTCCGGATTTCCTTACTTCTAGCGTTGTCTTTTTAGGTGCTAACGCTCCGTTCCTCATCGCGAAGCGGTGTGATTCGAGCCGTGGTGAACCATTTGAAGCTTGTGTGTGTGTGTCCGTGTCCCGATTGCTTCTTCGCGGCGGTGAACAGCGCGCCGCGCTCTCATGCGTGCATGTTTTCTGCATTGTGTCCCACGCAAGCTGTAGACGCTCATTCACACATTGCGGTAGATTTTGGATTCGTCTTTCTCTGGTGGCATTCCTTTTCACATATTTCGCGTATGTATATCTCTCCTTTCTCTGCAGTTAGCGAAGGCTTTGCAGTTAGCCCGTGTTCGCTCCGTCTCTCCGTCGCATGCTTAGGTGGCAGCTCAAAACCGATATGTGTTCGAACTGCAGGCCGTTGATAAATGAATACACTGATTGCACTCGGTACATTTAAACACACGTACATTGGTTTATTGCTCTCATGATTGCGACCAATGTTGTTTTTCGTGTGAAACGTTTCACTGGTCACAGGCGACGTGCGCCAGCCCCGTCCCCAGCTCCTTAAATGAGAAGCACCATCAGCCACAACAAACTTTCTGAAATCGAAGCCCAAGCAGGTCGCCGCGAAATATGCGTATGAGACGTACCCAATAACCTGCATTTTCATGTCTTGTGATGACACAACGCCAACTCATCAATGTTGCCGGTGGTCGACGTGATCGCTGCGAGCAGGGATCCTCCAGCTATTGCTTTCATGTGCACAATCGAGATTTCGCGTCTTTTTATCCGCCTCGTCGGAGGCTATCTGTTGCACTGCGCAAGGCGAGTTTGGCCGAGTACGCATCCTGCGCCGAGTCGTGCGAAAGTGATCGTATTCCTGAATGCAACTATGTATTTTCAAGCTGGCAACGCATAAATGGTCGACTACGCCAAGCGCGCGTCGGCCTCGACGGGCGCTGCCATGCTGGTAGCATGTTTACATTTGGCCACCTGTACCGGCGTTCGATTTTGCAAACTTCGGGCAAGTTCGGGTTGTCTTGGGATCCCAGCCCACTTCCTGTCAGAACCGGAACAAGCTGGCTGCCGTCTGGCTCGTAGAGGGCTGCCAGAACTCCCAAGATCCAAGAGGCCCATTGTCGTCTTGGCCACGTCGATAGGAGTGATGGAAGTAGCGATGGGGAAGCGATCGGAGTGAGCGTCCTTAGCGAGGGTGTCGGCAGCCTCGTTTCCCGGTAAGCCGATGTGCGCCGGTCGACCCACTGCAAGGCCAAATCGCAGCCCCACCCGATGAGATAGCGGAGTTTTGAACCGACCCGCTGCACAAACGGAAGACCGACATAGCCCTTCGCAAGCATGCAGAGTGCCGCACCTGAGTCAGATGAGTCAGACGATCACAGCGGAAACGGCACTGCTCTGCTGTAGAAGTAGGTCAGCTGCAAGGTCGATCGCAGCGAGCTCGGCCACCGTCGAAGACGAAGAAAACCGAAGGCGGCACTGTCGCGTAGCGGAAATGTCCGGCGCCGTGCAAGCAGCAGCACCGGAGCCATCGCTAAAAGAGCAGCCGGTGCCCTAGGCGCTCGTAGAGAAGTGCAGCTCCCTCCTGCTGCATGGTACATATGGCAGTACGGCGCTTTGACTTGACACCTGGCACAGTGGTGGTGACGCCACGTAGCGGGGAGTCGTGTGGCGAGAGCGCCAGAGGGAGAAGTTGTGGCAGCGACGCCATGAGTACGCTGAACTCGGTGGCACGCTAGCCCATGCCCGAGCCCTTGAGGGTGTGGAGGCGGCACACGAGGCGCTGGCCCTGTGACGAACGCTGGAGGCGCTCGATGTGGTGCAGCGCTTGCTTCCGCGCGCGTAGTGAGGGCGGCCAGTCTCCCGCTTCGGTGAGAGTTGCTCCCACTTGCGATCTGCAAGGAAGCCCGCAGAATTGGCCGAATACGGTGCTGTGCTCCAAGACGATGGCGTTCCAGTTGGTGGCTCTGGCGTTCATGAGGGGAACCGCATAGAGTGCTCGCGTTGTTGCGACCGAGTTGTAAACTCAAAGCTCAAGTTGCGGTGTACAACCACGACCATGGGTGAGCAGGGAGCGTGCGGCGCCAGCCACCTTCTTAGAATCCTTGCAGAGCTGGGAGACGGCGGCACTAAAGTTGAATCGTCAGTCGATGCCTAGTCCGAGATAGCGCAGTTTTCTCTGCCACGGGAGGGGGCTTCCTCACAGCGTGAGACAAGGCATTTCGAAGCACGCACGAGCACGGGGGTGTACTAACAACGCCTCAGTTTTTGACGCCGAGAGCTGGAGCCCTATACTGGCGAGATATTCATCGACGGCGTTGATTTCCGACTGCAGGGATTCTCGCACTTGAAAGCCGAGGTCCGTGGGCCAACACGCGAACTGTGCAATGTCACCGGCGTAGATCGCCACGCGGACTTCATGGGCTGTCATTTTGGGGATGTAGTCAGGCAGTCTTGCCAGAGCCAAGTTAAAAAGAAATGGGCTGATCATGCTGCCCTAGGGAACTCCGGAGGTCACGCTGCGAGGCGCACGGAGCGTGTCGCCTACTCGCGCTCTCAGCGTGCGCTCACTGAGGAAGGCCGTGATGTAGTCTAAGAGGCGGCCGGTGACCCGTAGGTCACGAAGGGCTTGAATGATGGTGGTGTGAGGGATACCACCAATTGCGTGTTGCACATCGAGCAGTACGAGATATCTGGCTTCTTGGCGACTTGCTGTGTGCTCGAGCGTAGCCTCGACGTCCGCAAGGGAGTCAGCTGCTGAGCGCAGTCAACGGAAACCACTCTGTTCAGGGGCGAAAGCATCGAGGGCGGAGACAATCCACTCAAGGCGGCGCAAAGCTATGGCCTCCAGAGTTTTGCCGACTACCCAAGCAAGCGACACTTCACGATAGGAGCTGACGCTCAGGGCAGTTTTGCCGCGCTTGAGAATAGGGACGATGATCGCCTCTTTCCAGTCAGCAGGAATATTGCCAATGTGCCAGACGCCGTTGAAGGCCTTGAGTAGGGAAGGGAGCTGCGCTGCATTGACGTTCCTGAGTACCTGATGTGTTAGTCCGTCGGTACCAGGCGCTGAGCGTCGTTTACGCTTGTTCAAAACAATGCGCAACTCACTGAGGGTAAACTCGGCCGAGCAATGCACCTCAACGTGCTCCAAGATTGCACTCGTAGGAAAGTAGCGCAGGGGAGCGAGGAGTTCAGCCTTGTTGTGCGACGGTAGTTCGCAGCTTGCACTGACGGGGTGCATAGACGGTGGCGGTGGAGTGAAGGCATCGGCGAAGAGTTCGGTCAGTTGTTCTGTGCTAAAACCCGTAGCCACCGCGATGGAGAGTGCAGGATGGCGAGGGACCCTGGGATGGAGGAGGGAAGTGAGAATGCGCCAAGGGTGCGACTTGTCACAAGTGTCCTCCAACGACACACAGAGGCTTTCCCAGCTCTGGTTGCGGTGCTGTCTGGCGTGACGGCGGCACGCAGCGTCAAGGCGGGTGTATAAAATGAAATGTCCTTGTCGCTCTTGGTGGCACGGCGTTCGACGTGACGACGGACAGCGCGCTGATTGAGAAGCTTGATATCAGGGACCGACGTTCCAGCAGGACTTTGTAGCCGCATCCAAACACCTCTTAAGATGCGTAAGAAAGTTTGTATTTGCCGGAGGGGGTATGGCACAGAGGGACCGAAACTGGGACCCGTCCGTGATGCGTTACGTACATGTCTTCGTGCGGTTCAGGCCGAGTGGGTCGAGGGAGATCGGATAGTGATCCGACCACTATGTCTCAGGGCTGCGAACCCACTCTTAGTGGCATCACGGTCGACAAGTCTACCGCACTCCCGTGTACCCTCCGACGCAAAAAAGTGGGACTTCCGATGTTGATGATTAGCAGGCCCGAAGCATGGATGGAATTCAGCAGTTTCCTGCCGTTCGGCTAACTGTGGACGCTGCCCCACGCCATGTGGCGGGAGTTTAAATCACCGCACACGACACAGTAACCGCCGATGCGCGCGGTGGGGCTCTCGATGAAGGTCGTATCCCACCGTGGTACGGGTTCCACGTAGACACTGATGACACAAGTGTCACCCCCCCCCCCCCCCCAACCCGCACAGTAACAGCCACGCACTCTACGGAGGTGGGAACGATGTCTGTACCACGAACGACGGCTTGGGCAAGGCGCGCACGGACGTAAATAGACGCCCGGGAGCGACCGGGTGGACGGAGCGGATCACAGTGCGGCACGTTTGCGCAAGTCCGTAACTCGCAGGTGGTCGCACTGTGGTATCCCACGAATCCCGGAAGGTTGCATTCCTCGTCGCGCGTGTATGTCTCTTGCAACGCGAGCACGTCGTACTCGTGGTGTAGGTGTTCGGACTGTTCGGCGTGTCGACGGCGCAGCGAGCGCACGTTCCATTGGAGGATGCGCGGCCGACGTTTGCTTTGCGCCTAGCCACGGTGATTGTGTCGCTGTTGACATGCCACTGCCTGCAGGCAGTGGCATGGCCCGGAGCGGACTGCGAGCTGGCAGCATCGTGCTGACTGCTTGCATGGTGAGCGGCTTGTTTTCTACCAGCTGATCCATAGTAGTTTGGGTGGGTGGAGCAGGAGTATCCTGTGTCGGCTGGCGTTGAGAGGCACGAGGCACTGGTACCAGATGCCTGGGTGCAGGGCTGGGGCCCTTCAGCACGCTCGCATAGGACAGCGCCGGAGATGAGCAGGACTGCTGCGGCTGTTTCTCCTCTCGGACTGCTGCCCTGGCAGCACGCCTTCACAATGCTGAGGTGGAGGAAGCCATGATGGTGGCTACCTCCCGTTCTTCCTGCCATCTCGGGCGGGTGGAAGTGTCGGCCCTATGGGGGCCCCGCAGTTCCTGCAACCGACTTTCTGGCAGTTGCCACAGGAGATGCAGTCGGTCGGCCATCTGGAGGACTCCAGCACCTGGCCGAAACGGCAGCACTGCCGACATTGCACTGGACGGGGCCTGGCAGGCCTCACCCTGAACCCGAGCTTGAAAAGGGGCATCCGTTTACGGGGGACCGGTCCAGCGAATCGGATGGTGATGGTGCTCTCCTCCCTCGTTGCCGACAGTACGGGAACGCTCGACTCGATGGCTCCGAGCAGGTCTGTGTCTGCCGGTAACCCGACCACCCCATGCAGGAAGCTGGTGCTTTTGCCATGTTCAGCTGGTAGTCGGGCAGTCACTGGGATTCCGTGCAGCTCAGTGACTGCCAGCAGCTCCTCCAGGCACTCCCGGGTGGTAGTATCGGCGGCCACGAAGTTGCGTTTATGGTTAACGCGAACCACTGCAACACCGGGCCGCGAAGAGAGGGTTGCAGTGAGTGAGAGGCGCGGTGCTCCTCGGAAGCCTCCACCGGGCGCCGATGGACGGACGAGTACCGTAACGCCGACCGCAGAGTCAACCGGGAGTGCAGCGGTCTCCAGGGCTCGTGCACGCCGCCGGTCCCTCTTTGACTGCACCAGCGTGAAGTCGTACGTGGGGGACTCGTGGGTGGTTGGTGGCGCTCTCTGTACTGCGGCTGCAGGCACCCACGGGGTGACCAGGGTAGCGGGTGGGCGCCGCGAGGCGTCCGTTGCCCCGGGAGACGAACGTGAAACATGGGCCGGCTCCTTCCTCTTCGTCTACTTCTTCCCCTTTGGCTTCGGCCGCAAAGTGGGCTGGCATGGTGGGTCCTTCAAAAACCACGCCGCGGCCTGATCAGGGCCCTGATGTGACGAAACAGTGGGTGCTGCGTCCGTGAGCTCCATCGCGTCGGCACAAAGCCACCGAGAAAAAATTATATTTTTTTCTAGGTGGCTTTGGTTGGCAGCGCTTTCGTTTGTGGCTGGTTCGCTAGCAGACGCTGCAAGGGACGCGCCGCCTTCAGGAGCAGACGGCGCGTCGAGGATGATGCCGGGCGCAGCCTTGCTCGGAGGGGGCGTGGAGGAGGCGGCTGTGAACTCGGCGGGATGGTGAGAGGTGCCGCTCGCTCTTTTATGCGTTGCATATTGCAATCACTCAGTTCAGCCCTTGGGCGCGGCCAGGCAGCCACCATTTACCCACGTGACGTCACGTCACGACAGCCGGAGGAAAAGCTGGGCACCAACTCGCGCGGTCATGCGCGGCCGCAGCCACCACCTGACTCCCGCTCCTCCCGCTAGGGGCGCTGCGCCGGCGCGTGATGTCACGGAGGAAAAGCTGGGCCCCAACTGGTGCGGTCGCACGCGGCCGCATATTGCTCGGCCGCGCAATATGCAACGCATTCTTGGCTCAACCAAGCTAAGCCTATTTAATTTTATGCGAAGCATACTAGCCGCACAAACACGCTCTTCCTTGCTGTGCCGCGCGCTGCTGCGTAGCTACCATATGACGTCATAACAGCTGCAAAGCGGACGCTTAAGCTTCGCGTTCAAGAGTGGAACGCGACAGCGTTCCCGTCGACCCGCCAAGGGGTGTAAGACAATGGGCTACGGTGCAGCGACTACGCGCCCCACATCGGACGCGGTGAGCGTCGAGCAACGCAGCGTTCGGCGCGACAGCGAAATGTGCGCCTGAGCAAGCGACGCACGCCTGAGCCGACGGCGACGACACCGGATTTTCTGCGGCACGAGCTCCTTAACGCTGTCACGTTAAAATAAAGGCTAGTATGCTTCGCATCCTGGGCTTAACCTTAGCTAAGCCACAGGCATTTTTGGAGGGCCTCTGTCTTGGGCGGCAGGCGGAGAGGAGGTGGCGGTTGTTCCGCCCGAGTGTGGAGAAATGGCGCTGCCGTGGTCCAGTTGCTGCACGTGGCAGCTGGCTGCTGTGTGCTGCTGCGGGCTGAGGGGAGAGCGCGACGGTTGCTAGCGTCGCCCGGTTGGCTCCTCGTCCTCACTCTCCATCTCGCGGGCGCGTTTCCGGAAGCTGGACATATCCATGTCCTCTTCGTCGGAGTGGGGAGCGTGACCGAAGCATGGGGCTCCTGTACTGGAGGGTCGTCCTGGAGAGGCTTCGGAGCGGTAGTAGGCATGGGGGATCCACAGGGAGATCGATGGTGGTGGCCCGTCGACTGAGCCTTTAGTCCAGCATACAAGTGGCATGCAGTTACAGGTCGTCCCTTGCTCGCAGTTCGTCGAGGGAGGCAGGGCCGAGTGTCACCAGGCTCAAACGAGCATGGCAACGGTGGTGAACGGGTGGCGTGCGCTCTCCAGGCAAAGCGAAAACCATCTTGGCCCGAGACTTCAGAGCGACATGCCGCCTATCATATCTTCCGTGAAACCCGGCTGGTGAGTAAAGCCGCGACTGCAGACGGTGCTACGGCTTTTCTGCGCAAAACGCAACCACGAGGGTAGAAATTGAGCCAACACAGAGCCGACAGTAGCGCGAAAGCGGATCTATGGTGCCTAGGAGAAGGGAAAGCGCGACGATAAGCTGGTTCTTTATTTTATGACGCCAACTTAGACACTCGTTGCCATGGACGACCCTGACAATGACACATTGGCTCACGATGCTGGGCTCGACTTCAGCCATTTCAGCCCTGACGAACGTGACCTGCTGCTGAGGGCTCGCGCTACCGGCGTCGTTGGGTACTACTACTACGGAAACTGTATGTCATGGCTGCACATATTCGTACATTTGTAGCTTATCCTTCGTAAAAACTAAATGCCGCACTTACCGCCCCGTATTCGACCTGCAGTTATTTTTCCGCTGCGAAGAATGCAGACAAGACCGACGGAACAGCGCTACGGGAGAGCATTGCTTTGAAAGGCACTCCACACGCCTTCAGTAATTCGGCGTTCAACTCGTAATCCTCTGGACGAATGTGCAGCAAGAACACTATGCGATTTTTCGGGTCTTTGCCAACGCGCTGTAGCACAGGTACGGCACTTAACCACTTCGAAGGGAGAGGTTCAATCCTTGGCACACAGTGATAAGTAACGTTGGACTCGCCGCTGCAACTGCCCTTGGACAAGTTCCGCGGACCGTCCGCGCGTCCTACGACATCACATGGACGTGGCATTCTCGCTGCTTGTTCCAAATACAAGTTTCGCGAGCCAGCAGAACCAGCGCAGGACGACGCGACAACGCAACGACTGAAACTACAAAACGCACGCGGTGCAGAGTCGAGCGCGCAGAGTCAAGCGAAAACGATACCATACGACCACCCATACTAGTGAAGGGTAAGGTCAAAATGTTATTTTTTTAGAATGGAACATTTTTCATTTCATGTATTTCATTTATTGAACCATCAAGGCCAAAAGCATTAAAGAGGGGAGTGGTTACAAAACAGAAATACATAAATAAATACAATTCATATTACAGAACAAGTATTATCATCTTCCTGTTATACAATGTTAGCTAGTGCAGAACGAAAATGCCGGTTATCAATTATGTTGACTAGACCTGCGGGAAGGCGGTTCCATTCGCGTGATGTGCGAGGCAAGAAAGACTGAAATGCAGTTTTAGTGTTACATGTTTCAATGCCAACTTTGTGACGATGGTCAATGCGATTTGACACGTATCTGGGGACGAAATGAGGGAATCGCGTAGCATGGGGTGATGGTATAGTTTATGAAAAAGGCTCAAACGAATTGTCTGCCGGCGGGATGCTAGAAGAGGTAAAGAAAGATTAGCTTTCATGCTTGTTACACTTGCGGTACGGTTAAAGTTGGACAGGATAAAAGCAGCAGCGTTATTTTGAACCAGCTCAAGTAAAGTTATCAGTTAGACAAGACAACTAGACAAGCAGCATTTTCTTCCATCTGACAACCCAATCAAGTTATCTTCTTAATACGAGTAGTCGAGTACTAGCGACATAAATTACGATGAGGATTGCCTTCGTCATCGGTCAAGTACCTGTATGTCGGGGGGGGGAGGGGTCTGAAATTGCGTCATGCATTTACCTTAATTTGTCGGTTACTAGACCGTTGTTCGCGGTTTTATTGATGCCTTAGACATTCTAGAGCATTGCTCTATCACTTTAACTTGACTTCATAGTAACCTTTCGTGTCCCTTTAAGGAAGGGCAAGCCGACGGAACTCTTTTGGCCAGCGCCGTCTGTGGTTGTTCACACTTTTCAGGTACAAATGAAGACAGAATTTTTGTTGCTAAGGTACCTGGATGACACGGCCAATATCGGTGCTGATGGAATCATGGCGGAGGCTCTTTTCACGCAGTCCTTATCTTGCTCTCAATCTTCTTTGTCAGTCTCCAAGTACTGCGACATATGTCGGCACCAGTTAAATGCACTGATTGTATACTTTCCTTTTCAATGATAACGGTAAGCTCCCAGTCAGTAGCTCACTGTGTCTGCCGCATGTGAACCAACCCATTTTTACTCTTTTGGGAATTTTGTTCTCATGGTCATGGTTCCTTGTGATTATTACATCTAGGTAAACGCACTCGTTCACAGATTCTAGAGGCTGACTTGAGATCTTGAGCGCTTGTTCCCTTGACCGGTTATTTATTATTATCTTTGTCTTATGTATATTAATCTTCAGCCCAACTCTTACACTCTCCCTTTTAATGTCCTCAATCATTTGTTGTAGCTCGTCCGCAGTGTCGCTAAATACAACAATGCCATTGGCAAACCAAAAGTTGCTGAGGCATTCGCCGTCAATCCTTAATCCTAGACCTTCCCAGTTTAATACCTTGAATACTTCTTCCAAGCACGCAGTGAACAGCATTGGAGAGATTGTGTGTCCTTGTTTTACCCCTTTCTTCATAGGATTCTTCCTAGTTTTCCTATGCAGAGTTAAAGTGGCTGTGGAATCTCTGTAGATGTTTTACATGGTATTTACATAGGCGGTCAGTACACCTTGATTACGCATTGCCTCTGTGACTGCTGGTATCTCTACTGAATGAAATCGTTTTCGTAATGTAGTCTTTTCTTTTATGTTGGAACCAATTGTGCGGAACTGTAAACATGAACAAACGTTTATATCATTTGCTGCAAACAAATGACATGTATCGCAAGGCTAGCCAGCCAGTAAAGCATATATCAAGCATATTTATTTTTGAACCAGGTGTTGTTTACCTTGTAGTAGCAGCCAAAGTCCACACAATGACCTTGTTGGAGCAGGCAGCAGCTTCTGTTTAGTGCATGGAGTGTGTTGTTTTTTACAGGGACCGTCCTGATAACTGCATGTCTGGAACAGAACTTTTGACTGCATAAGAAATTCAATATGCTCGATTTTGCAATATGAAATGCGAAAATGCGTGGCACATACACTGTAATGGCTTGTGCCTACAGAACAGATGCAAATGTACGCTGTTTGTTCTAGGGTGCTCAAGCAGCATGGTAAATAAATATAGTTACTCTCTGTTAAATTTATATGTGCCTGAGTATACGGCATGTGAACAGTTCAAGTACTATTAAGATCAGGAATGAGGACATCAGTGCGCTCGTTTATACATCAGAAGAGATCACACTGCTGGTTTCACAAGCAAAGAGAACAAAGACATGAAGCTTCAGGAAATGATGCATTCTTTTTCTGCATGAACGTGACGCACCGCTTCGCTACTGCAAAAATAAATGTCCTGAGGTAAACCAAACTGAACAGCAAGAAGATTTGGAACAAACAGGTACTAAATATTGGTGAATTACCATGCGTACAACTCTTTATTATATTAAATTCAGTGATTCAGCTTCAGGGTATCAAAGGGTTATTCGGTTCTGTGGACGAAAGAAGTTGCCGGTGGACTCAAAAAAATATATTGATAAGGCTACTCAGTCACCCATGGTACGGCTACAAAGAGATGAAAAATGCGACGCGCATTCCGATATCACTTTCTCTTTCGTGAATGTGTGTATAATTATGGCCTCACAAATGAAAGTTTATTTCAGAAAAAGCAACGGAGTGTCTTGACTGCCCTTATGTAATGCAGTGTCTAGTTCTTTAACTTGCCTCCGTCTGTAAGTTAACGAGACGAATACATTACATAGCGATTGAAGCAGCGATGGTAAAGCGCTCACCGGTATTGGCATCCGCAGTCGCCGCAGGATTCGGCTGCCATTTTGGTGCATACGTGTTCCACATGGCTCACGACTGAAGCCTAGCTTTCGGGCTTACACCCCAAGATAAATAACACGAGATATTGAAGCGCAATAAACTGGTGTTAGCACTAGATAATCAGCGGATGTACGAACCAATAAGTACGAATCCGTACCTGCAGCGCACACAAACGCACCAGCAAACATTTTCAATCCAGGCCAGAGGTCACGCGCGAGGTCGACGAGGCTGAATGCTATTTTCAGTTTAAAATGGCAAAAAACAACAATGTTGTCAATAATGAGTACCATACAAAATTAGGAATTATAATTTTGTACTCTTTGTCATGTAATAAAAACGCTTTGTTTATTATTGAGGAAAGCTTGGAGGTAAAATTGCCTTTACTACTGCACCTCAAGCGGGAGATAATCCGTTCACGGTGGAACCTTCTTTAATGGCGTACTATGCCTGTTTATTTAACAGCGCCACACAGTCGATTTTTTCGCCCTCTGTGGTCATTTGTTTAATTGAAAGTGTTCGGGGCCTGGTGGCTCCTTGCCGCGCACACATCGCATAGCTACTGCCACAGCAGGTCAGCCCAGCGCGCTTTACCTAATCCCCCCGTCTGCGAAGCTTCGGCTCATTTCTCCTTCTCCATTGCAATCAGCGCTACCAAGACTTTCCTCTACGTGGGGTTGGTATGCCGGGCGCCTTGCGGGCTACTTAGTGCTCTCGCCAGGCTTCACACTTCGCTGCTTTGCGTTGCCCCTCAGTGCACCTAGCCATCTACGCTTGCGCGTAATATCCATGCGGAAACACGCAACAACAATTTCTATTGCGACAGTGCTTATATTGTCACGTGGTCGTGACATCAAAGAACACAGTAGCAATACTGTGAAACACAAACTAACGATGGGGGCGAAATGCGAAAACACCCGTGTACTTAGATTTAGGTGCACGTTAAAGAACCCCAGGGGGTCAAAATTTCCAGAGTCCTCCACTACGGCGTGCCTCATAATCAGAAAGTGGTTTTGGCACGTAAAACCCCATATATTATTATTAACACAAACTAACTTTTATTGGGCGAACTAAGGCCCAGAAAAGAGGTTACACTTATAGCACAACAATAGCGGCGAACACGGTCGGCGATCGTCGAAAGTCTGATCAGCGGGTCAAGCGCGTCGGCTTTTATAGAGCAGTCGTCGAATCTTCCAGACTAATCGTTCGGACCCGCGTGCCTTCCACAAAGTTCTACACCATTCGCGTCAGGTGATGAAATCAGATAACATAAGGTTCGGCGACAACAGACAGCGGATAGAAGCACCGATAACTTTCCAGAAACGTCGGATACATGCAGGTGCGTCCCTCGCTGTGCGATTACAGTTGTTAAGCGGCGAAACGTGGTCGCCCGATAAAGAGAAGTACACGTAAACAAAAGCACTCAAAGCAAAGAAAAGAACAAAAATGGCGAAGTTCGTCAGTGTCCGTAAAAGGGTTTAAGGCGCACCACGTGGACCACTTGAGATCGTGCGCGGCGCCGCTGTGAATGCGAAATGCCGTCTGGCACGACCTCATAGTCCAGAGCGCCAATACGTCGGATGACCTTGCAGGGTCCGAAATAGCGTCGGAGTAGTTTCTCACTGAGTCCTCGTCAGCGTATCGGGGTCCAGACCCAAACACGGTCGCCAGGTTGGTACTCGACGAAGCGTCGTCGGAGGTTGTAGTGTCGGCTGTCGGTCCTCTGCTGGCTCTTGATTCGCAGGCGGGCGAGCTGTCGGGCTTCTTCGGCGCGCTGGAGATAGCTAACGACGTCAACATTCTCTTCGTTAGTTACGTGTGGCAGCATGGCGTCAAGCGTCGTCGTCGGGTTCCTGCCGTAAACCAGCTTAAGCGGCGTGATCTGTGTTGTTTCTTGAACCGCCGTGTTGTACGCAAAGGTTACGTACGGCAGGACGGCGTCCCACGTCTTGTGTTCGACGTCGACGTACATTGCTAGCATGTCGGCGAGGGTCTTGTTCAGGCGCTCCGTGAGACCATTCGTCTGCGGATGGTAGGCAGTTGTCCTCCTGTGGCTTGTCTGGCTGTACTGCAGAATGGCTTGGGTTAGCTCTGCTGTAAAAGCCGTTCCTCTGTCGGTGATGAGAACTTCTGGGGCACCATGTCGCAGCAGGATGTTCTCCACAAAAAATTTCGCCACTGCGGCTGCGCTGCCTTTTGGTAGAGCTTTAGTTTCAGCAAAACGGGTGAGATAGTCCGTCGCCACGACGATCCACTTATTCCCGGATGTTGATATCAGAAATGGCCCCAACAAATCCATCCCAATCTGCTGGAATGGTCGGCGAGGAGGTTCGATCGGCTGTAGCAATCCTGCTGGCCTTGTCGGTGGTGTCTTGCGTCGTTGACAGTCTCGGCATGTCTTGACATAACGGGCGACGTCGGCGGTCAGACGGGGCCAGTAATACCTTTCCTGAATTCTCGACAGCGTCCGGGAGAATCCGAGGTGCGCAGCGGTTGGACCGTCGTGAAGGGCGTGCAGTATTTCTGGACGCAGCACTGACGGTACAACAGGAAGGTAGCTGGCGCGGACTGGTGAGAAGTTCTTCTTCACGAGCAGGTTGTTTTGTAGGGTGAACGACGACAAACGGCGCTTAAATGCCCTAGGGACAACGTCGGTGTTCCCTTCCAAATACTCGACGAGGCCTTTTAGCTCCGGGTCCGCTCGTTGCTGTTTAGTGAAGTCATCCGCGCTTATTATCCCAAGGAAGGCGTCGTCGTCCTCGTCGTCTTGCGGCGGGGGATCGATGGGGGCGCGCGATAAGCAGTCGGCATCGGAGTGTTTTATTCCGGACTTGTATATTACCGTGACGTCATATTCTTGTAGTCTGAGGCTGCACCGCGCCAGCCGTCCTGAAGGGTCTTTTAAGTTAGCTAGCCAACACAATGCGTGATCGTCACTGACGACTTTGAATGGCCTGCCATAGAGGTAAGGGCGGAATTTAGCTGTAGCCCAAATGATGGCGAGGCATTCCTTTTCAGTCGTAGAATAGTTGCTTTCCGCTTTTGACAGCGACCGGCTAGCATACGATATCACCCTTTCAAGTCCTTCTTTCCTCTGGACTAGGACGGCACCGAGGCCTAGGCTACTAGCGTCAGTGTGGATTTCGGTATCGGCATCCTCGTCGAAGTGTGCAAGTACCGGCGGCGACTGCATGCATCGTTTGTGTTCTTGAAACGCCTTGGCCTGCGGCGTTTCCCACTTGAACGCGACATCACATTTGGTTAGATGTGTTAGCGGCTCCGCGATGCGTGAAAAGTCGTTGACAAAGCGCCTATAGTAGGCACACATGCGAAGGAATCTGCGCACTGCCTTTTTGTCGGTCGGCTGCGGGAACTTTGCGATGGCAGCTGTCTTCTGTGGGTCGGGGCGTACTCCTGATTTGCTGATCACGTGGCCTAGGAACAAAAGCTCACCGTAAGCGAAATGGCACTTTTCTGGCTTCAGAGTGAGCCCGGATGACTTGATGGCTTCTAACACTGTCGCAAGCCGCCTAAGGTGATCGTCGAAATTTCCGGCGAAGACAACGACGTCATCCAGGTAAACAAGGCACGTCTGCCACTTCAGTCCGGCTAACACCGTGTCCATGAGGTGCTGAAACGTTGCAGGCGCCGAGCAAAGTCCGAATGACATGACCTTGAACTCGTAGAGCCCGTCTGGCGTGATGAAGGCAGTCTTTTCGCGATCTCTCTCGTCGACTTCTATTTGCCAGTAGCCAGACTTGAGGTCCATCGACGAGAAGTATTTAGCGTTGCAGAGCCGATCCAATGCGTCGTCTATCCGTGGAAGGGGGTACACATCCTTCTTCGTGATCTTGTTCAGTCGACGATAATCGACGCAGAAGCGTAGGGTTCCGTCCTTTTTCTTTACCAGGACTACAGGAGAGGCCCACGGGCTTTTCGACGGCTGGATGATGTCGTCGCGCAGCATTTCGTCGACTTGTTGCCTAATAGCTTCACGTTCTCGCGTCGAAACTCGGTAAGGGCTCTGGCGGAGTGGTCGAGCGCTCTCTTCCGTTATTATGCGATGCTTTGCAACTGGTGTTTGTCGAATCCTCGATGACGTCGAAACGCAGTCTTTGTATCGTCGGAGAAGACTTCTGATCTGTTGCTGCTTACACATAGGAAGACTTGGATTCACGTCGAAGTCTGGTTCGGGGACAATTTTCATCGGGGTAGATGCGGCTGAATCTGAGAGGACAAAGGCATTGCTGGTTTCCGCAATTTCCTCGATGTATGCAATTGTCGTGCCCTTGTTGATGTGCTTGAACTCTTGGCTGAAGTTGGTTAGCATAACTTCCACTTGCCCTCCGTGGAGTCGAGCGATCCCTCTTGCAACGCAAATTTCACGGTCGAGCAGTAGATGTTGGTCGCCCTCTATGACGCCTTCTACGTCAGCGGGTGTTTCAGTGCCGACGGAAAAAATAATGCTGGACCGCGGCGGGATGCTCACTTGATCTTCAAGCACACTTAAGGCGTGGTGACTACGACAGCTCTCCGGCGGTATCGCTTGATCTTGTGACAGCGTTATCGATTTCGACTTCAGGTCGATGACTGCGCGATGTTGATTCAGGAAGTCCATGCCGAGAATGACGTCTCGTGAACACTGTTGGAGGACAACGAAGGTGGCAGGGTGTAAAACTTTGTGGAAGGCACGCGGGTCCGAACGATTAGCCTGGAACATTCGACGACTGCTCTATAAAAGCCGACGCGCTTGACCCGCTTATCAGATTTTCGACGATCGCCGACCGTGTTCGCCGCTATCGTTGTGCTATAAGTGTAACCTCTTTTGTGGGAATGGTTCGCCCAATAAAAGTTAGTTTTGTGTTTCAGAGTATTGCTACTGTGTTCTTTGACGTCACGACCACGTGACATCTGGCGGAGGTGCTTGTGCGTTCATGTACCGGACGCCTCCACAAAGCCGTGACCCAAGCCCTCACTCGGAAGACACCAACGTCGACAAGAACCAGCGAGGTAGCCGCAGGGTGCAAGGACTGCCCCCGGAGCACGGACGTTTGCCCGAGACGACTAGGAGGATGGCCACCAAGTCCACCCCAATGGCAGCCCCAGCGTCACCCGTCGTGCTGCAGCAGCCCAGGGAGCCTCCGACGTTCCGCGGTTCAACTTTCGAGGACCCGGAAAGCTGGCTTGAGACGTACGAGAGAGTCGCTACCTTTAACAACTGGAACAGCGACGACAAACTGCGATATGTGTTCTTCACTTTGGAAGACGCGGCCAGGACGTGGATCGAGGTGGGCGAACGTGTGCCCACAAAAGAGGTTACACTTATAGCACAACGATAGCGGCGAACACGGTCGGCGATCGTCGAAAATCTGATCAGCGGGTCAAGCGCGTTGGCTTTTATAGAGCAGTCGTCGAATGTTCCAGACTAATCGTTCGGACCCGCGTGCCTTCCACAAAGTTCTACACCATTCGCGTCAGGTGATGAAATCAGATAACATAAGGTTCGGCACTCCAGGTGCTCCAGGCGTTCGGCACTTCAGACACTCCAGGCGCATTTCCTCCGTCGCCGCCATCATCGTTTTATGGTTCCAAATAAAGACCAAGGGCATTAAAATCATCGCCGCACACTGTATGCTCCAAGTGCGAGGCTTAGCCCGCGATCCGGGCTCAATCACGCGCACGCAAAGGAGTGAAGCGGGAAGAAAGCGCGCTGTCTTCCATGGTGCGCAACACTGCGACAGGGCAACGGCCTTTACATCGGAGCTCACCCAAGCCATTCTGCAATACAGCTATACAAGCCACAGGAGGACAACTGCCTACCACCTGCACACGAACGGTCGCATGGAGCACCTGAATAACACCCTAGCCGACATGCTAGCAAAGTACGTCAGCGTTGAACGCAAGACCTGGGATGCGGTGCTGGGGTACGTAAACATAGTTTACAACACGGCGGTGCAAGAAACAACAGAAATCACGTCGTTCAAGCTGGTTTCCGGCAGGAACCCGATGACGCCTCTCGACGCCATGCTGCCGCGCGTCACCGCAAGAAAACCGTGACGTGGCCATCTATCTCCAGTGCACCGAAGAAGCCCAACAGCTTGCTCGCCTGCGGATAAAGATACAGCGGAAGACCGATAGCCGACTCTATAACGCTGGACGAAGTTACGTGGAGGTGCAGCCCGGCTACCATGTTTGGATCTGGAGCCCAATACGCCGATATGGGCTTCGCGAGAAGCTTTTATGCCACTATTTCAGACCCTACAAAATTATGCGAAACTTTGGTGCACTGGACTATGAGTTCGTAACAGACGGCATTTCGTTATCACAGCTGCGCCGATCGCGACCTGAAATGGTCCACGTGGTGCGACTGAAGCCGTTCTACCAGCGCTAATGAACTGTGGGACTTCGTGTAGCTGTCCTTTGGGCTTTCTTTTTTTTGACTGACTTGTTTTGGGCTTTGTTTCTTTATTAAGTGCCGTTTTGTGTTTCTCTCTCATGTTATGTTTGTAGCATCGGGACGGTGCTTTTTGAGAGGGGGTATTGACACGTGGACTTCTTTGTCTTTTTTGTGTGAGCGTTTGTCACCGTCAAACAAATGTCATCGCCAAGTGCGGTCACTTTCGCATGTATCGGAAGTTTTTCGAATGATATCGAATGTTCGTTTGTCACCGAAGCTTGTGCAGAGCTTTCTGGAAGACACACGGGAACCATCAATTTCTCTGGGACCTTCGAACACTCATGCATAAGAGACGACGCGCTTGACTGACAGATGGTATTTTAGACGACGGGAGGGATCGGCTGTGCAACGCTAAATACTTCTCGATGGAACTCACGTCTGGCTACTGGGAAATAGATGTCGACGACAAAGCGTCGTCTTTTCGTTGGAGGAAGTTTACGTCCTTCGTGGTCTTGTTCAGTCGATGATAATCGACGCAGAAACGTAGGATTCCGTCCCTTTTCTTCGCCAGCACTACAGGAGGTTCCCACGCGCTTTTCAAATACTGGATGATGCCATCGTGCAGCATTATGTCTATTTGTTGTCTAATAGCGTCACGTTCTGGCGTGGAAATTCGATAAGGGTTCTGGTGGAGTGGTCGACGGCATTCTTCGCTTAATATGCGATTCTTTGCAACTGGTGTTTGTCCAATGTTTCATGACATCGAAAAGCATCGGAGAAGACTTATGAGCTGGTACCTTAATGCAAAATAGAGAGAAAGAAGTAATACACAATACTAGTGCTTTCGTGTCTATAAAACGGAAGACTCTGGTGAATCTGTACTATAACCGTTAAAATACAGGGGTTTCTCGTATACAAAAAACAAAACACACTGTATGCTGAATCTGTACTATAGCCGTAAAAGTCTTGCTGCTTCCCACCGCCGAGCTGCTACGCGGCCCCTCGATGACCGAGGGAGCGGAGAGCGCATGCTAAAATATGGGGAGATCATGCAGCATTATAGATTGGCTCGTAGACTGGTATCCCCGCCAGACCCGAAATTAAACAACAGACAAGCAGTCGCGTGGAGACGACTACAAACTTATACATATCCGCACCCGGTTATGGCGAACCACATGTTCCCCGAGGCCAGGAGCGATAGATGTAATCTTTGTGGGGCGAGAGGGACCCTCGACCACATAATATGGGAATGCCCGTACTCTCCCGGGGGAACGCACAAAATAGATAGTAGAGACACCTGGGAGACCCTGCTGCGCAGCTCGGACTCTGAGCTCCAGCTCCGGCTCGTCCAACTGGCTGAAGAGGCTGCTGGGACCCAAGACCTCCCAGCCTGCATCTGAGGCGGCGGCACTCGCCCCCTGACCTGCGTGTCGGGGGGTGGGTAGATCGCCTTTTCTGTTGGCCATTAAAGTTTATTCTATCTAGCTGCTTCCCATATTCAGAAAGCGAAAGACTCTGTTTGCTGAATCCGGGGTGTCTACAAAGTTGACATTTCCAAATTTCCTGAGTTTTCCAGGTATTCCCTGAGTGCGCCAGTGGGGGCGTCTGCGTCACCAGGCGTTCGGTGTGGTGCGACTCCACGTACCCGAGCACACGAGTGTTGGACCCTCCCGCAGTTAACCATGCGTGGCATAGCCGCGTGCCGGAAAAAGGGGATCCAGGGGGTTGAGCCGATGCTGAGTATCAAGACCTTTAATGCCCCTCGGTGGAGGCAAGACAGCTCTCTGTCCTCGGCTTCACGTAGACGGCACCCCATCGCGGACCCAACCAGGGGAAACCGGTAGTTACCTTTTCCTGTCTCCCTCTCTCCCTCAAGCCTTCGTCTTTCACTCACTTTCCACCTTTCCTGTCTTCTTCTGGCTTCCCCTTCTAATTTTTCCAGGCAGCAAGGGTTAACCTTGTGTGAATGGCCACTTAGGTTATTTCATATTAGGCTATAGTGGTAATGTACAGCTGGCGTTTGCAGGCCACCATTCACAGGACCTGCCCCGTCCCCATGTAGGACTCCAGGGTGGGTGGCTGACGTTGCTGCTGAAATTACACTATTTTATGGCTATTTCCTCCCCCCCCCTACCTTATCCGTCGCTGAAAACGGGGTACACCGATGATGTCTGAGTTTTTTGCCCGTCAAAAAGAACCTATCCTTTATTTCCATGTAGTCCAATCTGAACAACCAGACCAGCCCGTGCGAACAATCTCACCATTCCTCGTCTCTAATCGCGCACCCATGTTTTTGGTGCAGGTTATAAAGCATCCAGGATGGCAAGCGGTGATCTCCTCTTGGAGCTCCGCAACCAGAAACAGTAAGAAAAGCTACCCAACCTAGTTTAATTTGGGGACACCCGAAAAACCGTAACTCCACATCATACTATGAATACAACGCGTGGCGTAGTCTTCGATGAATATCTCTTGCAGCTCATTGAAGCTGAACTCCTGGAGGGCTTCAGTGAGCGGAACATCATTAAAGTCAGACGAATTAAGATGAGGCGTGCCAATAAAGAAATACAGACCAAACCCCTGATACTTACTTTTGGCACAAGTGTTCTGCCCGAGTCCTTCAAGGCTGGGTATATAAACCTTCGTGTTCGGCCATACGTTCCTTATCCTCTGCGATGTTTCAAATGCCAGCGTTTCGGTCACAGTTCCCAAAGCTGCCGAGGCCGTCTAACCTGCGCAAAATGCAGTGCTCATGCGCACGCCTCTGAATCGTGTGAAATCTCTCTTCACTCTGATGGGGAGTACACTGCATACTCGCGGTGGTGCCCATCTTAGAAGAAAGAAAAGAAAATTGTTACAAATAAAGTAAAAGAAAATATAGGTATCAAGGAGGCACGCAGGAGGCTCCTTCCTGCCAAAGAACACCTTTGCCGATGTTACAACTCAGGGGGCAGCAACACAATGGCTTCCGGCGGCTGTCCAACCCACAAGCAGTCAGTCGCCAGTTACGCCATCTCCCTCCGCGGCTGCTGAAGCTAGCGCTGCTCCGCGACCCGAGTAGAAAGGGTAATCCACCTAATCTAATCTGTACGACGTCGGTCATTTCCTGTGTACTACCGGCACGCCTGCATTCACGCATTTTCAAGGGCAAAGTCATGCAAGGCTAGATAGAGGGGTATGTCGCACTGGAGCTTGTTCCGATGTGCGGCAGCTATAGTGTGAAACACGTCTCGTTCAGCGATCAGAGCCTTGTAACCTTTAGTGTAGGTGCCAAAGAAAGAAAATCGAAATTTAACTGGAAGTTTGGATGTTTAACGATGGGATGTTAATGAACAAATCCTTTTGTGAAAGCGCGAAAAAAAAGTTAGATAATTTGATCGGGGCCGAAGATGGCAACGTGCTAGAATTATGGGAGAACTTTCAACAAGGAGTCAAGATCAGTGCTGTAGAAGAAGCCACTAAAGGGAAATTTATTAAAAGAAAAAAAGAAATTGAAATGCAACGTGAGCTTGATTTTTTGTACACAGTGGAAAGCGAGAGACCTGGGAGCCGAACAAAAGAAATAAAAGAACTGAAAACCCAGCTCGAGCTTATCGAAGAAGAGAAGCTCGAAGGAGCAGTTATAAGGGCACGAGCTGAAAGGGTTTGGCTAGGTGAGACACCGACCGAACGAACCTTATCTGACGAAAAGGTATACGCGAGGCGAAATGAAATCAGGATGATTCAATACGAGAACGAGATCACGAGCCAACCTCAAAAAATTGAAGAGGGCTTTCTTGATCACTATAGCAAAATATTCGGGACTGTTAAAGACGTCACAGAAGAATTCAAGACGGACTTTTTGTCAAACATGCTGCAATTAGAGGAAAACATTCAAAAGCGTCTGGAGTGGCCTCTGAGCATCACCGAAGTGGAAGGAGCCATAGATAATTTAGTTGTAGGCAAGTCCCCGGGACCTGATGGACTCGGAGCGGCCTTTTATAAAGCCTTCAAAAGTGATGTCAGTGAGATCCTGTTACGGTTGTTTAAGGAGGCCTATGTGCAAAAAGAGGTTCCTCCATCTTTTCGGACATCGCACGTAGTTCTGATACCTAAATCAGAGGACCCAGAAAAATTGTTAGCTGTCGACGGTTACCGGCCGATATCAGTAATGAATGTAGACTATAGGATATTTACAAGAGTGCTCGGAAAGCGATTACAGGGAGTGGTGACCAGCATAGTAGGGTCGCATCAAACATGTGGCATTAAAGGAAGGTCCATCTACACAAACATTCATATTGCCAGAAGCATTTTAGACTACTGTAACGACCTAGGTGAACACTGTGCCATGTTACAGTTAGATATGCAGAAGGCTTTCGACCATGAGGTCCATAAAATTCTTTTCAGTATTCTAGAAAACATAAAGGTAGGGGATTTGATCTTAGATGGGGTAAAGATGTGCTATCAAGGCTGTACCGCCAGCCTCATTATAAACAAGGAGGTTACCAAAAGCTTTAGCGTCCGGTCATCTGTGCGCCAGGGGTGTAGTTTTTCGCCTCTTTTATTCGCAATTTACCTAGAGCCGCTTTGTAGGAAAATCAAGAATGACAATTGAATATCGGGTTTCAGAGTGCAGTCCGCGGAAGTGAAAGTGCTGGCATACGCGGATGACAACGCGTTGTTTTTTCGGGATAAAGAAAGCATCGAAATCGCGGTCGCAGAGGCTCTATCATACTGCAGAATGACAGGCAGTGCTATCAACTTCGATAAATCCCTAGGGGTATGGATCGGCAACTGGGAAGACCATCCGAGTAGGTTTGCAAATATCCGCTGGACAGTCACGCCGGCAAAGTACCTAGGGCTGCCGCTTGAGCATTACCGTGACGCCGTTGATTACTGGAATACCGAAACTGAAAGGGTCCGTGAATGTACACTTAAATGGGGAGGCCGCAATTTCTCTATGTTTGCTCGTGTGACAGTGTGCAACCTGTTTGCCGCTGCCAAATTTTTTTACGTGCTCCAAGCGTTGTGCATTTCAAGGGCTAACATGCAACGTTTACACAGAGTACTCGCGGTGTTTGTATGGGGTTCAAGCTGGGAGCGCACCAGTCGCACTAATCTCTTTCGTTCGGCTAAAAAAGGAGGATTAGGTCTGGCACATTTGTTCATTAGGCAGATTGTGTCGAGGTTTGTTTACTTACGGGACCAAAATAACCCATTTTTATTAACTATGTTTCAAACAAGGCTGAGCGGAGCTATACCTGAGTTTATGGTATCGTCATATCGGTGCAGTCAAGGCAGAGCGCGTGGTTTCTTAAAAGAGGTAGTCTTGGCTTTTCAGCTGTTAAAGGTTCGGTTTTCTATGGAATACTTAATCAGGGTACCACGAAAGCGCTTATATAAGGACCTGGTAGACACAATGTTACCGGTGCCATTGTATCGCTCGATGTTCTGCATTGGACGTGAATAGGACGTACTAAAGAGAGTAAAACTAATGCCAGTACGCCCGTCAGTAATGTCCTTCTTTTTCCAGCTCCACACCAATACTTTACCTGTGAAACCGTGGCTAGATGAAAAAGGACTTTCCGTGCCCTGGAACGTCAACTGTTTACTATGCCGGAAAACCGAAACAGTAGAACACATTTTTCTTGACTGCTGGGATGTTGTGTTCCATTGGGACATCTTACAGAGAACGTTAAAGAAGTACTTGCCGATTACCCCATATGGGATTCGTTTCCTGCCTACTCTAAATGAAGACAAAGTACCCTATGACATGTTCATGCTGGTGTACTTGCGTAGTTTATGGAAAACTAGAATGGCTGTGAGACATGGCGAAATAAACGCCTGGCCTGTTGCATTGAAAGCAGTTGTCATATTAAGGAAATGTATAATTTGCAAAAAGAAAAACCAACATGGCTCAGTGTGATGACTGAGCTAGCGAATTTCAAGCGTTTTTAGTCCTGTGACCGCCAACCAATGGCAGAGATTTTGCCGTGACTGTTGTGTATTGTTAAAATATCTTCTTTTGTATGTTGCCATGTCGGTAATAAAGAAAAAAAAAACCTCCGGGCAGGCGGCCTTAATGTTCTCGTCCAACTTGCCGAGGCGCTCACGTCAAACAAAGCGTTCGGAAGAGCGTGTGTCCAGCGCCTCGCAAGAGGCCATGAACGCAATGACTAGCCAGAGGATGCCACCTGCGCCTAAGAAGTGGCAAGCCTCTCTCGACCGGTCCAAAAAAGACAAAACTCCCGTCACGGTGCCTCCAAAGGGCCCCTGAATAAATATCATTCTCTTAAACACACCGCACCAAACACTTTTATCATAATGTACACAAAGATACTACAGTGGAATGTACGAGGACTTCTGCATAGCCTCGACGACATTAAAGAACTACAACATAAACTCAGTCCTAATTTGCTGTGTGCTCTAGAGATACATCTCGAACCTAAACACAAACTTTCTTCGCAATTACTTAAACTTCCAAAAGGATCACGACGAGGCGAACGCCTCTGGCGGAGTAGCAATAATATCAGACAAGTCTGTAGTTGGCCAACACGTCGCCCTTCAGACGCCCCTCGAGGCAGTGTCAGTTCGGGTCATTTATTTATTGAAATATTCATCATATGTTCTATTTATATACCCCTGAACCCTAATCTCCAAAAGAAGAGGCTTTTACAACCTTCTTATCAGGCACGTACCCAGGGGGGGGGGGGCCGGGGGGGCCCGGGCCCCCCCCCCCCCCCCCGAAATGAAGTGGCAACCCCCCCCCCTCCCCACCCACGCCACCACTCCTCAGATATTCCTATAGCGTTGCCATGTCAATGTTGAGACTTGGCACCTGTTCATTGGTCAGCATTATGCTGCCTTTTTCACTCCTTTTAGATGGCGGTAGTTATCGGCATCTCTTGTAATGTGAAGGACAGTTTTCTCATAGATACCGCACCCGCGCGATTAAATTGAGATGCGTTCAGTTGTCACCATCCATTAAACCGTCACGCGCATAGCTGTTGCTTTTGTTAGTTCAACCTTCCTTGTTTAGGCTGAACCTGGGACCAAGAGAGGGATGCGGCTGATACTCATCTGGTCTGTACTCTCATGGAACAAATTGCGGCCGGAGAAAACGCCAATTGCGTTTAACTTTTCCTTTTGCTTCATTATTTCCTTGAGTTACGGCTCGCCGCGACGCTGGCAGATGCCCGGAACCATATACACGTGATATGGGTTAGATAAGGTGGGAAATAAAATAATGTGAAAGAGCGTCCATCATGAAACCCAGGCAATAACCCTTGAACCCATAAGCAAGATGACTGTCGCCCGTTACCTCGTCGGTTTTTCCCTAATGTATAGCACTTCTCGTGCAAAATTGGAAACTGGAAACAAAAATAGCAAGGAGTTGAGAAATTAAGCTATCTACTAAGGGAGAGAGCCAAGGCAACAACCAAACTGCAAGCAAAAGCGAATAATAAAAAGTTAACCGTTGTTTATGAGAATATTTATGGATCAACATCTTTTTATTTAAAAAAGGAAGTAGAGAAAACGCCGCCGGAAGCGGAGAATAATTACTTGCTTTGGATGACGCTTCTAGTTATTCGTCGAACCGCCTCACGTAGCCACTTCTTTGCTGTGCTTATGTGGGTGTTTTTCTAATCTTTCGCTGTGAGCGCAGTACGTATAGAATTGCAGAGTCCTGTGCTCTACGCGGTTGTATGGGACTGGCGGCTACACAGCGTTACGCAATTCGCGGAACTGCCGAAACTGATCCACAAGGCGAAAATAACTGATATTCGAAACTATAACTGGAGAAAGACTGAAGAAGCCGTAAAAAATGAACCCAGCCTGAAATAAGTAAAAAAGAAACCTGGCATAGGACAAACCATGATGTATGCACTAAAAGATAAGAAGGATAATATCATAAGCAATCTGGAAGATATAGTAAAGGCAGCAGAAAAATTCTAAGCTGACCTGTATACAGTACCCAGAGGAGTCACGATACCTCACTTAGAAACAGTAATGAACAGGATACAGAAACTCTCTTATAACTAGCGATGAGGTCACAAGGGCCCTGCAAGACATGAAATGATGAAGAGCGGGAGGAGAAGGTGGAATAACAGTTGATTTAATCAAAGATGGAGAAGACATAAAGCTTGGAAAACTGGCGGATCTTTATACGAAGTGTCTATCGACTGCAAGGGTCCCAGAAAACTGGAAGAATGCAGACATTATTCTTATCCACAAAAGAGGAGACGTTAAATAATCGAAAAATTATAGGACCATTAGCTTGCTCCCAGTATTATATAAGATATTTACCAAAATAATCTCCAATAGAATAAGGGCAACACTGGATTTTGTCAACCAAGGGAACAGGCTGGCTTCGGGAAGAGATGCCTTACAATGGATCACATCCATGTCATCAATCAGGTTATCGCGAAATCTGCAGAGTACAATAAGCCTCTCTATGTGACTTATAAAGATTACAAAAATGCATTTGATTCAGTAGAGATACCAGCAGTCTAGAGGTACTACGTAATCAACGACTACAGAACGCTTACGTAAAAAGCTTGAAAAGTATTCCTACATGCGTGTGGTATTTCTTTGTTTGAACGAGGTGCGTGGGCGCCATCACTCCAGAAAAGAGGAGGAAGAACGAACTGGGCTCGCTCTGTGAATCTAACCGGTCAGCGCTGCAACCGTTGTTGTAAATATAATCTATAAATAGTTTCTCGTCTTACTGACTCGTCCTTCGCGTAAGAATATCTACAGAGGTTCTATAGCTGCCTTAATTCTACACAAGAAAAGCAGGGAGATACCTATAGGGAAAGGGGTCAGACAGGGCGACACAATTTCTGCAGAGCTATTCACTGCGTGCTTAGAAGAATTCAAGCTATTAAACTGGGAAGGCTTAGGAGTAAAGATCGACGGCAATTATCTCAGCAACCTTCGGTTTGCGGATGACATTGTTCTATTCAACAACAATGCAGACGAGTTACAACAAATGATTCGTGACCTTAACAGAGAGAGTGTAAGAGTGTGGTTGAATATTAATATGCAGAAGATGAAGATAATGATAAATAACCGGGCAAAGAAACGAGAGATCAGGATCGCCAGTCGGCCACTAGAGACTGTAAAGGAGTGCGTTTACCTAGGTTAATTAATCACAGGGAACCCTGATCATGAGAAGGAAATTCACAGAAGAATAAAAATAGGTTGCATCGCATACGGCAGACATTGCCAGCTCCTGACTGGAAGCTTACCATTATTATTGAAAAGTAAGGTGTGCAATCAGTGCATTTTGCCAGTGCTGGCATATGGGGCAGAGACTTGAGAATAAGTTAAAGACCGCGCAAAGAGTGATCGAACGAAGATTGCTAGACATAACGTTAAGAGAGAGAAAGAGAGCGGTTTGGATCAGAGAGCGAACGGGTATAGACAATATTCGAATTGACATCAAGAGGAAAAAATGTAGCTGAGCAGGTCATGTAATGCGCCGATCAGATAACCGTTGGACCATAAGGGTTACAAAATGGGTACCAAGAGAAGGAAAACGCAATCGAGGACGACAAAACACTAAGTGGAGTGATGAATTTAGGAAATTCGCGGGCGCTAGTTGGAATCGGTTGGCGCAGCACAGGGGGATAAATGGAGGTCGCAGGGAGATGCCTTCGTCCTGCAGTGGACATAAAACATGATTATTATTATTATTATTATTATTATTATTATTATTATTATTATTATGATGATGATGATGATGATGATGATGATGATGATGAAGGAGGTGGTGGGCCCCCCCCCGAAAAAAAATCCTGGGTACGTGCCTGCTTCTTATACAGCTTCCTGAGCCTTACATACTAGTGGGAGATATTATTGCTCACCGCACACGATGTGGGGAGACTCTCCATGTGACGCGAGATGTCAAATCGTAGATAACGTTTTTAGTAAACACGGCTGCATGTCTGTTCAATAAAAAGTACCCGACCTATTATAATCTGTATCACGATTCACATTATTCTATAGACCTATTTATTGGCTCGGCAGCTCTTATCACTTAAAATGGAGCGTTATTAAAAATTCTTATGGAAGTGACCATTTTCCTGTACTTTTAAACTTAATTGTACCGCATGAATTCCGTCCACATACGCCTCGGTGGAAGCTAGCTTCAGCCCAGTGGAACCATTTTAAGGAATCGACCTACCTATGACGAGATTTTATCACCGATTTTATTATTGATGAGGTAGCGTATTTTATGGTTTTTATCTTCAATGCAGCGAATACCTTCATTCAACAGTCAAGCGGTGGCTCATCCAAAAGCGTTCTGTGGGGGAATGACGAGTACAAGGTAGCCCGGAAGAAGCAGAATAAAGCGCGGGCCATACTGCACCAATCCCGAACTAACGAAAATTTGATAGCATTTAAAACAATAAACCGCAGGGAATACGAACGCGACGGCAAGCTAAGACAAGCTGGTCGATATTCTTGTCCGGCATAAACTCATACAGACAGGAGGCAAAAGTACGGTGCGGGCTTAGGAGGCTTAAAGGACTGCAAATTCATCCATTGCCCTTGCCGCTATAGAGTGAAACAAGTTGCATGACCAGGCCGACGCTCTTGGGGAACACTTCGAGTGCGTGTCTAGCTCCACTCAATATTCGGAGAACTTTTTGAAACGTAAAGCAAAAGAAGCACTTAAGCCACTGAATCGGAAATTTATCCCAAACGATCCTTATAACGGTCCTTTTACCATGGCCGAAATTAAAGCTTTCTTATCAGCCTGTCAGAGCTCTGCACCGGGCCCCGATAGAACGATGTACGCAATTCTTAAGAACCTACACTCCCACACAGAAGTCACGCTACTCACACTTTTCAATGCTATCTGGGCTGCTGATTATCTTACGTCTAAGTCAAAAGAACCTATTGTGATCCTGGTTTTGAAGCATGGTAAGGATACTTCATTGCTGACTAGCTACTATACCATAGCGCTTTAGAGCGGCCTTTGTAAGCTTTTTGAAAAGAAAATGATCAATCGCCGTCTCGTACATTCGCTGGAGTCCATCCAAATGCTTGACCCATAATATAGTGGCTTTAGGGAAGGGCGATCTACAACCGACCATTTCGTGCGCGTTGAAGCAAGCATTTGCGATGCCTTCGTGCACAAACAATCATTTTTATCAGTATTTCTTGATATGCAAAAAGCGTAGGACACAACATGGCGCTGCGGAATCCTGCGCGACCTTTCGGTGCCAGGTATGCGCGGCTAAATGTTAAACATTACAGAGAGCTACCTGGAGGACCGTACGTTTCGGGTCAACATAGGTCATGCACTGTCGCATACATTCATAAAGGAAATTGGGGTACCATAGGGTAGTGTACTCAGCTCCACGCTCTTTGTCGCAAAGATGAACACGCTTCGAACGTCATTACCAGCAGCTATTTTTTTATTCCATCTACGAGACCATATACAAATAGGTTTCAAATCCTGCAACCTCACAGTGTGTGAGAGACAGGTACAGTAGGGCCTAAACAAGGTGTCCAAGTGTGCAGAACAAAATGAATTTAAAATCAACCCCCACGAAAGTTCTTGTGTTTTCTTCACAAGAAAGAGAGCCTGGTCTAAGATACGTTTGTAGAACTGGGCGGAGAACAGATTCCTCTTAAACAGCACAGATGTCTAGGTTTTATTCTTGACTCCTGGCTTAGTTTCCTTTCACACATAATATGTCTTAAAGCAAAATGTCTAACAATAATGAACTTAGGTAAAATCCTATCCCGCACAACATGGGGTAGCGAGAAGTGCCTGCTGCAGGAGCCCAGTTCGATCACGAATAGACTATGGTGCCGTAGTATATCACTCTGCCGCCCGGAGCGCGCTAAAGGTATTAGTCCCCGTTCACTATCTCGGTGTCCGCCGGGCCGCGGGCGCATTTAAAAGAAGCCCTCTCGCAACTCTATACGTTGTAATTGTTGGGGTCAGACATGAAATAGATGGTAACTGGCCCATGCCGTCGTCCAACTCATTCATGCTGAGGACGTTGTTGCAGGGAGAGACTCGTTCTCATCGAGAACGAAGGATATGAGATTTATTGTCAGTATCTACATGAGAACGTAACAGTTCATCAGTCAAGCATATCTGAAAGAGAATGCACACTCGGCAGCCATGCCACGGCTACTTATAAAAACTCATCCCTCCCTAGATCCCTAGGTGTGGGAAAACGGCCGCTCAACCGTCGACCGATTCGGAGCGTCTGAAGTCACCGTAGCAGGCCCGCCTTTGAGGGGGAGTGTTCACACACTCACTTGCACACAGGTTTCACTTACCACACCAAGGTGAGATGGTTTTCGCAGACACGGGTCCTGCCCTGAGTAGGCGCCTCTTGGTTTCAGAGTTGACCCCGCAGACAGTGGCCGCCGCGTCTGTCCGTTGACTGAGGACTTCTAAGACCCGTCAGGTGGCGCTGCAATACACCTCCTTCAAGAAGTTCCCCTGCTCCAAACGAACCGTGACGGTGCCTGCGAATCCACTAACAATATTTGGTCCACCGACACTGTCTAGACATCCCGGTGCCGTTCGCTTGGCGACGCAGCGTATTGTCGTCCTTACAAAGCGAGTCTCCGCAGGAGACATGCCGGCACTAACGGGTTGTTGACGAGGTGCATTCTTGTTTTCACAAAGTAAGTCATCGTAGGGGGCCGGGCAGAGCTCGATGGTTACTTCCCCGAAGATTGCCAGCCCCCGCAGCTCGAACGTAACAACGTCGAGTCAGACGAGGGATCACTCCATTTTCAGAGACCATACATCCGCTTCACCTATTTTCTCCAAGTTCGCTCTAATAAGGAACATCCGTGTTTCACAACCGCTAATGACTTGACATGTGAAACACATTTTCGCAATAGACCCAATATGAGAGTAGCTTTGTAACAGCGCGTAAGAGAGCTTAGCGAAGAAATGGTTGTCCCATTACTCGAACATTGCCTAATGCGTCTTACTACCGCCCTGGGATTGGCAGGTGATAGACTGTGATGTATCCGTTGTTGTGGTCAGAAAGCACGCTCCTGACCTCGAAATCGTTATGCATTTCCGTGAACTTCAATCGAAATACTACTGCTCCGAATTCTACAGAGACGCGTCAAAATCACATGCTGGCGTATTTTATGCTGCTCTTGGTCCCTCTGTTTCTAAATCTGATGTATTGAACCCCTTAACAAGTATCTTCACGGCAGAAGCCTATGCTGTACTGTCTGCAGTAAAACTTATAAATTAAAACTTGAGAGAGCAATAATATTCACGTACTCGTTAACTCTTGGGAAAGCGCTGATTTTTTACAAAAGTTTACAAATCCTGTTTTCATTGAACGTTGCTCACTCGTACGCAGCATTTATTTATCATATAGGCATGTAGTAATATGCTGGATACCTGGCCATAGAGGCATCGATGGTAATGTACTAGCTGACAAAAGGGCCACATCACTCATATCTCTAGCTATTACTCCTACGGCTACTGTCCCTGCCACAGATCTGAAGCCTTTCGTACGTAAGAAACTGCGAAACTACTGCCAATGCATGTGGGATGCACAAATAAATAATAAATTGCACTGTATAAATCAATAGTTAGGTTTTTGGTCCTCCGCAACAAACTCACGGCGAACAGATGTCCTATACTTTTGTTTCAGAATAGGACATACATTTCACACTGAAAAGTTTCTACTTACTGGAAACCAACCTCCAACCTGTGGTAGATGTGGTGAAATGCTGACCGTCCTTCACGTCCTCGTGGAGTATCGGGAGGCCGAAGCTGAGAGCAAGAAATATTTTTTTGGTGGCATGCCGTTACTACATCTCTCTTCACCTGGTTATGTTTCTTGGCTAAGAACCACTATTTAACACCAAAGCTGCCCTCAGTTTCTTAAATGAGGTTATCTTGCCTGCTGTACGTCCATTAAATTCGTAGACCACCCTCGTTCCAGAGGATGCCACCGCAATAATTGTTTTGCATAGCACATACTTCCAGGCCCTTGTGTTTCAAGGCCTCTAAAGAGGCAGTAGTGGTCTAGGCAATTTTACAATCTGATATATTTTATACATCCTGTCATTCTATTGAAATACGTCCTAATGCTCATAGTTCACGTCATATGTCTTCGCCATAGTCTTATACAGGTTTGACGCACCTTAGGGTGACTCTTTTTAAGGCCCCTTTACAGCCACGTCGCACAAATTTCATAGAACTCATACCTAAACTGTGAACTCAATAGGACCGGCATGGCAGTCTTTGACCATAGTGACCCTTGCGCCAATAAACATCAAACATTCATTCTATTCCATGAGTGCCTTGGCAAAATTCTCTAATTGACAAAGAAGTTTGTTTTACCTCAAGGCGTACTGACACCATGCCGCCCGAAACTGTCACTCTCTAGTAAGTATGTTGAAAAATAAAAAAACGTCCTAATCCAGTTTTAATAGTATGCAGTATTGTTTATTTTGTTCAAAGTAGAAAATTGAGGGGAGGGGTGAGTAAAATACACAGCAAATGATATATCTTCCAAAAAATGGTATAGCCCATTGCAAATAGGGTCATACATTTTCGAATACAAATAAAAAAGACATACACATGCAAATATTTTCGAAAAAGAGCTATTTCTATAAATTGATAGCATGCTCACTGGTATTCGGCCCGAACATTCTCACAAGTGAGATGCCCTCAGCTGCTGGAAAGCCAAGATCAACGGTCCTCACATACCATCAGCCCACGCACAAATGTCTCAGTGTTACGTTTCCCCGTTTTAAAGTGTTCATTTTGGTTTGGATGACTGTCACTTGCATCTCACCATCAAACACTTTCTTTTTTGAGCTCAAACTCTTTCAAGGAAGAATTCGCACAGTTAATTTCCCAATATTTTCTCAGTGCGATAATCCTTTCTTTTATCGTTCTCGTTCTGGGACACGTACGCCTCACGGACCAATTGAAACATCTTCTTGATCAGTTTTACAGTCAACATGCAATTTTTCGAACATCCGAAATACTTTGCTGTTCGAAAACATTTGATGCAAGTCTTCTATTGTCTTTAAGGCCTCAAATCGCCACAGCAACGATCCAAAAAAGATCTAAAGGCCTGCCAGTGCACTTATTAGGCAAACCGGTGCTCGTAGTATGACAGGAGTCGGCGTATTCGCGCGTGTATGATTAGAGAATACGAACTGTGTCCCGCGACAAATGACCGCTTCCGCACTTGTTAAGCTTCCCCGCAAAACTTTACGTATGCTTCGCCACTTAGCAGTGCTGTGGTGAGGCGAAGATGCCTTACGGGAACCGCAATTTCGCAACGTGTCGAGCTTTTCGAGCTTCGAAACCAATCGCAATAATTACAGATGCAGAGTCGCTGTCATTGCTGACAGCGGCCAATTCTTTCAATGAAAAATACGCCAACCAACTGCAAGAACCTTAACAGGAAACGTCGAAGTAGCTAGGCCTCGCACCATCGCGGTGGTGGCTACGGCTGCCAGCGGATCTAGAGCGCCGGTTCGAGGCGGCGAGGGGAACAAAACGGCGTAAGTGGTGGCTTTGATTAACGCCGTTTTGGACCTGCGATCACGGCACAAAGTCAGGCAAATCGGACAGTGAAGAGCTTTTGCATACGAAATTTCAGACGTTCTGATAGTTTGCTCCTTGGGTAGTGGTGGCGCCGCCGCCAAGCCGTCCAAATTATCGGGCGTCCGGAAAATCAGTCGTTGACTGTACCCTGACCACTCCTCCAGCCGCCTACATGGCGCCAAAGACAAGTCGCTAAGATTTCTCTATTTTACTCGAGGCAGCATTTGGGAGACTTTCGTTACCTTTAAATAATTTGACAGCTAATTTTCCCTGATAAAAGGACAAATTTCAATATTTTGCCTCAGTATTTCCGGATTATTAAAAATCACTGAGGATTCCCGTTTTCCCGCTTGGTAGAAACCCTGCGAAACTGTGCTATGTCCGTTCCAGTAAAGGGTGCTTTCCGTAGTTCGTCTTACCGAGCATATTCATTGTTGGGAGAATGTACTATAGGGAACTGAATTGTCCATGGCGCGCGAGCGTCGAACGAAGTTGATTGGTGCGCTATCTGCTGGGATCAGCCGCGCTAACATCTGCGTTCGAAGTGTGCATCCGTGAACCTCTGTTTGCAGCGGTCTTGAACGCAGAGCTGAAATTTGGTCTAAGTTTGCATTGCACGGTATTTTTGCCATAATACTACATATTTTTCAATGGAAATTCCATGAAGGGAGCTCATAGCCGAAGCAACAAGTCACCATTGAGTAAATTGTCCTGCGAACACACTGACGTACCTGCAAAGATAAAACACTTTACACTTTATGATATGAACGCATACCATAGCATATATACAGAAAAGGTACTATATTCAGTCGTCATGTTCTTTAGATCACAGAAGCCAACTTCACTTTCTTCAATTGCTCGTGTTGCACTCTTTGCTAGTGAAAGTTGTTTTTGACCTCGGACGCCTTTCAAGGATAAAATTGTTGCTCTTAGCAGAAACAAAAGGTGTTCGTGAATTTTCCTGCTAAAGAAAGCGGCAAAAAATGACAATCACAGAACTCAACTAAGCAGCAAATTATGTGTTAGAAAAACATGAACGTAAACCAACATTTACGGAACAAGGGTTGCTGCTGTAGCCGACATTCGAACAAAGGTTCTTGTCATCAGGGTAGCAACTGTTTTCCTTGGCAGCGTGTATGTGTGTTTAGCAGTGGTGATCGTGATGGAGTGGGTAGGGGCACTGCTGTAAGTTGTTGCAGAGGGTAGGGGTGACCGAAACAGAAAGCGATGTACACATGTAAGCAATTATTTTTCCAGTAGGCATAGTCTTACCGGAAGACAGAATAAGAATTAACATAAGTTGTTTGCTCATTTGGAAAAAAGCAACGAAGAATTAGGAGAGAGAGAGAGAGAAACAAATGTTTAATACACGAAACAGTGTCCCAACCAAAGCCCGGTATCACCCTAACATGGGAAGGCTCCTTAGTTCAGGAACCCTCTGACTTCGACTGCTCTCTTGGCCCTGGCGACGAGTTGTCGTTGGTCTTCGAGGTCCCCGAGGGCGAGCTTGGCCTCTCACGTTTCGAATACGAGGTTGGCTTCTTGTGCTCGTTTTACGTCCATTTCTGGTTGCATTTCTCTTACGTCCTGCCATGGGAATTCCAGGAGAAAGTGCAACACAGTGGCGGGCACGTTCGAGAAGGTGCAGAGGTAGCCGTGGAGCGTCGTGTAGAGACGATGCATTATCGTTCCGTGAGTGTACGCGTTACTTTGCAGGCGTCTAAAGATCATGCTTTCTTCTCTGCCGAGTTTAGGGTACGTTGGAGGTTACACTCAACGCCCGAGCCTGTAGTGTTACAATATGGCCGCATAGTTGGTGGCTACGGCCTCTACCTAATTCTTCTGTCGCGGGTCGGAGAACGCGTGGGGAAAGGGGAGACCGGCTGACGCACTCGTGGGCAGTGGCGTGGGCCGCTTCGTTCCCAACGAGTCCCTCGTGTCCGGGTACCCACGTTACATAGGTGTACGGGAGCTGAGTTCATGGTCTTTTTTAGTATCTTGAGTGCATCGACCGAGATGCGGCCCCTCAGGAAGTTTCTACAGACGGCCTGAGAGTCATTGAATATTACCACTGCGTCTGTGCATGAGGCGGTAGCGAGAGCAATTGCCGCTTATTTAGTCATTTCTGGGTTGCGTGCTTTGATCGTTGCTAATGCTAACTCGCAGCTTGGGAAGTCTACGACGCTGAGAGCATGCGCGTTTCGATGCGGATAATTGGCCGCGTTGGTATAGCGGGAATTACGGTCTTGCTTGAAACTTTATTTGCTGGCAGTAAGAGTGCGATGCCACGATCGATCGATTGGTTCGTTGAAATTCACCCCCCACCATCGGCGTCCGAGATGCGCCGTCAGAGACGGTCTGCACAGGTGGCTCAACGGGTGACTTAGGTTCGAAGGACGAAGCCACTGCAGTAACGGACGAACAACAACTTCTATTTACAGATAAAATTACAAAGTTCGTTTACAAGATTGCATAGTTTCAACCGTACATCGGTTACAAATAGTTACACTGGCTCACGTGCACAACCGGCGCAACAAGCACTGACCAACAAAACACATTCACAACCCAAAAGCCTGGGAACGTCGGTACCATGTTTTCAGTGCTCGAACACGTGCGCGACGCCACCGGATTCAAAGAAACCGAAGGCCATGCGGCGTCATAAACAATGAATTGTTTGCAAGCTAAACTGTCACAGAGGAGCACGGGATAATTGTCCACCCGCCAAGGTCAGCCTCGTGTTCGGGCCGTAAGCCGAATAAGACGTTCCGATGGCGCCTCGGAACCGAGACAAAACTGCAGGCTATTTTGCGGCTCAAAGAATCCCTACGCCGGTCAGCGCGCGGTGCAAAGCCATCGAAAGTAATGAGGCTGGCGCGCCTGCTTGAGGCCGCGCGATCTCCGTTGCCCGCGGCCAGACCCGAACCAAGCATTCTTCAAGGGCACCCATCAGAGCACCGCGGAAATCAGACGCACCCGCCCGTTACGGCGTTTGATGCCCATTCGGGGAGACCCCAGCTGTGAATGAGTTTACTCCCGCCAGCCCGCCGCGCGCAAGGAAAACGCCTGTGGGGATTCCGAGGAAGCGCAATGTGACGGGGGACCGAAGCTCCCTTTGTACTGTGATGCGCGACCGCTACTGTGGTGCTGGTGGTCGTCTCCGCTCCCCGAACTGTGCGGAAGCCATGGGTGCCGACAGCGTGGTTACTCTGCTAGCTTGCAAGGCCCCGCTCTGTGTCAACCGTTGACAGCCATTACTCAAGTGTGCAAACAATCTCGTCGAGACGCATGCCCCCCACCCAGATGGCCCGCGCCGTGCTTTTGGGTTTGTTTAGCAGCCGCCTATAGCAGGGCTTACACTGGCGGTGGCTCTAGCCTGTCTTCTACTCTTGTGGTATATGGGATGTATGTTGCGTGGGACACATGCTTTGCAAATGCACTTTGGAATGTCTGGCGGGATTCGCTCTTTCATGTCCGTGTCTGTGAGGTACGTCTCGCTGTAGTTCAGGTGTCGGAGTAATGTTCTCCCTGTGTGCGGGAGCTTGAGTCGTTCCAGTTATCTGTCCTTGAACGCTTCGGTGAGCTCTAGCCACCTCTTGTGGACGCTCATTTTAAGGCGACGCGAAGTTGAGGCCATGGCGGGGAGTCCTAGGGCTACTTAGATTGCCTTCTTAATCATGATGTTGAGCTATTCTATTTCAGCGTTCGTCAAAGCCAGGCACGGCGTGCCGTATGCGATGCGGCTGGTGAGCAGTGCTTGTATTATTCTTAGCGTCTCTTGCTCGTTGAGCACGCTTCTTCGGCTTGAGATCCTCTTGACGAGGTGTGTGAGTTGTGAAAGGACGCGTTGTAGTCTTGGTAGCCTGGCAGCTCCAGATCCACCCTTGTGTATGTAGAGACCAAGTATTCGGATAGTGTCAACTTTCGGGATTGTCGTCCCCTTGAGGGTGACGCTGGGGTTGGGTTCTTTGTAGTTGGGTGGCCGGCCTCTCGTTCTTGCTTTTAGGACGAGGTGCTCAGACTTCTCGGGGGCGCAGCGAAGGTCACAGTTTCGTAGATGGCTTTTGATGGTGTCTGCGGCTTCTTGTAAGCAGCTTTCTCGCCTTTCAGTGTTCGTAGCTCTGGTCCACAGCGTGATGTCATCAACATACATCCCGTGACGCAGATCTGGTATGGTCTCGAGGAGTGTGGGTAGCTTGATCAACGCTACGTTAAAGAGTAGCGGTGAAATAACCGACCCTTGCGGGTGCCTCTGTCTGGAAGTAGGAAGCTTTCACTGCGGATGTTGCTGATGCCGACTATGCCGTGCGTTCCATCAGAAAGTTTCTGACGTATACGTAGGTTCTAGTGCCGCAGCTCATTCCTTCAGGGGTGTTGATGATCGAGTCGTGGCTAACGTTATCAAAAGCTCCCTTAACGTGTGCTGCCACTATGGTGTATTTGCTTAGATTATTTAGGTGATCAAAGAGGTCTCCTTTTAGTTGTGCGCGGATGAGAAGTGCTGCCTGAAGCCGGACATGGTGTCTGGTAGGTGGCCATTGTCTTTTAGGTACTGGGTAATGCGGCGGTGCACCATAGGTTCGAAAAGCTGACCGGCGCACGAGGTGAAGAAGATCGGGTGTAGGTTCTCCAAGCTGAGCTGCTTACTGCCCCGAAAAAAGTAAAAAGCCTCTGCCGACGCGTCAATGCTGAAGAGCCGATAAACCAGGAAGGGTGCACGATTAATCACCAAAATCGTTTTGTGGAGTGCACAGAAGCCGTGGTGTATTCAATAACTCTGCAATGTGGAAAAAAGTATATAGGGCAAACTTCTAGATGCACAAATGAAAGACTAAAGGTACACAAACTTAGCGGCGAGCAGGTTAACAGGAATCTAGGCATACATATCAGGGATTGCCCCTCAAAAGATTGCGCCGCAGAATTTAGACGCTGTAAAATGCTGAAGAAACACAATGACCAGCTGGTCCGGGAGATAATTGAGGCGGCCGAGATTACCAGACTTCGTGACCAATGCGTTAGCACACCGTCCTTGTTACTGACAAAAAAAGAACGTCAGCTTTTGCACGTGCAACCGCTATCTTGAGTGTATAAAAAAAAAAGAAGTGCTTGTTTCACATGATGTGCGATCACGTGACTGCGACACGTGTGGGCAATGTTTATAAGAAGCCGTGTTTCTTTCGGAATAAACGTTGTTGAAAGTCAGCGCTTGTGGTGTCTTCGTGTCTCGTCTCTTGTCTACATTTTGCGCTGTTACTAGCAGGAATCAATCGTTGCAGTCAAAGGAACAATCTTAAGATGATGACTTCTTCTGGTGGGCCGAGAAGAAGGGTTAGTGAAAACAATAGGTGCATTGACATAAGTTTTCCTATGAGAAATTTTATGTAGCAGAACAACACCGTCACAAGTACGTCTATGGGCCGGAGGCTTTAGTAGTAGATTACTCGCATGTGATGTCGGTGAGAAATGGCGATCATAACGATTATATATGGACCTTATGGCCTTTTTCTGAATAGACTCAATCATGTCTATGTCTTTGGAATAATGTGGCGACCACACTACCGACGCGTATTCAAGTAGAGGCCTTATTAGTGATCTGTCTGCCATTAATTTACATTCTTTAGTTGCATCTCGTAAGTTTCCTTTCAGAAAACCAAGTTTTCTCAATGCCTTGTTGGTTATACAGTTAATGTGAGCATGCCATTTTAGATCAGGGGAGAAACTAACACCAAGGTATTTGAACGTGTGGACGCTTGCAAGCTTGTGCGCTTCAATAAAATATGTAAATTGTAATGGTTGTGTTTTATTCGAAAAATTATTGATAAGGTTTTCTTAAGATTAAGTGACATTGGCCATGTTCTGCTCCATTCGCAAAAACGGGTGAACACTTCCTTCAGCTCCAACTGATCATGATTACTACTTATAGTAAAATAAAGGACGCAGTCATCAGCATATAGTCTTATTTTGACAGAAGTGCCTGCGGTTATTTCAACGACATCATTTACATAGACTACAGACAGCAAAGGACCCAAGACAGAACCCTGTGGTACAACGGATGTAACATTGACACGAGATGAGTGAACATGGTTAAATGCAGCAAATTGGGTTCTTGTACTTGGGTAGTCCTGTATCCAACCTAGTAATTTATGATCATGAATTATTGCCCTGAGTTTAATGAGAAGTTTTTATGGCGCACTGTGTCAAAAGCTTTACTGTAATCAATAAAAATGGCATTAAGTTGTCCTCTATGGTCAAGTGTGGATGCAATATCATGGGAGAATTCTAGAAGTTGTGTTACCGTGGAGAATCCGGAACGGAAGCCATGTTGAGCATGCGAAAGAACATTATGTTCAGATAAGTACTCAATGATATATTTGTCAATAATGTGTTCCAATAGTTTCCAAGATGTTGGTATTAAAGAAATAGGTCTGTAGTTGGATATTTCCTGCTTATTACCGTCTTTGTGAATGGGAACAACCTTAGCACATTTCCACAGTATTGGAACAGTGGATGATTCTATAGAGTTCGAAAAAATTTGAGATAAGTACCCTGAGCTCCATTCAGAATATCGTCGTAAAAACATATCGGGTATATTATCTGGCCCAGTACTTTTCATAGTATCGATCTTGAGTCTAAGATTATGTACACCAGCTGAAGTGATTACCATACTAGGAAAAGGTGATGACGAAATAGTAGTGCAAAACGTGGGGGTGCGTCCATCATCACAGGTGAACACTGATTTTAAGTAATTATTAAAGGCTTTCATAATGCTAAGATTATCTGAGCATGGTTCATTAGCATATATGAATGAAGGAGAGCTCTGACTTGGTGGACTGATGGTTCGCCAGAAGTTTGATGGTTTGTTTTTCATGAAGTATGACAAGGTGCTATTAAAATAGAAACTTCTTGCATTTGACATAGCAGAGTTTAGGTTGTTTTTAGGTGTGGTCAATACTGAAGCTTTCATTGGATTGTTTGCATAGGGTTGTTTGCGCAGACACCAGATGCGACGAATTAGGTGTACAATTTCACGTGTGTACCAAGGGTGCTTGGGATTGCGCTTTATACACTTGGTTGGAATGTAATCAGTTATACATTGATTGACAATTGAGCAAAAATGGTTCACTAACACGTTAACAGAGGAATGGTTCACGCAACTTGAAAACTCATCAAAAGAGCATGCGAGTAACTCAGTTATGGAGTTGTCATCAGCACGTTCAAAGTTCAATACTGTGTGATGTGAAGGAAGCTTAGGCATAGTTGCTAAATTCATATAAACAATGACCCCTTATGGTCCGACAGGCCTTCAACAATATTAGAATCGTAACCATTTTCTCTAAGTTGCTCATTTATGAAAGCAAGATCTAAAATTGAGCTTTCTCGGGTTGCGGAATTCACAAATTGCGTCAGATCGAAAGAAGTAGACATGTTAATCAAGTAATCACAAATGGCTTTGTGATGGCCACCAGCAGATAGCGTTGGCCAATCTATGCCAGGGGTGTTGAAATCGCCAGCAAGTAACATTTTACAACAGTTAAGTTTATGTTTGGTTATATAATCGGTAAGATCAGAAAAGACACTGAGATCCGTGTCAGGGGGTTGATAAACAGTTCCTACAGCCGAAGTGAGTCCACAAAGCCTTATTTTGCCCCATACTGATTCGCAGTTAGGAACGTCAGGCAATGCTGTGAATTCAATGTCTTGGTTTGCAAAGAGTGCCACACCTCCACCGCGCCGGTCACTTCTATCTTTCCTGAGGACGCTGTGTCCTGGTGGTAAAATTTCAGAATCTCAGATGTGTTCACCAAGCCACGATTCAGTCACGCAAATTAGAGAAGGATGATAAAATGCAGCGACGTGATGAAAGTCCTGAATTTTTTTAAGAAGACTGCTGGCATTAACGTTTAGCAGCGAGAAAATAGCATCGGAATGCAGTCAAATTTCATGTAGTGCAGAGGTTTGCTTTTTGGTTTTAATCATGGAATCACCTGATTCATTCAGCACATAGCGTACATTGTCTATCAGCAAGGAATCATACTGCAGACGAACCGTAGATGCATTTTTCCTTTGATTTACAGAAAGTCTCCAAAGAGCTTTGCGTATCTTTCGAACCCATTCAGAGAAGTGCTCATTATTATATATACCTGTACCTTTAAGCTTTCGGGCATTCCTTAATATTGCAATCTTTGACCTGTAGTCCAAAAATTTGAAGATAGCAGGACGTGGTTTATCACCTCTACGCACCCAAAGCCTGTGCCAACGTTCAATGTCCGCACACTGAACACCAAGTTTATCAGATATCAAGTTTTTGAACGCATCAAGTAGTTGCCCGCAGGGCTCAGAATGGGGTTCAGGTAATTCATAGACAACAAGGTTATTTCTGCGAGACCTATTTTCAAGATCGTCAGGCCGACTTTCCAGCTTCAATACTATGTTTGTAAGATGAGCGACAGTTTTTTCAAGTTCCGGAACTCGCGGAATCACTTCAGTGACTGGCAGTACTGACGTCTCAAGCCTATTTAGCCTTTCTTCAATAGAAGCAAACTTGGCTGTCCAAGAAGATATTTCGGAATGAATTTTTTTCTTGCCCTGCGAGCAATTGCAATCGCGTTTCTTGTAACTTATCGGAACCAGGATTGGTCTCGACGTCACCAGATAACTTCAACAACATTCTACGGACCGAAAAAGCAGAAAACGCTCTCATCAGTGGGCCAGGCAGCAGCACTACACATCGATCATCGCTTCTATAACAAGGAAAAGTGTACTTCGGGCATACCTGAAAGACAGTGCAGACAAGTTTGAACCATGTGCTCATCGTGCCGTTGCAAGACCCACTGAAGAGCATAGCATCCGTCCTCGGCTTTATAGCGCTGTATAAACGACCAGGTGACGCTGTGGTCGTACTCCATCCGCAGAAGGGCTCGCCAAAGGTCAAGCCACGCAGGTCCGGTGCTTCAATCCAACGATGATGCGATGGTTGTATCACGTCCTCCGATATGGCGGCCCCGAGTAACGTTTCGATGGATGGGCCAAAGGGATCATGCGCAGAGGTAGCACATTCCTGAAGACATCTGGATTTCGCGCAAGCGGCAATCTGAAAGACAGTGCAGGCAAGTTTGAACCATGTGCTCATCGTGCCGCTGCAAGACCCACTGATCTTGGAAGAACGCTAACATAATCCTAATCCATAAGAAAGGGGACGCCAAAGACGCAAAAAATTAGACCGATCAGCTTACTGTCCGTTGTATACAGCGTATTTACTAAGGTAATTGCCAATAGAATCAGGAACACCTTAGACGTCCGTCAGCCAAAGGACCAGGCAGGATTCCGTAAAGGCTACTCAACAATAGACCATATTCACCCCATCATTCAGGTGATAGAGAAATGTGCGGAATATAACCAAGCCTTATATATAGCTTTCATTGATTACGAGAAAGCGTTTGATTCGGTCGAAACCTCAGCAGCCATGAATGCATTACGGAATCAGGGTGTAGACGAGCCATATGTAAAAAAGCTGAAATATATCTATAGCGCCTCGACAGCCACCATAGTCCTCCATAAAAAGCAACAAAATTCAAATGAAGAAAGGCGTGAGGCAGGGAGATACGATCTCTCCAATCCTATTCAAAGCGTGTTTACAGGAGTTAATCAGAGACCTAGATTGGGAAGAATTGAGGATAAGAGTTAATGGAGAATACCTTAGTAACTTGCAATTCGCTGATAATATTGCCTTGCTTAGTAACTCTTGAGACCAACTGCAATGCATGCTCACCGACCTGGAGAGGCAAAACCGGAGGGTGGGTCTAAAAATAAATCTGCAGAAAGCTAAAGTATTGTTTCACAGTCTCGGAAGAGAACATCAGTTTACGATAGGTAGTGAGGCACTGAAAGTGGTAAGGGAATACATCTACTTAGGACAGGTAGTGACTGCGGATCCGGATCATGAGAATGAAATAATGAGAAGAATAAGGATAGGCTGGGATGCGTTTGGCAGGCATTCCCAGATCATGACCAGCAAGTTACCAGTATCCCTCAAGAAAAAAGTTTATAACCACTGTGTCTTACCAGTACTCACGTACGGGGGAGAAACTTGGAGGCCTACGAAAAGGGTTCCACTTAAATTGAGGACGACACAACGAGCTATGGAAAGAAGAATGATAGTGGTAACGTTAAGGGATAAGAAAAGAGCAGATTTGGTGAGGGGAACAAACGAGAGGTAATGATATCTTAGTTGAAATCAAGAAAAAGATATGGGCATGGGCAGGAAACGAAATGAGGAGGGAAGATAACCAATGGTCGTTAAGAGTTACAGAATGGATTCCAAGGGAAGGGAAGCGTAGCAGAGAGCGGCAGAAATTTAGGTGGGCGGATGAGATTAAGAGGTTTGCAGGTACAACATGGTAACAATTAGTACATGACCGGGGTAGTTGGAGAAGTATGGGAGAGGTCTTTGCCCCGCAGTGGGCGTAACCAGGCTAATTAGGGGGAGGATGATGGACAAGGAAATATCAACACAGCTAGTCTTTCTGGGAGTTCGGGCACATCGGTATCATGGGACATGAGCAATTTCTTCAACAGGACGCGGTCCTTCACGACTATAAAGAAACCATCAACTTTGAGAGTGGCCGCTATATGGTGTCGTTCCCTTGGAATATGATAGTTTAGTAGCTTGGCGACAACTACGAGTGCACTGCAAGGCGTCCTAAAGCACAGACAACGCACTTCTTGAAAGGAGTTTCGTCGATTAGATATTACAATGCCTGCATAAGAGACTATGCAGAGCAGCCAGCAAGGAATACGGCACGTCGGAAGGTCCGGTGTACTGTATGCCATATCAACCAGTTCATCACAAAAGCAAGACAACAAAACTGAGGGTAGTATTCGATGCATCGTCAGATGCCAAAAATCGACTCTCGCCGAAAAATGTTTTGAAAAGTGGCTCAAACCTAAACACAGAACTCATTGATCTGCTGATCTTTTTCCGCAGATATGGCATTGCCATCGTTGCGGATATTGAAAAGGTCATTCTCCAAATATCCCTAGCACAGGGCGATCGGAACGCTGTGCATTTACTCTGGTTTGCTATGACGCCAAATAAAGGGGAGGAACGTCCAGCTGTGGTGAGCCATCAGATGACTCGCGGGTCGTTCAGTGTCACGCCGAGCCCAGTTCTCTTGGTTACAACGTTGTAACATCATCTTGATGGCCTACCGGAACAGTATGCTGAGACTGCGGGTATCATGCGAGAGCATCTTTACGTGGGCCACCTTGTAACTGGGGTTGACAATCTTTACAAGGATAAAGTCTTGCGCCAGGAATCAAAAGATATAGTGTCTCAAGCTGGGAAGCGGCTTCACAAGTGGATATCGAACGACCACGATCGCGTCAAATTCTTACAGAATAGCAATGTGAAAAGAACGAACGCCGATGCTGCACATGCTTCAGCTACGAAGGTATTGGGAGTTGGTAGGAATGTTTAGGCTGACCACTGTGAATACAACCTGACTTCACTCATCGACTTCCTCTTCGCAGTAGCTGACAACAAGAGATTTGCGCTGCAGGTCTCGGCAATAATTTTCGACCCTTTTGGATTTATTGCTCCCACAACATTTTGCGTAAAGGTAATGCTCCAGAAGGTGTGGGAGTTGGGAATTGGTTGGGACGATCCCTTGCCTGAAACCTTGCAGCCTGAGTAGGACTGCTTGTGTAAGGAGCTTCCATGCATTGAAGGCGTGTCTATGCCAAGACTGATCGCGGCAGACGTTATAAACGATGATACGGAGAAAGGTGCATATATTCTGTGACGCTAGCCCGGAGGCCTATGGTGCTATCGCATATATCGTGACCAACTCTCCGTTCAGACTAATAAATGTAAGCTTTGTAATGGCCAAATCAAGAGTGGACGCTTTGAAACGCGTCTCGCTACTCTAATTAGAGCTGGTAGGAGCCCTTGTTGGCGCACGTCTATGCACCCTACATTACAAACACCTGGGATCTGAATAACGTTGCTACCATCCTCTGGAATGACTCTACAGTAGCTATGTACTGGATCAAGGGAATCAAGGGCCAGATGGAAGCTCTTAGCAAATCGAGTTTCAGAGTTCCAAGCGCTGACAGATCCCGAGGATTGGAAACACTGCGCCGGTTCAGACAACCCCGCTGACATAATCACCCGCGGCATTCTCCCATCAGCCCTGCGGGATAGAGAATTGTGATTGAGAGGACCCCGTTGGCTTCAAGAGGATGACACGCACTGGCCAACGATACGTGAGCCGAGCTCGAAGGTTGGGGAATACCAAATGTAAGAGCGAAATGCGACAGAGATGCCCATAGTATTATCGTGAGTCATGGTAATCCTCAATGTTTAGAATTATAGTTCATTCAGCAGTGTCGTGTGAATAACCGCGTGGGTCCGCCACTTTGTCCACAACTGCCACAACAAAGAAGGAAAGATGATCGGCCAATTACGAGCTCACGAAGGAATCGGCACCGAAAGATACTGGTTGACTAAACCTCAAGGAAATGCGTCCAGCGACCACGTTCCAAACCTGACGAATTGATGACCGCTGCACAAGCGCTCTCCTGCTTTGCATTTCAACCCGTACTTTGACAAAGAGGGCCTCAGGCCAGTTGGTGGACGCTTGCAATTCAGTAATAACAACAAAGAGGCTAAGCATCCCATCATTCTTGCTGGCAATCACCCTCTCACGTCACAGCTCATAGGGAAGGAGCACTGGAGAATGCTGCACACGGGCGTACGGGATACTCTAGCACAACTGCGAGAATCATATTGCATTATCAGAGGGCGTCAGGCCATAAAGAAAGTTATCAAGCAGTGCCTCGCCTGTCATAAACAGTTGTCCTCCAACTACGGAACGAGTAGCACCACTTCCAGCTGATAGAATGACCGAAGGAACCAGTTCAACACTACTGGGACCGATTTTGCAGGGTCCTTGATTTGTCAACAGTTACGCGACAATAAAGAATGCTATGCCGCTATTCCCACCTGCGCTGTGACACGTGCCGTCCACCTTGAGCTCGTCAGTGACCTGTGAACTTTAAACGCTTTGTGGCACGCCGTGCAATCTGCTCGACGATGTATTCGGGCAACGCGCTCACATTCAAGCGTCCAACCAGGTATCTAAAGGCGCTTTTCATGCTGTTGGAAGTCCAGGAATTGCAGTCATGCTTCGTCAGAAATCACATCAGATCGAAGAATATCGTTAAACGAGCAGCTTGGTGGGGAGTATTCTGGGAGCAGATGGTGCGATCTGTCAACGTAGGTTTGCGAAAGGTGTTAGGTCGGAGCAGCTTGAGTTTCGAAGAATTGACCACTGTTCTTTATGAGGTGGAGGCTATAATCAACTCACGCCCTTTGACTTTCATATACGATGAAGCTCAAGAACCAGAACCACTGTCAGTGGCGCACTTCCTTGTCGGAAGAAAGTTGACGACCCTTCCGCCACACCTGCCCCCGTACGAAATTCCCGGCGGTGGTATGCATCTCTTACGACTCTGTAAGTATTGGACTACCGTGACCGATGGTTTCTGGAGATGGTGGCGGAAAGACTACTTATTAGAGCTCAGATCGGCACATATGTGCCGACCAACGACATCCAGTGATCTGAAGAAAGATCCCTTGGTGCTCCTGAGGAAAGACCGCTTGAAACACCACATGTGGAAGACCGCTAGAATAATGAAACATTTAAGGGTAGAGACGGCATGCGGTAGTCCTGGAAGTCGGTATTAAGTCGGGGAACAGAAGTGAAGCCACCGATGCAGCTGAATTACCCCTAAAGATTGTGCAGCAATGAACTCAATAATAGTTCGCTCATATGGGGGAGGTTGTTGTATATCCTCCATTCTGGAGCCATAGCACAGCCGCGCTGGGGGCCGCCGACGATGTCTCGAGAAGGACTCCCCCACCAAACTGCCCAAAGAACTGTACGGAGTGCTCGGGTGGTATTTTTTCGTCGGCCACAAATAAACAAAGCAATTTTTTAAGCGGCCTAATACTAAGGTCGTACGTCTTTGCAGTGAAGAAAAACTCAAGGCGAAATTCCTAGACTGGGCAGAAGGTGTGGTGCACTGATTTCCCCAATCATGTGGCTAGTATTACATTGGATACATCGGTCACTGCGATAGATTACGCAAGCCTAGCAGCAGTGCGAACAAGACCAGGGCTGTTTGTTTCCTTGCTATGTGCTACAACGTGCGGCAGCGCATCAGTACTGAATAACAGCATCATCGCATGTCACAGTCACAATCACCACACTTGCTAGTCTTTGAAGCATTTGGCGATACGTGTAGAAGCAAACCTTTACCTTTTTCTCACAAATAATTGAAGTTCTCCTCCTGCAGGAGAATTTTAAACGAGCAGTTTATTAGAATATTAGCTTGGGGCCACAGGGGTAGTGAAATAATCAGGTCGAAGGTACTGCCCACCCCGTCATCTTTGCGTCGTCTTCCTTTCTTCATTTTTTTTTCCTTTTCACTAAATCGGTGTAGGGCTATTCTAAAGATAACCACGAAGGGCGTTGGTGAAACTATTTTCAGGCGTGCGCCGCTTTCTCGTACAACATGTGCTGGCGCAGCTGGGCATCCCTATCGCGAATCACCGTTACACTTGCCGAACACAGTAACAAAACGTTTCTCTTAAAAAAAAGGAACAACCAAGCCACACATTCACTTCTTTGTCTATTATATTGACATGTTTACTTGTTTATCTTTATCGGGCGACCTCGTTTCACCGGCTAACAAATATTATCGCACAGCGCCACACGCACCTGGATTTATTGGAAGTTTCGGTAATATTATCAATGGTTCTATCCGCTGTTTGTCGCCGAGCATTGTGTAATCTGATTGCTTGTATGCGCAACGCGAATCGTGTATGACTTTGTGGAAGATACGCAGTTCCCAGCGATTACTCTGGAAAATTCGAGGAGTGATGTATACAAGTCGACGCGCTTAAGCCACTGATAAAATTTTCGACGATGGCCGAGTGTGTTTGCCACTATCGTTGTTCTTTGAGTGTAGCCTGCTTTTGAGGGCACACGTTCGCCCAATAAAACGCTAGTTTTGTTCATCACAGTTTTGCTGCCTTCTTCACCGTCACTGCTACGTGACATCTGGTGGAAGTGCTTTACGTTCATGTACCGGACGCACCCGACAAGCCATAATCCAAGCACGCATCTTAAAGACAACACCAACATCGTGTCGGAGCATTGAGGAAGCCACCGGCTAAAGCAGCTGCCCCGGAACACGGCCTTTTACCAGATACGACCAAAATATAGTCCAAGAAGATCGCCCAGAGACGACCAAGAAGACAGCCCCAATGGCAGCCACAGCGACCCCAAAATTTCTGCAGTAGCCCAGCAAGCCACCGACGTTCCATGGTTCTACATTTAAGGACTCGGAAAGCTGGCTAGAAGCGTATGAGAAGACCGATACGTTAAACAGATGGGACAGTGAGGACAAGGTGCGACTTGTCTATTTCGCATTGGAGGACGCCGCCAGGACGTGGTTCGAGAATTGAGAAGCCACCTTAACGATGTAGGACCTGTTCAGAACCACCTACCTACAAACATTCACAAACATCGTGCTAAAGAGTGTGCCCAAGCGCTGCTGGAAATCCGAGTAAAGCTTCCCAATGAGACTATAGCAATCTTCACGGAGGAGATGGCCCAAGTTTTTCCAGCATGCCAACCCGGAAATGTCGGAGGAGAACAAAGTCTGCTTCTTTAAGCGGGGCGTCAAGCAAGAACTTTTCGCCGGACTCATTCGCAACCCACCGTTGACCATAGCTGAGTTTTCTGCAGAGGCATTGGCAATCGAGAAAACTGGAAGTGCACACCCGGCTATATAACCACAAGGTGCTCACGTCGCAGTGCGCCATCCAAGGTCTGCATTCTGACGACATTTAAGAGACCACCAGGGCCATTGTGTGCGAAGCACTGCGCAAGGTCTTGCCTTCATTGCAACCTCAAGTGGCTTCGATCAGCGACTTTGTGCAAGATGAAGTTGAGCGATCGCTTGGAGTTCCTGAGGCGCAACCTAAAAAACCACTGTCTAGCCAGATGCGATGACCTACAGCGCCGTCGCACGCCGTCAAGGTCCCCCTTCGCGACCGCGCCAGTGTCCTGTAACGCCACCATACCGTCGTCCGCAACTGCCGCTGCCAGCACGCCTACCCGTCGCCCAGCGCACCTACGCGAGGACGACGGACATTTCGCGAGCCCCTGACCACCACCCGCTCTGCTATCACGGCTAGCCATGTGCAGCACCGATGCCCATACAGCGACTTGGGGCTGAAAGGGTGCGCCGTCAACGCGCCGCGTCCACAGTTTGGGGAGCGCCCACGTGACATCGCAGATAACCTAGCCGCCACTCAGAGGAACTCTCGACGACCGTCCCGTTCGTGCTCACCAGCCCGCTACCAGACGCACCAGCAACAAACCATACACTGGCCCAGCCCGGGCCTGGTCTGCGAGCCCGTATCAGGAAAACTAAAAGCAGCAACCAATGGAGGTGCGGTTGCTGTTCGCCGAACAGACAAGCATACTCTGCCGCCGAAGAAGATGCCGAAGAGACCATCTCGATCACACAACAACGACGACACACCGCCGCCCCGACGAAGACGGGAAGCAAAGAATACGCCGATGAAAGGCGACCTGACGACGCGGAATTTTAGCCACAGGTCAACGCGATGCAGCCGTGATGCAAGGCCAAGACCTAACTATAACTCTAGACAAAGAACCACCGACCTGGACGTGCTTCTCAACGGCCATGCAGTCACCACCTTAGTAGCCTCAGGAGCCGATTATTCCGTCATGAGTCCGTTAAGAGGAGTTGTAGAAAGTTAAGACTGCATGGAAAGGCCCTCAAATTCAGACAGCAGGAAGACACCTCATATCGCCGACTAGAATCTGCATGGAAAGAATTACCGTTTGCGACCGGGCTTACCCTGCCACCCTCGTTATCCTTCAACAGTGTTCACGAGACATCATTCTCGGCATGGACTTCCTAAACCAACACGGCCCAGTCATCGACCTAAAGTCGAAATTGATAACGCTGTCGGAAGATAAAGCGTTACCGCCGGAGAGTTCTCGCAGTCAGCATGCCTTGAGTGTACTCGAATGTCATGTGAGCATCCAACCGCGCTCCAGTTTTATTATTTCCGGCGGCACCGAAACACCCGCTGACGTAGAAAGCGGCATCGAGGGTGACCAACGTCTACTACTCGACCGCGAAATTCGTGTCGCAAGAGGGATCGCTGGACTGCATGGATGAAACACGAAGGGGTTGCTGACAAACAAGCCAAGAGTTCAAGCGCGTCAACAAAGACACAATCGCTTACATTGAGGATATTGTGGGAACCAGCAATGCACTTGTCCTCTCGAATTCAACCGAATCTATCCTAACGACCATAGTTCCTGAACCAGACTTCGACATAAATCCAAGTCTCCCCATGTGTAAGCAGCAACAGATCAGATCTTTTCCCCTACGATACAAAGATTGTTTTTCGACGTCATTGAGGATTGGACAAACACGAGTCGCAAAGCATCGCATAATAATTGAAGAATGAGCTCGACCACTCCGCCGAAGCCCTTACCAAGTTTCGACGCTAGAACATGAGGTTACAAGAGAACAAGTGGACGAAATGCTGCGCAACGACATCATCCAGTCGTGGAAAAGCCCGTGCATATACCCTGCTGTCTCGATGAAGAAAAAGGATCGAACCTTACGTTTCTGCGTCAATTATCGTCGACTGAACAAGATCACAAATAAGAATGTATACACCCTACCACGGATTGACAACGCATTCAATCGGGTCAGAATGCTAAAAAGTTCTCGTCGATGGATTTCAAGTCTGGTTACTGGCAAATAGAAGTCGACGAGAGAGATCGCGAAAAGAGGGCCTTCATCATGCTAGAATGCCTCTCCGAGTCCAAGGCTATGTCATTAGAACAGTGCTCGGCGCCTGCTACGTTTCAGCGCGTCATGAACACGGTGTTAGCAGGATTGAAGTGGCAGACATGTCTTGTTTACTTGAATGATGTCGTTATTTTTGTCGCAAATTTCGACAATCATCTTAGGTGGCTTGTGACTGTATTCGAGGCCATCAAATCATCAAGGCTCAATCTGAAGCCGGAAAAATGCCGCTTCGCTCACGATGAGCTTCTGTTGTTAGGCCACACCTGGAGTCCCCCTCGACCCGTGGAAGGCAGCTGGCATTGCAAAGTTCCCACACCCCGTCAACAAAAAGGCAGTGCGCAGATCCTTGACATGTGTGCTACCGTAGGCGCTTTGCCAAGGACATTTCATGCATCATGGAGCCGCTGGCACATTTAACCAATTGTGATGACGGATTCAAGTTGGAAACGCCGCAGGTCGACGCATTGCAAGAACTCATACGACGCTTGCAGTCGCCGCCAGTACTCACGCACTTTGAAGAGGACGCCAATACCTAAATCCACACTGACGCAAGTAGGGAAGACCTTGGTGCCGCCCTATTCCAGAGCAAACACGGACGGAGGAATGGCTCGCCATCATTTGGGCTACAGCAAAACTCCACCTTTACCTATATGGCAGGCCATTCAAAGTCGGCACCGACCATCACACGTTGTGTTGGCTAGCTAAACCAAAGGACCCTTCAGGATGGCTGGCGGGGTGGAACCTTAGACAGCAAGTGGTGATCTCGGATATGGAAGAAAAAGAGTGCTTCACATGTCATGGTGCGTTGCCTGAAGATGGCATGTAAATAACATGCACTGGTTGCAAGTAGTCGTACCATCTAGGAAAATGCTCGGGGGTGAATACATCGAATTTCCGTGCCAAGGGTGACTTACTGAAATCTAGCTGGAACTGTGCAACATGTCAACATGAAAAAAAAAAAGATGTGCCAATGCCGTAACACTAACAGAAGAATCAAACATTCAGAAGAGATTGAAAGAGCTAGATGAAAATTGAACCCTCATGCTCCCCTCCTCGCTAAAGTTCACAATTTGACGCAACTATTGAAAACAGTCAGTGACATTGAAACATGGATACAGCACGTTTCTGACAAATATGATACAATATTAGGCAAGTTAGGCAAGATAAACTCCGACATTGCAGACTTCGAAAGTAGGTTCGCCATCATAGAGTCAGGAACGTCCACAAGCATGAAGCTAGTCAAACAGCAGCTAAATGAGCTGGAACAGTACAGGTGGAGGCAAAACAAGAAGTTGATGGCCTCGGAGCGGAGGCACACGAAGACCTGCTCGCGAAAATGAATGATCTTGCGTGCAAACTTCAGCTACCGCAGATCGAAAACACTAACCTTGATGCACTACATAGGCTACCTGCATGAAAGGGAAAGAAACCTATCCTCTTGCCCGCTTTTCATCCGGGCTACTTAAGGAAGAGTGCAAGCGCAATTGCTCGCGCCGTGAGAGTGAAGCACCAAAGGTGAAACTTTTTGGACAACCTGACACCTTTCAACAAACGCCTTTGGCTAGCAAGTGGAAAAGGCAGAGAAAAGAACAGTCGGTTTGTGCGGCAAAAGAATGGTCACACGAAAAACTGAAGACGCCGACGTGATTCGCATCCGTGTTGAAAGTAACATTGATAACATGAAATGATGTGCTATTAAGATAGTGTATATCTACTGTAAATGAGAGTTCAATTGGATACGAGCGCTTATCATGATGCCAACTATTTTAAATGTATGAAGGTTTCAAAATGCGGTTGCTTTACCTTTTATCTGAATGAATGCAGTATAAAAAACAAAGGAGATGAAATGGATAATTTTTGTCGTCATTTAACCATGAATTTGATGCGCTGGCTTTCAATGAAACCTGGTATACTGATTCGAATGATCATTAAATTAAATATGGTGTTTTGCGTGCCAAAACCACTTTCTGATTATATGGCACGCCGTGGTGGAGGACTCTGGAAATTTTGACCACCTTGGGTTCTTTAACGTGCACCTGAATCTAAGCAGGGAGGTGTTTTTCGCCCCCATCAAAATGCGGCGCGTGGCCGGGATTCGATCCCGTGACATCGTGTTCAGCAGCCCAACACCATAGCCACTGAGCAACCACGGTGGGTGGGAATGATCATCGCCTGCCTGGTTATAGGTGTGAAGCCCTGTTTAGGAAAACCAAGAAAGGGGTGGTGAAGCCTTTTACATGAAAAACAGTTTTTCTTGCGAAATACTTTCACACTGCATAGTTTTGAGCCTTTCCTATGAATCCCTTTTTATTCAGACAAATCTGGCGCTCTAACGTAAAACTATTCCAAACCTTTCTGTTTCAATTCTGTAATCAGGCCTCCGCGATTGTTCTAAAACTTTTTTGGACCACCCCTATTTCACCTGTCTATACGCGACGTCACGAAAATCGCGATAGCTCACCATCTGATATGACGTGTACACACTGATTATGCATGATTTGATCGAAAAAGAGAAATAGTTGTTTCTGATTCGACGCCTTTTCACGATTAGTCCCCGGCTATTGGTCAAAAGTTTTCGGGCTGCACCCACGTCAACAGCGTGTCACGCGACGTGAAAAACTGCAAAAACTCACCGCGTCAAATTGATGTGTACGCATTAAAGATGCATTCATGTTCCGAACAAAACTGAATTTTCTTCTGAATAGCCGCAGGCTGCCTCGTTCCGAAGGGAATAAAAGATGGCTGCCGTCGATCGCTCAGGCGCTAGCTACTCACACCTGCCGGAGACCACGGCTTTATTTGCGCGTAATAAAACTTCTTGCGTGGCCATGTAACGTTTTCACATTTACTACCCATTTCTGCCACCTCTTCTTTGTTGAGGATCCGTTTGAGCGACATTTTTAAGCTTACGTTGTATGCCACCACGATTTTCCACCAGCGACCGCAAGCTAAGTAAGGAAAAGCGGACCAATCGCCGACGCCGGCACCGCCTTTTTCATCCGGTTATCGATTTTCAGTACACTGGCTCGGCCCTATCGAATTCCTTTCCACTTGAGCGTGTTCCTCGCCTCTTGTCAGCCAATTAGGCAAGACAAGCCGCTCGGTGTAGGCAATGTTATTCGTTTTTCAAGCAAACAAAAGTGACCTCCAATGAGCTAGGAGAGCGTTTAATTGGTCTGTTCAAACAACCCTGCGGGTGACCGCCCGGTACTTGCGGTGGTGGTTACGCAAATTTGACGTCAGGAGATGGGAATAAATACACATTGAAATAGTTTTACATAATAGGGCCCATGCATTCATCATTTGGCGTAACTTTTTTGATGTAGTATTGGGCAACCTCTTCTTACAAAGTTGACCTGTGGTAATAATGGGCAATTTTAATATAAACCTACTAGGAATGTCAAATTCTGTCAATGAGTTTGTTTATATGATGTTGGCCAATGGCTTTTCTAATATAATCACAATGCTTACTCGTATCACAGGCTCCAGAGAAACACTGATTGATCTATGCCTAACAGTGATATTCCTGGTACCAGGGCAGGAGTACTCCTGAGTGACGTCAGATATCACCTGTCAACCTTGTGCTATATGGAAAGGTCAAATAAAGAAATATTCGATCATACTTACCCACCAAATAGTTACCGCGTTATAACCGAAAGCAAAATTTATACATATTTATACTTTTTGTGCGCGAACAAACAGGGACGTTTGTTCGCGCACAAAAAGTATAAATATGAATATGTTCCAACTAGGCCGACTCGCAGTTATGCTTCAAAATTTATAGTTGTTGTAAAGTCGTCTTCTTTGTCGACTGGAGCCAATTGCAGCGTGACGAAGATCATAACATTTTATACAACTTCTTGCACAAAATAACATATTTGTATGAATGCGCTTTCCCAGTTGTAACAATGGCAAATTGAAGAAACGAAGGAAGCCTTGGATTACACGTGACCTGCTCAGGCGAATCAAGGCACGAAATAAGCTTTTTTGCAAGTTAGTAAAGTCTAAACACTTGAGAGTTCTTAAAGAGCATAACAATGTTAGAAATGAATTAGGTGCAAATATTAAAAAATCGAGAATTCAACACTTCGCTCACAAATTTTCACATATCTCCTTTGACCCTCTAAAAAACGTGGCGTTCAGTAAAAAAATCTACAGAAATCAGAAAAAAAATGTACCTACACAAATGACAATTGGAGAAACGGTTCTGAGTGGTAAAGCTCTTGCCAATGAGTTGAACTGATATTTTTTCGCATTTAGAGATTTTCCTACAGGAACACCCATTAATAATAAAAAATACATGGAATATTATCTTCAGCACAGCCTTTTCTTATATCCAGTGCTCCAGCAGAGATTAACGAGATAATAATAGGCCTCAAAAATAAGTGTTGTTGCGCTTTTGATGCCATCAAGGTAGCACCAAATATAACAATTGCTGACCTAATAGTTATTCTACTTTGTCATATAACAAATCTAATCTTGACAACAGGTATTTTTCCTGAAATAATGAAGATGGCAAGAGTTGCTGTACTGTCTGACCTATATCACTACTGCCATTGTTTTCCCAAATTGTACAAAACGGGATTAATACAAGGATTACTCCCGACCTTAACAAACACCAGTTAATTTCTGCCAGCCAGTACGGATTTCAGAGGAAGTAATCAACTGAATATGCATTGATCAGTATTAAGGATAAACTTACTAACAACATAGAAAATCAGTTGTACACATTAGGTGTTTTTTAGACTTCAGCAATGCATTTGATTCAATTAAACATAATATGCTTCTTAGCAAACAACGGTATTATGGGATACTAGGTACTACACACAAATTATTGCAGAACTACCTTTGCGGGCATTGCCTGTATGTTATTAATAACGCCACGTCCAATCCTGAGCTAAAAAAATTTGGGCTTCCTCAGGCGTCAATTCTTGGAGCTACTCTTCTTCTTTTTTACATCAAGGACAGGGCATCTATCCCACAAACCACTTGTATTACCCTTCACGCTGCTGACACAAGTGTATTTTTTTTCTAGTGACAATTCGGGCTCCTAAATTCCGCATGTAAAGTCATGGCTCAATGATCCATTTGACTTGCTTGATACAAGTTAACTCATGAAATGTTCACGAAACTAAGCACATTGTTTTTACCCCTTTTAACAGACCTGTTTATGTTAATAATGATGTCGCATTCGAGTCGCGACCGCAAAAAAAGGTAACACAAATTAAATTTTTAGGTGTTCAGTTTCTTGAAAACCTTCGCTGATGTTGTCATGTTCACTATATTAAACGCAATATTGCCCAGTTCATTGTTATGCTTAACAGGTTTCGCTTACTGTTGCCTCGTTATGTACGAAGTCAACTATATTTCAATACTATTCATTCGCGACTACATTACTGCCTGCTTGTTTGGGGCATCACTACCCAACATGGAAAGCCGCCATCGACTACAGAAAAAAAATTGTGTACTTTTTTGAAAACCTATTACAACGTGAATTGACGTCTGTATGTTTTACGCAGAATGGCATCTTGGACATAGAATCCCTATATAAACTGTGAATATCAGAGCTTGCAATTTCATATTTCGAAATTGATCCACAAATATTCTATTTCATCATCATCATCATCATCATCATCATCATCATGATCATCAGCCTGGCTACGCCCACTGTAGGGCAAAGGCCTCTCCCATACCTCTCCAACAACCCCGGTCATGTACTAGCTGTGGCCATGCCACCCCTACAAACATCCCAATCTCATCCGCCCACCTAACTTTCTGCCGCCCCCTGCTACGCTTCCCTTCCCTTGGGATCCACTCCGTAACCTTTAATGACCATCGGTTATCTTCCCTCCCCATTACATGTCCTGCCCATGCCCATTTCTTTTTCTTGATTTCAACTAAGATGTCATTAACTCACGTTTGTTCCCTCACCCAATCTGATCTTTTCTTATGCCTTAACGTTACACCTATCATTCTTCTTTCCATAGCTCGTTGCGTATTTCTCAATTTAATTAGAACACTTTTCGTAAGCCTCCAGGTTTCTGCCCGTAAGTGAGTACTGGTAAGACACAGCTATTATATACTTTTCTCTTGAGGGATAATGGCAACCTGCTGCTCATGATCTGAGAATGCCTGCCAAACGCACCCCAGCCCATTCTTATTCTTCTGATTATTTCCGTATCATGATCCGGATCCGCCGTCACTACCTGCCCTAAGTAGATGTATTCCCTTACGACTTCCAGTGCCTCGCTGCCTATTGTAAATTGCTGCTCTCTTCTGAGACTGGTAAACATTACTTTAGTTTTCTGCAGATTAATTTTTAGACCTACTCTTCTGCTTTGCCTCTCCATGTCAGTGAGCGTGCATTGCAATTGGTCCCCTGAGTTACTAAGCAAGGCGATATCATCAGCGAATCGCAAGTTGCTAAGGTATTCTCCATTAACTTTTATCCGCAGTTCTTCCCACTCCAGGTCTCTGAATACCTCCTGTAAACATGCTGTGAATATCATTGGAGAGATCTTATCTCCCTGCCTGACGCCTTTCTTTATTGGGATTTTGTTGCTTTCTTTAAAGAGGACTACGGTGGCTGTGGAGCCGCTATAGATATATTCCAGTATTTTTACATATGGCTCATCTGCACCCTGATTCCGTAATGCCTCCATGACTGCTGAGGTGTCGACAGAATCAAACGCTTTCTCGTAATCAATGAGAGCTATACATAAGGGTCGGTTATATTCCGCACATTTCTCTATCACCTGATTGATAGTGTGAATATGATCTATTGTTGAGTAGCCTTTACGGAATCCTGCCTGGTCCTTTGCTTGACAGAAGCCTAAGGTGTTCCTGATTCTATTTGCGATTTCCTTAGTAAATGGTTGGTAGGCAACGGACAGTAAGCTGATCGGTCTATAATTTTTCAAGTCTTTGGCGTCCCCTTTCTTATGGATTAGGATTATGTTAGCGTTCTTCCAAGATTCCGGTACGCTCGAGGTCATGAGGCATTGCGTATACAGGGTCGCCAGTTTCTCTAGAACAATCTGTCCGCCATCCTTCAACAAATCTGCTATTACCTGATCCTCCGGACAGGCCGCCATTGGTATATGAACCTGGCAACGTTTAACGCTAGAACGTTACCTAGTGAGGCGAGTCTAGCAGTGCTTTTGGAGGAATTAGAGGGCAGTAAATGGGATATAATAGCGCTTAGTGATGTTAGGAGGCGAAAAGAAGCATATACAGTGCTAAAAAGCGGGCACGTCCTGTGCTACCAGGGCTTAGCGGAGAGAAGAGAACTAGGAGTCGGATTTCTGGTTAATAAGAATATAGCTGGCAACATACAGGAACTCTATTGCATTAACGAGAGGGTGGCAGGTCTTGTTGTGAAACTTAATAAGAGGTACAAAATGAAGATTGTACAGGTCTACGCCCCTACATCCAGTCATGATGACCAGGAAGTCGAAAGCTTCTATGAAGACGTGGAATCGGCGATGGGTAAAGTCAAAACAAAAGACACTATACTAATGGGCGACTTTAATGCCAAGGTAGGCAAGAAGCAGGCTGGAGACAAGGCAGTGGGGGAATATGGTGTAGGCACAAGGAATAGCAGGGGAGAGTTATTAGTAGAGTTTGCGGAACAGAATAATATGAGGATAATGAATACCTTCTTCCGCAAGCGGGATAGCCGAAAGTGGACGTGGAGCAGTCCGAACGGCGAGACTAGAAATGAAATAGACTTCACACTCTGCGCTAACCCCGGCATCGTACAAGATGTGGACGTGCTCGGCAAGGTGCGCTGCAGTGACCACAGGATGGTAAGAACTCGAATTAGCCTAGACCTGAGGAGGGAACGGAAGAAACTGGTGCATAAGAAGCCGATTAATGAGTTAGCGGTAAGATGTAAAATAGAGGAATTCCAGATCAAGCTACAGAACAGGTATTCGGCTTTAACTCAGGAAGAGGACTTTAGTGTTGAAGCAATGAACGAGGATCTTGTGGGCATCATTAAGGAGTGTGCAATGGAAGTCGGTGGTAACTCCGTTAGGCAGGATACCAGCAAACTATCGCAGGGGACGAAAGATCTGATCAAGAAACGCCAATGTATGAAAGCCTCAAACCATACAGCTAGAATAGAACTGGCAGAACTTTCGAAGTTAATCAACAAGCGTAAGACAGCTGACATAAGGAAGTATAATATGGATAGAATTGAACATGCTCTCAGGAACGGAGGAAGCCTAAAAACAGTGAAGAATAAACTAGGAATTGGCAAGAATCAGATGTATGCGTTAAGAGACAAAGCCGGCAATATCATTACTAATATGGATGAGATAGTTCAAGTGGCAGAGGAGTTCTATAGAGATGTATACAGTACCAGTGGCACCCACGACGATAATGGAAGAGAAAATAGTCTAGAGGAATTCGAAATACCAAAGGTAACGCCGGAAGAAGTACAGAAAGCCTTGGGAGATATGCAAAGGGGGAAGGCAAATATTCTCTTTGAGGTATACCAAACAATAATCCCATTACGAATTTAGGACAACCAATTTCATCAAATGGAAATATAGGACGAATAAAGGAACAGAGCTATTAGGTTGGAAAATTGCTTATCTGTTAAACGTTTATCCTGCACTCATAGATATCATCGAAACCTGTTCTTCTTTGCCTGCTTTTCGAAACCATGCAAAAGAATTTTTTGAATCATGTATGAAGAAGGTAGATTTTTTTTCTAATTTTTTTGTCATGTGAACATGTTTGCCACTTTTTTATTGTCGTTTAGGAGATCCAGTTAGGATTCTATGCTTTGTTTTTTGGTCAAGTGAACGTATTTGTAGTTATTATACATTTCTAATTAAATTGATTTGAATGTACCGTGTGAATTCTTGTAGTATTCATGTAACAATTTGTTTGTAGTCCGTAACTCACCATGTCGAAACTGAAGCTGAGTCAACGCAGGGTGTCTATGGTGTAGTCAGGTGACCACGCCTGTCACCTTCGGCCTTCTTCACCTGGACAACTGTATATTGTCTAAGTTTCAATGAAGTCAATAAAGTCAAATAATATGACGTCACGGTAATGAGCAAGTGCTGACAAAAACAGTCTGGCACTCACTACCTATCACGCGCCCCCATCAATCCCCCGCCGCAAGACGACGAGGACGACAACGCCTTCCTTAGAATAATAAGCGCGGAAGACCTCACTAAACAGCAATGAGCAGACTCGAACCTAAAAGGCCTTGTCAAGGACTTCGAAGGGAACACCGACGTGGTCCCTAGGGCATTTAAGCGCCGCTTGTCGTCGTTCACCCTACAAAACAACCTGCTCGTGAAGAAGAACTTCTCACCAGTCCGCGCCAACTACCTTCTAGTTGTCCCGTCAGTCCAGCGTTCAGATATACTGCACGCCCTACATAACGATCCAACCATTGGGCACCTTGGATTCTCCCGGACGCTGTCGAGGATACAGCAAACGTATTACTGGCCGCGTCTGACCGCTGACGTCGCCCGTTACCTTAAGACATTCCGAGGCTGTCAGCGACGCAAGACATCACCTACAGCCAATCTAGCCTGCTTGTACACCATTTAAGCAGATCGGATTGATATGTTAGAACTATTTCCGACGTCAAGATCCCGAAATAAGTGGATCATCGTGGCGACAGACTATCTCACCCACTTCGTTGAAACTAAAGCTCTACCGAAAGACAGTGCAGCCGAATCGGCGTAATTTTTCGTTCTAAACCTCTTGCTGCGACATGTCGCCCCAGAAGTCCTCATCACCGACAGAGGAACGGCCGGTACAGCAAACCTCACCCAAGCCATTCTCCAATGCAACCATTGCTTTATGTGGCCCCTTGGTTTAAAAAAGGAAAAATAAAGTAGGGGCAACCCCGCACCACATTTTAGGTACAGCGGGGATGAAAGGCAATATAAAATAAATAAGACGGGGCAGTCAAGGCAGCCCAAAATGTGTTAGAGATAAAACCAATTGGTAAAAAAAAGGAGGCGGAGGCAAGCTTGTAATTAGGCAAGGATTGTGTGAAAAACAATGTCAATGAGGAAGAGAACGGGGGCGGTAGGTGATTAACTGCCTCCTAAGAAAGGTGCCTGCAAGCTGCACACCCACACAAATCCACATCGCCCTCCAGAGCAACCCACCAACGCTCGCGCAGGGACGCGCAGTTGTTTTATTGCAGGGAACAGGCCAAAGGCGTCGGTGCTTGTTTCGTGGCCGTACACTTGGCGCGTACTTTGGCCGCGCCGAGTCGACTTGAGTGGTCCGGGTAGAGTTCCTCTTGATGGCGACGTCGAGGTTCGTCAGGGTAAAGAACAACAAAATCTGTACAACGGAAGGTGACACTGGGGAAGGAAAAATGAAGAAGAGGAAGTTGAGAAGAATGGGCATGTACCATGGGGTTAGTGCCATCCAGCACGGGGAAGCCCTGCCATAGTTGACTTATGCAGTGTAGATGGCAAAGAACAGTCATGCAAGAGTATTATGAAATGGTGAAACGCGAGTGATAAGGAGGAGGATACCAGTGAGCATAGGGCAGCGAAGGAGAGGCCGAGCCAGAAGGGGAAGGAACTGAGAGGATTATGATGCGTATTAGCTGCAGGAGCAGGGTGCGGGATTGTTTTGTTTTTATGAGTGCGGGATACACGTCGGGTGAAAGGGCATCGAGGTTCAAAAGTCGGCGCAACCCAGTACCACGTGCGGTCAGCCGGTCATGAAGTACACTAGTGAGTCTCATCGACACTAGGAGTACCACACGCTCACCGATCGGAGAAACTGAGACGGAAGCGATGGAGGTAGTAAGAAAAGTGGCCGTGTCCAGTAAAAAAAAGGGTGAATAAATGAGTCGGGGGGGGGGGGGGACCAAGATGGGATAGCATATACACTCCTAACCCATCTATTAAGGCTGGTATCATTCCCGTCGCGCTGCCTGTAGGAATGCCATGGTTGCAATGAGGCGCTAAATAATGGCTCCTTGACCGACCGTAATTAGGTGGGACAAGAACGAACGATACTATTGCGTATCGCTGACGACGTGGCCGCGTCGGCGAGTTCATTACCTACCACGCCCCGGTGGCCAGGGACGCGGAAGAGGCAAATGCTACGACCCGCGAATTATAGCCGGCGCAACATTTGTTGGAACTGCCAGATGCGTTCATCCTTAACGTGAAGGCTCGAAATCGCCGTCAAAAGAGACAGGCAGTCGGTGTATAAGTGGATTTTCGCAGCTATACACACGTTCATAACGAATTCCAGGGCTTCTCCAAAAGCAATGCATTCGACACTGTACGCGCTAGGTGGCGTTCTCGATCCTGAACTTGCTCACCACGAGAAGGCGGCCGCGCGGTCCGAATGCCACGTACGCCGCTCCCGCCGCGACTCTCGTGAAGGCGCCATCTGTGTACACGTGGTATGCCGGCAAGGTGGAAAGTATGGCTGCTTGGGAAGGCGCACAACGCATGAACAAAAAACGACAAGCCGCACGCGGGTGATGCGACCACTCGTCGAATAGACGCGCTATGGAGGTCGGGTGGAAAGTGACCTGGCCATAGTGAGTAATTTGGCGGAGGGTTTGGATGGAGAACGCTGCCCTCAACCTATCCAACTGCACATTCAAAGGTGGACAGTTGGCCAGGACATGCAGTGCCGTGGTGCGCGTGGTGTGACATGCACTGGTCAGAGCCACGAGAATGGAGCGCTGTACAGACAATGCTCAGGTGGTTATGAATGACGACGGAAAAGCCGCCCACCACACCGGCGACGCGTACTATGCAATCGCAAGAAGCAGAACCTGTCTATACAGACGCCGTATAAGCACGGGACGAAGCGAGAAGTGCATTCGTAGAAATTTGAGAGATCTCGCAACCAAGACCTCGGCTTTAATCCTAATAAATTCAACATGGGCATGGAAATTGAGTTTGTCATCAAAGACCACGCCGATAATTTTAATGTGGTCTTTGGTTTCTAGATAAGCGCCATCCAATCTAATGGACGGACGCCGCTTAGAGGTGCCAATGTGCCCATTGTTGAAAGAGACGAAATAGGGCTTTTGGTGACTAATCTTGACCTTGTTGTGTCGAGCCCAATAACAATCCAAGGTGAGCACAGATTCTGCGAGCGCCTGCAATTGCAAGCGCGACGGACCGGGAACGAGTATGATGGTGTCCTCTGCATATGCCTGGATGCGAACTCCCTGTTGATGTGGGATGTCTAATAACGAGTAAATCACCAAATTCCACATTAAGGGGCTAATTCGTGAGCCATGAGGACGTCCCATTGACGGACGTGCCGATGCGCCTCCCACGTTTTCTCGAGAGACGACTTGGCGGTCCATCAGGAAGGATATAAGGAGGTGGTAAACACTGGCGGGGCAGTGGCGTCGGTGCAGAAAAAACAATCGTGCCACACGCTGTCAAATGCGCCGGTGAAATTTAAAGAGATCAGCACAGTCAGTATCTTGTCTGCTTTCAGCGCACAGAGACGACGTTTTAGGGCATACAGAGCCAGAGGAACACTCAGCGCATGCGTAAAACCGAATTGACAAGCGTGAATGAGGTTGTGTCCGTGTAAAAAATAGTGCAGGCGAGAATTTAGGAGACGTTCTAATATCTTGCCGAATCTAGAATTCATTACTATGTGGCGATAGGCAGAAGTGATTGAAGGGGGACGGCCGGGTTTAGGGATGAAGATAATCCCACTGAACTTCCACACGGACGTGAAGTGGCGCAAACGGAGGGAGACATTAGGAACGTCAAAACAGAAACGCACATGTAATCGGTACATATTGCGAACGAACATGGCAGCGAGCGCGTCTAAACTCGGCGTCGACTGCGGATTACCCCGGTAGACCGCTTTTTCGATCTCCGCTTAGGTTAACGGATAATCATCCCGTACCGCAGGATATGGACTCTGCAAAAGAGCCCTGATGCGACGATGGTAGTCGCTGTCAGCGGCAGAGTCGTCCGAAGCTACAAGTGTGCGTAATAGGAGGGCCATCGAGACTAAGACGGACGAGGTGGGTGTGCCGTCCGGACCTTCTAGTGGAGGAAGAGATAGCAGGGGTGGTAATTTTTCAAAGGCGGTCCTGAATGGCACATCAAAGAGTGCCCATGCCGTAATGTCTTGGCACACCGCCCGATCAGCTGCAGCCTTCGCCTGCCGGATATTGCGCTTGTAGATCGTGTAGGTGGCGGCATACTGGGTGCAAAAGGTCTCGCGCATGGCGGGATGATCCGCGTGCGGGAAACGGCGTCTCATCGCGCGCACCCTGGCACGCTCTCCCTACAATAGGGGTGACCACGAAGTCTTCGCCCCGTTGCTGTGCGGACGAACCCTTCTAAGGTGGCGCTTACATAAGGTGTTATAGATGGAGTAGAACCCCTCTAGCATGAGGTCGAGCATTGGAGGCATTGAAAACTCACATCTGGAGACGCCGTGGTACCAGTGGTGGTCCCGGAAACACTCTAACGTTTGGCCGCGTGCAAAATTCGTGAGACGACGCACAGTTGTCGTCGTAGCAGCGAAAAGAGTGAATTTGATGTTGCGATGGTCCGATAACGTCTCCTCCTCAGATACCGAACAGCTATATCCCCGCTCCATCAAGGGAAAGGAAGCTAGCGAGACGTCGATCCATGATCTAGCTAAGGGCGTCTAGAAAGTCGGTAGTGAGTCGTGATGGTTTAAGATTGGAAGTTCTCTTCCGCATGCGAATTGTACGAGTTGAGCCCCCCCCCCCACACACACACACATCGCTACATCGGGTCCCCACAGCGGATGTTTAGCATTCAAATCGCGACCCAAAATTAAGCTGTGGGTGAACGCCAGGAGACCACCTGACTCAGTTCGTCCAGAATTGGGTCCAACGGGTGATGGCGTGGCGCATAAATAGCCACGATGACGAATGCCTTCCCAGCATGTTCGAAGCGGAGCGCGACGATCAACTGGTAGGCGTATACTGTGATTAGGTCGAAGTCTGCGGCCCGCGCCAGCAAGAGGACGCGCGGGTGCTCTAAAGCGTGAAATGGAGTGATGGTGCGGGGCAAATTCTGGATGTGGTTGTTGTGCGTATGTGGGTCGGACATCATTGCGAAACTGAATTCGCCCGCGATCATGCGCTCCACAAGCAGCTTGGTAGCATCACGCGTAAGGGCAAGATTACCCTGGATGAATTTGATGGGTTTTTCTCTAGTCATGGCGGATGAGCGCATACAGCCAGACAAGCCGCAGGAGGACAACTGCCTACCACCCTCAGACGAATGGTCTCACGGAGGCCTTGAACAAGAGCCTCGTCGACATGCTAGCAATGCATGTCGAGGTCGAGCACAAGACGTGGGACACCGTCCAGCCGTACTCAACCATTTCACATGGCAGTGCAAGAAACAACACAGATCACGCAGCTTGAACTGGTTTAAGGCAGGAACCCGACGACGACGCTCGACGCCATGCTACCGCACGTCACTCACGAGGAGAATGTTGTCGTCGCTACCTATCTCCAGCCCGCTGAATAAGCCCGAGAGCTCGCCCGCGTACGCATCGAAAACCAGCAGCGTACCAACAGGTGACACTACAACCTCCGACGACGCTACGTCGAGTACCAGCCCAGCGGCCGTATTTGGGTATAGACCCCGATACGCCGACGAGGACTCAGTGAGAAACTATTGCGGTGGTATTTCGGACCCTACAAGGTCATGTGACGTATTGGCGCACGGGACTATGAGGTTGTGTCAGACGGCACTTCGCATTCAGAGCGGCGCCGCGCACGATCTGCAATCATCCACGTGCTGCGTTATAAGCCCTTTTACGCACGCTGACAAACTTTCTTATTTTCTTGTTCCTTTGATATGGGTGTTTTTGTTTATTACTTTCGTTTGTTTGCAGAATCGGGTCGCTGCTTTTTAAGAAGGGGGTGACGACGGAAAAGCCGACGGAAATCGTCATGTCATTCAGCTTATGTAACGTCCCGGCCACCTTGGAACGCATGATGCACATCCTCTTCCGCGGTTTGAAATGGTTCATTTCCCTGTGTTTTTTCATGGCGTCATTTTGTTTTGTCCGAGATTTTAAACGCATTTCCTCTATCCGCTCTTTGTTTCGCAATGCCGGCTTGCACCTCAATTCGTTCAAGTGCCGCTTTGCACGTCAGCAGTTCAGGATGTTCGGTCATCTCGCCGACTCGACTGGTTGTTCCGACTTGCACGAAGGAACTTCGTAGCTTTCTTGGGCGTGCTCCTGCATGCATTCGTTTTGTCAATAATTGCACGGTAATCGTACGTCCTCTCATAACTTTGCTGAAGAAAGGGGTCTCGTTTTTTGGGGGTTGCTGCACAGGCTGCCGCCTTCTCCACCATCATCGTGTTGTTCACTACACCACGTGTCCTGGCTAATTTTTATGGCTCCGCTCCAACAGAAATTCGCACCGATGCCAGCGGCTACGTAATAGGCGCTCTTTCGGTACAGCATCAGAATGGGAATAAATGTGTGATCGCCTATGCAAGCCCTCTTCTTTAGCCTGCCGAAAAAAACTACGACATCGCGAAACGGGAATTGCCTGCTATCGTTTGGGCAGTTGGTGGATTCCGCTACTAATTAGTGGCCCGTATTTCACCTTCACTACGATCATCACGCAGTTTCCTTGCTTTCGTCCATTAAGGATACCACAGGGCGTCTTGGTTGCTGGGCACTGCGGCTCCAATACACCTACTATGCTTGTTATGTCTGGTAGATTGCTCCGGGGCGCCGACTATTCGTCCCACTACCCCGCGGATCCACCAGATGCCGCCGATAACGCGTCTGCATGTGTGCTCGCGCTGTCAGCTTTGTTACATCCGGGGTGAACAGTGGCGTGATCCCATCTTACATGAGCCGATTCACAAGCTGGTTTTCGAGACATGCGATCCATCCCTTCGCCTCTTCGTGCTGAAAGATGGCATATTATACGGCCACTACACCCACTCGGATAGAGGGGAAGTGCTGCTTGTCGTTCCTACGCATGGACACTTGAGCATTCTCGGCCAGCTCCATGACAGCCCGACCGCTGACGACGTTGTAGTAGCCCGGACCTAAGGTAACATTCGGCGTCGCTATTTTGGCCCGATCTTTACGGCTCCATTCGTCGCTATGTCACTGCATGCGCACCGTACCAGCGCCGAAAGAGGGCATCTTTGCTTCCCGCTGACCTCCTTCAGAGTTTTGCCTTCCTATCTGACTCCTTCCGTGTTGGTCTTGACCTCCTCCGCTCTTTCCCTGCCTCTACTGCTAGCAACAAATGGATTGCCGTGGCTACTGTCCACATGAACCGAAACGCAATCACACAGGCTCACCCTACCAGTTCTGCTACGGACATCGCTGATTTCCTGCTGCATGATGTCGTCTTACATCATGGAGCCCCTTGTGAACACCTCACCAGCTGCGGCCGCCACTTCCTCTTCAGAGTTATCGACGCTATTTCACGTGACAAAACACAAACTGGCCTACTTTCTATGTATGTATATTCTCAATATCACGACTGGGATGCTGTGTTGCCCCTCGTAACATTTGCCTGCTCTTCCTCCCGTCACGACGTTGCTGGTTTTTCACGATTTCATCTCGTGTTCCGCTGTGACCAAACGTTATTTTTTGATATTGTCATCCCCGGTGCCGACAATTCGTGGTCTGAGCACGTCAGCGATGCTGTTTGGAGAGCTGACGAGTGCTCACAATCGTCTCGCGTTTTCGCAAGGCTACCAGACGCCCCGCTATGGCTTCCGTTATCGCTATGTTATCTATACCCCGGCTGACCATGTGTTTCTAAGGGCTCCTGCTCATCATGTCGGACTCAGAAAAATTGCTTTCCTCATACGCCAAACCCTATCATGCCTTAAGACGTGTAACAGACGTCACTAACAAAATTGGCCTGCTCAAATCTAATGCATTCTTCAGCTGGTCGTTTCTGAGCGCTCTGTAGCGCTCTCGCGAGCGCCGTTGTCTTCAGCTGGTTGAAAGAGGGTGCACGCCCTGCATTCGGCTGGTTCTTCTCGATTGCTCTCCTTCATCATGCAGCATTCTGAGGCGATCCGAGCCCGGGCATCAGAGCAGTCCTCGAGATTGAAACGCCATCACAGCGCCGCGTCACTGCTGTTGGCGACGGTCCACCAAACGACAAACGTCACGACAAACGCTCGTCCCGCCGGCGCGTCCACCAGTTTTCCCTGCAGCGCCGTGAGCTTTGCGTAGGCGAAACATCAGATGTTCGCAGTAGTCACGTGGTTATGCATCTGCCATTTCGTCATCCGAGAGCGAGCCGCATGTTCGGCTTGTGCACTTGTCCTTTACCTCTGAGCTCGGGGAACGCCGGATCTTCCCGACTCTGCTTCGGGGGATGGAGGCGACCAGTCGAAGATACCAATACCCTGGCTCCGTTTCGCCGCCTACAGGCGCTCCTCACGTCACCTGCCTTCAACTTTGCTGCACCCCCACACCATAGCAACTACCATGACGGTGCTTCAGCAACCGGGCGCCATGTTACAGTAATATTCCTCTAGATGAGAGTCAGTGAAGAATACACTGCGGTTCTGGCACGTGCTCTCTCGACTTCAGTGCTTGCTCACATTATACTTATATCGTGAATACCTCTCCCTGTCGTGTCTGCCTCCACGTGTGCCCTCCTCAGCCCTCCCTGTCTCGGTGAGCCGCACAGATTTACGACAGCTAATGACGGGCCATTGGATGCAAACGAATATCCTGCGCAAGTGTCATGCATGCTGCGTCTGAGTTTAATGCGGTTAGGTCCATTGCATTCAAGGCTGATTATTTAAGCAATAAATTGAATACATAAGTTACTTAGTTTTAAAATGTCAATGAGGAGGAAGTTAATACTAAATCTTCGAATGAGTAAAAATATTCGGATTGTCACCTATGTTTACAATGAACTCATAGTCGTTGTTCAAGATTCTTAAGAAAAATGTGTGGTGTTTTCTCTCGTTTCAGTTTATGTATGTCATGGAGGGCAAGTTCGAGAAGGTATACTAAACACTGTTATGAAAAATAATGGTTTAATTAACCATGGGTGGATATTGCGTCCATTAGCTTTAATATACATGAAATATATATATATATATATATATATATATATATATATATACTTCCTCCTCATATATATGAGGAGGAAGTACATACTCAATATTTGAATGAGTAAAGATCTTCGGATTGTCATCTCTGTGTATAATGAACTCCTTTTCTGTGTTCTAGATTATTAAGAAATATGTGTGCTGTTTTCTCTCGTTTCAGTCTGAAGAAGTCATGGAGAAGAAGGAGGGCGAGGTACACTAAACACTCCTATGGAAATTAATCATGTAATACACGATGGGTGGATATTGCGGCCATTAGCTTTAATACGTCAATTATATATATATATATATATATATATATATATATATATATATATATATATATATATATATATATAATTTAATATAGTGCGCAAGTAGCGAGCGACAGACTGTTTCATTCATTGAAAAAACGGCCAATTCATATGTTGCAACTTACCTGCTTCTACAACCGATGTATATATAGTAAAACACCAAACACAATAAATGTTAGAAATAATTGAGATCGCAGGGACCTGTTAAAAATTTTAAAAGGCTGCTGCGCAGCCCTCACAACTCCTGGTAAATGTTTAGACGAGCTTAAATACACTTTGCGTAGTGATGTTTTTTTTTCCCAAAACATCGAAGTTACCTGGCGCCATATTCGCAATTTTAGAGCATGCTAAAAAACATGTATAAATATTTGACACGCAAGTACTCCATATACTTTCATACGAATGGTAGTAATATAAGAAAAGCGCCCTAAATTCTTCACCGTTTGCAGTTGCTAGATCATAGCTTTTCGTATCTGTCGTCCCAAAGTAATAGATCAAAAAATATTTCTTAGTTTTCTTATTTTCCAAGACGTCGTTTTTACTAATTCTCTTGTTACCCCCATTTAGGTTCTTATTTCTTCCATTGTTTTTCTTTGGCTTGTATCGTCTTGCTGTCAGTGATTTTTCTGTATTTTATTAGTTCTTGCTCTTATTTGACCGAATTTCGTTGATCATTGTTCTTTGATCGTTACTCATAATATACTGAAAAACTGCCTACCTATTTCTCGTTTTGGGGAAGGCTCGTCCGGGATAATAAAAGAATACGACGAATTTCAGAATGTATGGGCATTTAGTGCGTTTGCAGTACATTCAGAATTTTAATGTCTGAAATAAGAGTAGTCTTTAGAGGTGGCGCACACTTTTGCAAACTGCCACACAGGAAGTAGGTAGGCCAAAAATTGAAGGCAACCAAGCTTGGAAAAACGCTATTTTAAATTTAGGTGCCACGGCCTTACCGTATAAATGAATTATGTGTGTATAAAGAAAATCTATCTAATACGTTTTCCAATGTGTACATCGGCCTTTTCAGATATGTTTTCTAATGTATCGACAAAACTCCGTACAATAAATACACCGTTGCATAAAAGAGTGCTCCCTTATTAGTTTCTACCACGGGTTTTACAACAGTTGTACTTAGTTTCACTAGTGTGGAGGATGAAGTATACGAAACAGCTTGTTAATAATTGAGTTAGCGATGGTATTGCAGAAAGCGTATAAATCCGCAGAAGATAAGATGGATACTTTTAGAAAAACAATAGTCATTGGTATATTCCCACAAATGCCTCGTCCTCACCCTGCACTTTACGCAAGGCCGCCAGATTTACCGTTTTCTACCGGCCGTGTAAAAGTGGAACACACGAAACCAAGAGTGGCAGTGGACTGGATTGTTGGCCGATTACCAATAACTTCCGAAACACTCAAGCTCTGACACTCTTTGTTATTCTTGTTGCCTAAGGTGTGACCAGAATAATGGAAAAAAGAACTCTGTGGCAACCCTACCAATCGAGTGCAAAGCATTTGTAATAATATGACCGGCGAGTATACTTTAGCAAATTAATCTTTTTTTTTCGTGTAAAGTCGCCAGCTTTTAAAGCTTTCCTGCCTGCCGAACCAAAATCGATAGCACGAAAACAATTACTTTATCGGAAGATTGGCTGGACTCCGGCGACTTCGAAAACACATAGGACCCAATACTTTTTATCGATCCGATAGGTAGATATGCGCTGAGTCAATATGAAAGGAAGACAACACTACAGCCGTAACGCGCGGCAAGTTTTTATAAAAGTTTCCAAGGATGAAGCGCCAACAGTGACAGCAAAAGCACTGCTTTTAAGTATAGGCCCTCAAATGCGGCCTCGAAAGATGATCGTTGCGTGAAAAGTTGTGGGCCTAAAACCTTGCGGCCTGTTTAATGTAGTTTATCGCTCAAAAGCACATGTTCCAGCCCATAGAATAATTGACCACATTCGTCGATTCGGAACAAAAGACGCAAGTACAACAACTCTTTGTTGACGTCGTCGTTTGAGAAGTTACCCGGTGAAAGGAACCTATGACATTGCCTTACCCTTAGAATGCAATTTAAAGCTCTTAAATCTTACTGTTTGTGATTGTGCTACAGGAAATTTAGCGTCTTGGCCTTTGCGTTCTGTGTAAATAAACCCATATTTATAGCCTCATTGCTTTTTGAAAACTTTGTAACACAAACCTCTGTTTTATGCATCGAAAGGTTGGCCGCATTACGAAGACTTGCAAAACGAGCAAACACTGTCGCTCAGGTTCTATCCTTAAGATTGTGGCCTACACAGGTCAATGGCGAAACCAGGTGATTGAAGCGCTGGAAACTTAAGGAAAAACTCGATAAGAACTCCTGGTGCATATCCTGCACAAGTTCACCATCGCGGCACGGCGTTTCTCAAAAATCTGCCTGGTTTATAAAGTTGCATGACTACCGACGGAAACTGGGAAGCACAAAAGCACATGTGGTACCGCATCACAAGATCAACCTTAATGCAAGGGTTTCGAAAACAATCAAGCACTGCAACATCTTGTTTCCATGTTACTTCTTAAGTCCCAACTCGAGTGGCAAGCACAGTTCATGCTAAGCAAAGACGCTACTATTGCACTACCACTTATCATGCGGTCGTGTTATTAGAGACACTAGTGCAATTCAACACTAAAGCGCAGATACTTGTGCCACTGGGTAATTTTATTTTGTTCAGAATATACTAACCATGGTCTCTAGCCCTGCGTGAAGCTATTGAATAGGAGTTAGGTGAACTGGAGTGAAAGGGAATTTTTGTGCTGGCAATTCAAAGGGACTGCGTTTTTCTTTCCCTGCACTTCCTGGTGTAAAGATCATAACGGTGAAATGTCGGTGGCATTACGGAAAAGCTATTCCTGTACATAAGAGTCCCCTCACCAAGCTTCGTTGGACATTTTGTGTACTTTGGAAGCGTTAAATCGCATCTATGAATCCGTAACCCGCAGTAACTTTCGCAGTGGGTTCATTACTGGAGGTGAATAAAAAGATCGTTTATAAGTTACTGTTCCGCAAGGAGACGAGCGTCACTGCCAAAGGGGACCGTCTCTTCTTCTGCCTCTACTAACGTTCCGATGTGGCGCTCTACCTACGACTTCTCTCATAGCGGAGCTCCGGGACTTACTGCGGCTTCGAGCCCCGCATCCGTTTCTGTGGCGTTCCGCCTTCCACGTTGCATGATTAGGGCAGTCATCTTTATGGCGGTGCACAATGCAACGAGACCTTTTTACTAGTCTGGTTTCGTCACAGACAGCCCTACACATAAAAGAACCTCACATGGCTCTTTTTACCCGCCTTGATCCAGCTGCCTTGGCACATTCGCCTGCCCTGCGAACACGCATGCACCTGTTTTGCATGGGTAGCCATTAGCTCCTTATATTGCGCAAAAGCTTACTCTTGTACACCGTTGTCGCCATGTGTCAGGTTACCGATGTATGCCTGCTCGACCGCATCAATTGCATATTTCTTCAACAACAGCAACTTGAATGCCATAATACTTGGTAGTGCATATGTTTGCCTCAGCATACAATGACGTTTCTGAGAGTTATGCACAGGCTCATGAGAGTACATGACCTTCCTTTACATACGCTTGTCCATAGAGTCCAAATACATGTGTGGGGACGTCGCGTCTAGCGAAGGACGAATCCCAACATAAAAACGTAACGCTTCTTTATTCTACGAACGATGGCAGCGGGCGGGCATACCAAAGCTACGTTCGTCACAGTAGCGGATGGTAGAAGGCGGCTTTTCTCAGCCAGGCAGCCTGTTTTTATAGCCACCGTCGGTGACGCATACCTCGGGTGACGCGGCGGTGGCGCTATGCTTTATCGGCCACGTACTCCAGCGTGCAGCCGTGTTATGCTTGGCCAGATGATAAGATGGAAGGTGCGCAGAAATATGCGCAGAGTGTGTCGCCACATCACCCCCCCGCGGAGTGGAGAGCCCTCAGGGCTTGAAAAAATCTGGAAAAATCGAAGACCTAGGGTGACGGCTGGGATGGCTTCAGGCCAGGTTGAGTCCGGGTGGCACATGATGGCTGCTTTGAACTGTCGGTGGAAACGTTCGATCATCCCGTTGGCGCATGGGTGGTAGCTGGTGGTCCGCGAGCGTCTCATCGACGCGTCACCCGAGATCTTCGTCACCGACCAAATTACAAAGCAGCGGTTCTTTGTCGACAGCGGTTCCGACATTTGCTGCTACCCGCGAGCCCACCTTCAAGGTCCCCGTCCTTCTACGTCTTTCGAGCTCAGCGCGGCAAACCGGTCTACTATCAAAACTTACGGCTCGCTCCGCCTGCACGTCCAGCTTAAAAACCTACGCCGTGACCTTCATTGGAATTTTGTCATCGCCGACGTCACAGAGCCAATCATCGGCTCAGACTTTTTGGCGCACTACAACCTCCTTCCGGACTGCCGCCACGACCGTCTCATCGACGCGACAACGGGAGATTCTGCGCCAGGACAGCGAACGACTACCCACCAGCCAAGCATCAAAGTACTCAGCGTCGAACATAATTCACCGTACCACGCCATCCTCGCCGAATTTCCCGGTTTGACGCGCCCCAGCGGGTTGCCACGCGACGTGCAGCATACCACCTTGCACTACATCCGGACCACCCCAGGGCCCCCGGTTTTCTGTCGCCCCCGTCGCCTTGCCCCGGACCGCATGCGCATAGCCAGGCAGCCTGTTTTTATAGACACCGTCGGTGACGCATACCTCGGGTGACGCGGCGGTGGCGCTATGCTTTATCGGCCACGTACTCCAGCGTGCAGCCGTGTTATGCTTGGCCAGATGATAAGATGGAAGGTGCGCAGAAATATGCGCAGAGTGTGTCGCCACACATGTATTGGGGTGCCGGAGCGATAGTGCATTTTCCCTAGCGGCGCCTCTATTAAAGGCAACCCAGTTATTAGATACTAATGAGATGCCATTGGCTGCGAATGTGTAAACAACTTGTGCGAGTGTTGCGCATGCAGCCCCAGGTTTTTAACGTAGTTGTGTTCTGTGTCTGCAAGGCTCTTTGCGCAAGCGAACATTGCTCCTCCTCACCGAGAACATTGTGGTGCATTTGTATGAACAAGAGTTTGTCAATATTGAAAAGGCTCGTAATATGTGCATAAATGAACAACGGCAACATTTTTACCTGGGCAATGCACCTACAAAAAGAAAATAACTTCTTTTGCGCAAAAAACAGCGTCATAACATGTTTACGTATAGCCCCTATAAATTCATAAAAGTACTGTCATCTCCGAGCCGTTTGGGCATTTTCTTTACATTTTGTTTGCGAAAGCAAGTCGATGGTGGTCGCACCCCGAAAATTTCCTGTTGTATGAAGTTTGTAAACAGGGATAAAGCACCTCAGAAAGGCTGGCCAACGTTTCGATAGGAGTATCTATCTTCATCAAAGGCGGCCTCGTCATCCTCGGCGTGTTAGTTTTAAAGGGTTAGTGCAGTGATGTCATGTACGGGTGCAGTCGCTGGCGGCTGGTTTTAAAGGGAGAGACTTCAGAACAAACGTGTGCTGCCGTGCGACATCTGTGAGCTGAATGTTTCGGCAACCCGCAGCGAAAACGTGCCTGCGACTGGACACTCGAAGTCGCCTGTACCTTATCCATGGGGTTGGCTGTAGACACACCTGTACGGGCTTCCGCAGTGCTTTTCGTTGCCGCCTTCATAGCCACAGTCCACTCTACCGCTCTCTGATACGTAAGAGTTCTATCCTTCGTGAACAGCACTCGCTGTATATCCTTTCTTAACAAGCCACAGACGAAGCGATCCCGGAGGGATTCATCTAACGCGTTTCCAAAATCACAGGTTCGTGCTAGCTTCCGTAGTTCGGCAACGTAATCCGATATGGACTCGCCTTCGACTTGCTGCCTCCTGTGGAACTTTGCTCGCTGGCCAATGACCGACGGTTTCGGCGACAGATGGTCCCCCAGCGTCTTCTTTAGCACCTCGAAGCTCTTGGCTGAAGGCAGCTCAGGGCCAAGCAGCAATTTCAGAAGACTGTATGTACTGGGACCTATGATGCTCAGGAATGCATGTACTCTGCCACCTTCGGGAACGCGGTTGACGATAAGAAACGACGTCAGTCCTTCTTCGTACGACGCCGTCATTCGTGGAAACGTCCAATGGTTCCATCTGGCCCAGCTGAGCAGTGAACTGCGTCGAACCTGCACTGTCTTCGTTCATGATATCAGTCAGCGAAGAAAAGAAAAAGCAGCACACTTCAATCGTCGATACTGAACAGAGGCTGAATGCCGAGAACACGTGCCTTCCTTGACGGTGCGCAACTCTTCAACATCCCATCCTCGTCGCCACGTGTTACGTTTTGCGCCATGCGTGCCGAAAGGATCAGACAAGTTCCGGGAGAACGACGTTTATTGACCCATCCTTGTGGGTTGAGGCTCGGCAAGAAAGAGAGAGCCACTAGCAAGGGGCACTCTGCTTTTAACCCTTAGTGGTCCATGCGCACTTCGCAGAGTGCTCTTATCAAGATGAGCGCCAGCCGACACAACAGTGGAAGTGCGGGTTACGACAACCCGATGGTGCGGACCCCTCCTGGGAGCAGTTCCTCCAGCCTGGACACTGTCGCCTACGAGACTTCGAGAACACCAGAGGCTTCGTCTAGTGCATCGGCCAAGCGGATATTAGATGAAGAGAAAGTCACCTCTAGGCTCGACTACCAAAACAAGCTTTTATTCTTCTACGTGTTCTTGTCTGCTATATTCGTTGGACCGCCATGCTGGTGGACGTGCTGGGTACGACAACCCGAACCTGAGGACCCCTTCTGGGAACCGGTCGTGCAGCCAGGACACTCTGCCGCCTACGATGCATCGAGGGCACTTGAGACATTGTCTGGTGCATCGGCCTTGTGCAGATTAGAAGAGGAGTAAGTAATCTCTAAGCTCGTCTACTAAAACAATCTTGCTTTTGCTTTATGCGGCCTCGTCTCTGATCTTCGTTGCACTGCGATTATTGGCGGATGTGAAGAGTACGACAACCCGATGCTGCGGGCCCCTCGTGGGAGTCTTTCATACAGACCAGAAAGTATGTCGCCTACTATACTTCGAGGACACTCGATGTTTCGTCTCCCGCATCGGCCTAGTGGTGATTAGAAGGCAAGCAAGCTATCCATTGCATAGACTACTAAAACAGGCAGTTTTTATTATATGTATGCTACTGTGCTATCTTCGTTGCACCGCGACACTGGTGGAGGTGTGGGTTACGACAACCCGATGCGGCGGGCCCCTCCTAGGAGCCGTTGGACTAGACCGGACACTCTGTAACCTAGGATGCTTCGATGACACTCCAAGCTTTGTCTCCTGCATCGGCCTAGCGGAGATATGAAGACGAGGAAGCCGCCTCTAGTCTCCGCTGCTAAATAAGGCTGTGTTTCTTCGACGTCTCCTATGTTCTTTGGCACCGTGACAATAGTCGATGTGCGGGGTACGCCAACCCTGGAGGCCTCCACCATGGAGCAGTTCATTAAGCCAGGGAATCTATCGGCTATGAGGCTTCGAGGACTGTCGAGGCTTCGTCTTGTTTATTGGCCTAGCGTATATTAGAATACGATCAAGTGATCTATTGGCTCGATTCGAAAAACAAGCCGTTATTGTTATACGTGTCCTCGTAAGCGGTTTTCGTTGCAGCACATCACTGGTTGAGGTACGCGGTACTAAACCCGCTCCTGGCAACCGTTCATATAGCACGGACAAAGTGTCACCTACGGGGCTTCGAGGACAGTCGAAGCTTCATCTCGTGCAATGGCCTAGCTCATATTACAAGGCGAGGAAGCAATCTTTAGTCTCCACTACTAAAATAAGGTGTTTTTATTATACGTGTCCTCGTCTGCTCTATTCGTTGCACTGTGGAACTGGTGGGGCGGGGTACCACAACCCTTTGCTGGGGAGCCCTTCTGGCAACCGTTCATAAAGCTCGGACAATGGCACCTACGATGCCTCGAGGACCGTCGAGGCTTCGTCTCGAACATCGGCTTAGCTGAGATTACAAGACGGGGACGTCATCTCTAGGCTCCACTACCTAACCTAGGTGTTTTTCTTATAGTTGCCTAGTCTCCTACTTCGTTTGCACCGTAACTCCAGTGGAGTGGCGGGGAACGCCAACCCGATGCTGTGGCCACACCTTGGAGCCGTTCATCCAGCCCGAACACTCTTTCGCCTGTGACGCTTCGAGGACACTCGATGCTTCGTCCCATGCACCCGCAAAGCGGAGATTAGACCACGAGAAAATAATATGTGTGCTCGACTGCTAAAACAAGCTGTTTTACCGCGACAGCGTTAAAGAGCTCGTGTCGCAGAAAAGCCGGTGTCGTCGGCGTCGGCGGCGTTGGTAATGAGTGATAAATCCCGGGAGGCATTTCATGAATGAAAAACAGCTTGCAAGATGGGCTGGGTGGGAATCGAACCAGGGTCTCCGCAGTGTGAAAGGGAGACGCTACCACTCAGCCATGAGTTCGATTCTTCAAAGCGATACAAAAGCGCCTCTCGCGAATGCGGTGTTGCCTTAGAAACAAGCCGTAGAAAGTTATACGGCGGTGTATGGCGGTAAATATGAACATGTAACTTACAGAAGTAGCAGTTACGCGAGTAGCGAAGTGTATTTCCGCTACATTTCTCCGGCGCTTTCCGCACACACAGAGTCATCTTGCGCAAACACAGAAGACCCCCTCCTCTCAATGTACGGCGCTGCCCCGACAGGTGGCGCGCCATGCGCGCATTGGGGCTGTTCAGGGACCGGTGCAAGGCGCGTCGCAGCCCGGACTCCTTCTCCCCTGACGACTCTTCGCCGGGCTCCCTCACGGGTTGCAGAATCAAGCGTCCTCCCTTTCTTTAGATCGCTATCTGTCTATGTCTCTGCCCGTGCCGATCACGACGTTTGGCTGGTGTAGATCGTTTCCCCCTCCAAGACACCGAGTTCTTTGGTTCGTTCCGCTTGCTCAGGCGCACGTTTCGTTGCCGCGCCGAAAGCTGCTCGACGCTCACCGCGTGATTGGCGGGTGCAAAGTCCGATGTGGGGCCCCTCGTAAGTGATCGCTGTGCCGTAGCGCATTGTCTTACACCCCTTGGCGGGTCGACGGGAACGCTGTCGCGTTCCACTCTTGCAGGCGAAACTTAAGCGTCCACCAATTTTTGTTTATTTAACACGTCCTCCTCTGCGATCGTCGTTCCACCAAGACACTGGTGGAGGTACGCGGGCATGACAACCCAATGCTAAAGACCTCCTCTTGGGAACCGCTCGTCCAGCTCGCACACCATGTTGCTTACGAGGTTTCGAGGACCGTCGAGCCTTCTTTTCATACGTCGGCCTAGCTGAGATTGCTAGACGAGCATGTCATTTCTAGGCTCGACTGACCAAACAAGCTGTTATTGTTATGCGTGTCCTCGCCTGCTAATTTCGGTGAACCACTGCACTGGTAGTGGAGCGGGTTTCGATAAACCAATGTGGCGGACCCCTTCCTGGGAGCCGTTCATCCATCCTGGACCCTGGAGACACTGGAGGTATTGTCTCGTGCAGCGGCCAAGCTGATATTATGAGACGACGAAGACATCTCTAGGCTAGACTACTAAAACAAGCGTGGTTTGTTTATACCTGTCCTCGAGTCCTATCTTAGTTGCACTGCGACATTTGTGGAGCTGTGGGGTACGACCAACCGATGGCGCGGACTCCCCCGCGGAACCGTTCATCCAACCTGGATACTTGATCGCCCACGAGACCACACGCTGCGGACACTCCATGGAGGCGATCATACAGGGCTGACACTTCGTTGCCTAAGAGGCTTCAACGACACTCGATGCTTCGTCTAGCGCACTGGCCTTGCGGAGATTAGAAGACGAAGAAGTTATTTCTAGCCTCCACTACTAAAACAAGCAGTTTTTCTTATTGAAACAATGATCTGGGGCTCCCGCACAGCGGGATGGTGAGCGCAAAGGTCGGCACCATGAAAGACGATGAAGCGCGTAAGCTGCACGTTCTTCTTTTGGCCCGTCATTAAAGAGAAGCACCTCTTTCGCAAGGCTCCGTCTTCAATCTACTTTACATTTTTGTGTACTCGTCTCCAACGTTCCTTGAATCGTGACATTAGTGCAGGTGCGGTGTATGGCAACACGATGCTGTGGACCCCTCTTGGCAGCCGTTCATACAGCTCGGACACTCTCTCGCCTCTGCGGCTTCGAGAACATTCGTAGCTTCCTCTCGTGCATCCGCCTGGCAGACAATAGAAGCCCATGAAGTCATATCTCGACTGGGCTACAAAAACAAGCTCATTTCGTTACACGTATCCTCGTCCCCTATCTTATTTGGCCGATGCGCTGTTGGAGGGGTGGGGTACAACAACCCGAAGCTGTGAACCCTTCCTGGGAGCCGTTCGTACAGCTCGGATATACTGTCGCCTACGGTGCTTCAAGGACACTCGAGGCTTCGTCTTCTGCATCGGCCTAGCAGAGAATTGCAGACGAGGAAGTCATCTGCAGAGTCGACTTCTAAAACAGGCTGTTTTTAGAATGCGTGTTCTCGTCTGATATTTTCATTGCAATTCGGAACTGGTAACAGCGTATGTGCGTCACTGACACCCTGTAACCTACAAGGCTCCGAGGACAGTCGACGGCTCGCCTCGTGCACTAGCGTAGTGGACATTCGAAGACGAGGAAGTTATCTCCAAGCTCGACTACTAAAACAAGATCTTTTTTTATACATGTCCTCATCTGCTACCTTCGTTGCTTCGCGACACTGGTGAAGGTGCGACTTACGACAACGCGATGCTGCGGACTCCTGCTGGAAACCTTTCATCCAGCATGGACTCTGGATCGTGCATGAGGTTTTGATGACCCTCGAGGCTTCGTTTGGTGCCTCGACCTGGCTGGAATTACAAGGCCATGAACTGATCTCCAGCCTCGACAACTAGAACGAGCTGTTTTTGTTATTCGTGTCCTCGTCTCCTACCTTTGTTGCACCGTGACACTGGTGGAGGTGCAGGATACGATATCCCGATTTTGCTGACCCTTCGTGGGAGCTGTTCATCCCACCCGGACAGTCCACGAAGCCTACCAGGCTTCGAGGACACTCAAGCCTTCGTCTCCTGCACCGGCCTAGCAGAGACTAGAAGACGACGAAGACATCTGTAATCTAGACTTCTAAAAGAAGCTGTTTTTCCTATTCGTGTTCTCGTCTCCTATGTTCATTGCACCGTGATAATAGTGGATTTGCGGGCAAGGACAACAGGAAGCTGTGGACCCCTCCTGGGAGCTGTTCGTCCCACCTGAAGAGTGTTGCCTATGAAGCCTCTAGGACCCTCGATGCTTCGTGCCGTGCATCGCCCTAGTGGAGATTAAAAGACGAGAAAGTCATCTCTAGTCTCGACTAAAACAAGCTGCTTTTCTTATAAGTGTCCTAGTCTCCTAACTTCATTGCACCTCAACACTGGTCGTGGTGCGGGTGTACGACAACCCGACGCTTAAGACCCCTTCTGGGAACCGTTCGTCCAGCCCACGCACTCAGTGGCCTACGAGGCTTCAAGGAAAGTCTAGTTTTCGTTTCGTACATCGGGCTAGCCAAATTAGAAAACGAGCAGGTTATATCTAGGCTCTATTGCCAAAAAACTGTTATTGGTATATGTGTCCTCGTCTCCTATCTTCATAGAACAGTGACACTGTTGGAGGTGCCAGGTACAATAAGCCGATACAGCGGGTCCCTCCTGGGAGGCGTTCATCCAGCCTGGACACTCTGTCGCCTATGAAGACTCAAGGACCCTCGATGCTTCGTCTCTTGCATCGGCCAAGAGGACATTGGAAGACGAAGAAGTCATCTATAGACTCTACTACTCAGAAAATCAGGTATTGTTATACGTGTTCACGTCTGCAATCTCCATTGCATCGCGACACTGGTGGAGGGGCGGGGTACGACAACTTGATGCTGTGGACCCGTCCTGGCAACCGTTCATAAAGCTTGGACAATGTCATCTACGGGGCTTCGAGGACAGTCAAGACTTTGTCTCGTGCATCGGCCTCGCTGAGATTAGAAGACGAGGAAGTGATCTGTAGGGTCGACTACGAAAACGAGCTGTTTATCTGATACGTGTCCTCGGCTCTTTTAACTTCGTTGTGCCGTGGCACTTGTGGAGGTGTGGTGTAAGACAACCCGATGCTACGGACCCCGCCTGGGAACCGTTCATCCAGTCCGCACACAATCTCGCCTACGAGGCTTCGAGGACAGTCGATGCTTCATCACGCGCCCCGGTGTAGTGGCGGTTAGAAGACGGAAAAGTGATCTGTAATCTTGACTACCATCGTTGCGCTGTGACACTAATGGAGGTTCGGATTACGACTTCTCGATGCTGACGACTCCTCCTGAGAACCGTTCATCCAGCCCATAAACTCGATCACCTACGAGATTCCGAGGACACTCGTAGCTTCGTCTCGTGCATCGGTCTAGCGGAGATTACAAGACGCGGAAGTAATCTCTAGTTTCGACTACTAGAAGAAGCTGTTTTTCTTATACGTGTCCTCGTCTCCTATCTTCTCTTCACCATGACACTAGTGGAGGTACGCATTAAGCCAACCCGGTGTTTAGGGCCCCTTTCGGGAGCCGTCCATCCAGCCCGGACACTATGTCGCCTATGAGGCTTCGGTGACACTCCACTCTTCATTTCGTGCATCGGCCTTGTGGAGATTAGAAAACCAGGGAATCACATCTAGACTCAACTACTAAAACTAGCTGTTCTTGTTCTACGTTTCCTCGTCTCCTATCTTCGTTGCACCATGACTATTTTTCTCTATCGCGAGAGATTGCGGACGTCTAATATGAAACTGTTGCTCTTGTTTTTACGCTTGGAGCGTCAAGAGAGCATTGGCGCATTTATAGAAGCAGCCGTTGCTGTGGGCCAAAAAGTACCATAATTGTTAAAGTCCATGCTCTAATGCGTAAGGTGGGAACCATGAATGTTGATTTCTTAAGGTATGTGAGACGATCATGGTCTGTAATCTAATTTTTTTCTCCATATAGCCATTTGTGTATACGACCCAGCGCCACCACTATTTCATAGGGTTCCCTTTAACTAGCGGACCAACTAGTTGCATGGAGGAAAAACGCAGTGACCTTTTGCTGTTCATATATTTATTTTGCCCAGGATGCTCCAACTGCTTTCTGCAAAGCCTCTTTTGTCATCAGAAGCTGCTTATGGATATATTTATTCTTTAGCTTAGGTAATTAAGTCAACTCAACTACAAGAGAGGTAAAGTCGAGCAAGGAGTTATTACTCCTTTGCATTTCGTTGGGTACGCGTCTGACTGCGATATCAGTTAGAGATCGTACTATTTCCGCGTATCTTGGTATGTACTGCACAGAGCAAATAAACAAATGAATCATGCTAAGCAGTTCCTTCTTTCTCGGATACATTTCCTAGCACAGGCTTATGCGTTGCGGCACTGCAGAGCCGCAATAATGATTTTTTTTGGAAAAGGAGTAGTATTACGCTGTTCATACGGCATCGCTCTCATTAAAACAGCCCTCGAGGCGTCAGAAACGACGTGTACTTCTGCGAGTTTTTGTTACTGCGACTTCCAGCAACTTCGCGCCATATTTAGCGAATTCGTGTATTGTATTTGCACTATTGTTAGGCGCTCGCGATTGTAAGGCCCAGTTATATTAGCGCCCCCCCCCCCCCGCAATAAGCATTTACAGCAATTCCACTGTGTTTAAGGTGGATAACCAGCCGAACTGCATACATTTATTTATTTATTTATTTATTTATTTATTTATTTATCGGATACTTTCCTGGCCCGAAGGCATTACAGAAAGGAGTGGTAAGTGAGAAAAAAAAGTACATAGGTATACAATAATACGTATAACAAAACGGCAAAAAATACAGCAGTCTTGAAATTGCCAACGTCAGAAATGGCAGCGATGGAGGGAGGACGGTCGTTACAGTCGGCGCTGGTTTTAGGAATAAAAGAACTATGACACATCTTTGTTCTAAAATATGGAACACCAACTTTAAACACGCGATCGAAACGGGATGAAATGTATGATGGGCGAGTAATAAGGTGATCCTTTAATAGTGGGTTGTGGTGATGCAGCCTGTGGAAAAGACACAGTCTAAAGCATAGACTGTGTCTAAACACAGTCTATGTCTAAACATTGACTTAAATTACCGTACTCCGGTAATGTAAGTGTGTTTTTCATGGAAGAAAGGCTGGCGGACATCTCAGTCTGGTGGTGGTCCCGTGCTGACGATGCCTTCTCGGTGAGCGCATATTTCCCCCCTCATCTCTTAAGAGGTTCAATACTTACAGGCATTTGTCTCGCAAACCATATTTATTTCAAGGGAATTCTCCATGTCTCAATAATTTCTCTCGTCGTATTCGAGTGCTGATTGCCGTGTTATACTTTGTTACGGAAGCTTTCCCCTCAAGTCTAAATATTTTAAGGCAGTTTGTCGTGTGCGTATCATGGCCACGCACGCTTATATCGCCTTAAACTGGCTCTTTTAACTACTACACGCAGAGACAAAGCAACAGCGCGCGCATTAGATCCCATAGATGAGATGAATATTTACAATTATTATTAGGGCTATAATTATATTCGAATGCTGATTGCTGTGATATCGTTTGTTAACGAAGATTTCCCTCAAGTCTAACTATTTTGAGGCAGTTTTTCGTGTGCGTATCATAGCCACGCACGCTTATATCGCCTTCCGTTTCTCTACCACGGGTGCGCTTTAAAACCACGGCGCTGCAATTTTGCTTTCCTTTCCTTAATTCTTAGAGACAAAGCAACAACGCGCATGCGATCCCATAGATGAGATGAATACATATATATATATATAGAAAATTATCAGTCATAGCTCTCGTAGTATAGCCCTCTGGGCCGTTTCCTCTCTTTTTTTTGTTCTTTCGAAAGTAGTCCTATTAGGGTTATTATAATTACACGAAGGTATTTCGCCCTCGTCAGCAGCAGTCCTTGAGATAGCTATTCTGGCGGCTAGCTCCCCACGCTATGCGTGCCGCCCTCGCACCTTTTTGAGCTTTTCGTAGACGCTAGAGCTATACTATTGTGCCCTCGCAACCTTGAGCGATCGGAAAGCGCGTTTCCCCCCTCTGGGCCGGCGGAGAAGGGAGGCTTCGTTCCGGCCGCGAAGTTCCCCCACATCTCAGTCTGGTGGTGGTCCCGTGCTGACGATGCCTCCTCGGTGAGCGCATATTTCCCCCCTCATCTTTCCCCCCCCCCCCCTTTTTCCTAAGAAATTACTATCCTGCTATCCTAGCCTTCCTACTATCGGGGACAACATCAGTTTCTTTCCACGTAAGTAGGAGGCTCGGAGCAGGAGCTATGGCGCTTGAAAGTAACCTCGGGCCTGACGAACCAACCGACTGAGCTATCTTTCCGGGCAACATCCAAGGGTCATGAGTTGAAATCATCTGTCATGTTCCTTTTTTTCCCCCCTTCTTTCTATTTTTTTCTTTCTTTTTAATGTATTTTCCTTTATTTTATGACTGTACGGGAACCCTCTTATATATATATATATATATATATATATATATATATATATATATATATATATATACATCCTCAATTAGGTATGACGACACATGTGCAAGTCATAAATACTAGGTTCTCTAGTCGAGTGCCATCCGTGCGGTATAACCGATCTCAGATTGGTCAACCTTGACTGATCAAATAGGGCACCACTGTAGGTTAAATGAGGCGTACAACTCCTGCGGGACCCGCCGTGGTTGCTCAGTGGCTATGGTGTTAGACTGCTGAGCACGAGGGCGCGGGATCGGATCCCGGCCATGGCGGCCGCCTTTCGATGGGGGCGAAATGCGAAAACATCCGTGTACTTAGAATTAGGTGCACGTTAAAGAACCCCATGTGGTCAAAATTTCCGGAGTCCCCCACTACGGCGTGCCGTATAATCAGAAAGTGGTTTTGTCACGTAAAACCCCATAACTTAATTTTTTAGTTTAACTACTGCGGGGACGGTAGAGTATCTGTCTCCCGTGCAAGAGGGCCGTGGTTCAAATCCCGGTGCCGCGCTATTCTCCACTGGAAAATACAGAAAAAAAACCGTGTGTTGAGAAAATCGCACAAACAGGCCTGGAGTGCGGCCTGATCCCGGCGACCAGAACCGGTAACGCACTCTCTCACCAGAGCAGGATTGGCCACCCTGGTGCAGTACTTGGCCACAACCTCCCATATGAATACAACAATCAAACCCCGGCCCTCAGTCCCCAGCAGCCGCGAAGCAACTGAGCACGGCGGCGGTCAGATCTGTGACGCTGCAGAGGGTGCTAAGAATACCTGGTTCCGGACAGGCCGCCATTGGAATCTGAACCTGGCAACGTTTAACGTTAGAACGTTATCTAGTAAGGCGAGTCTAGCAGTGTTATTGGAGGAATTAGAGGGTAGTAAATGGGATATAATAGGGCTCAGTGAGGTTAGGAGGACAAAAGAAGCATATACAGTGCTAAAATGCGGGCACGTACTGTGCTACCGGGGCTTAGCTGAGAGACGAGAACTAGGAGTCGGATTCCTGATTAATAAGGAAATAGCTGGTAACATACAGGAATTCTATAGCATTAATGTCAGGGTAGCAGGTCTTGTTTTGAAACTTAATAAGAGGTACAAATTGAAGGTGGTACAAGTCTATGCCCCTACATGCAGTCATGATGACCAGGAAGTCGAAAGCTTTTATGAAGACGTGGAATTGGCGATGGGCAAAGTCAAAACAAAATACACTATACTGATGGGCGACTTCAATGCCAGGGTAGGCAAGAAGCAGACTGGAGACAAGTCAGTGGGGGAATATGGCATAGGCTCTAGGAATAGCAGAGGAGAGTTATTAGTAGAGTTTGCAGAACAGAATAATATGCGGATAATGAATACCTTTTTCCGCAAGCGGGTTAGTCGAAAGTGGACGTGGAGGAGCCCGAATGGTGAGACTAGAAATGAAATCGACTTCATACTCTGCGCGAACCCTGGCATCATACAAGATCTAGACGTGCACGGCAAGGTACGCTGCAGTGACCATAGGATGGTAAGAACTCGAATTAGCCTAGACTTGAGGAGGCAACGGAAGAAACTGGTACACAAGAAGCCAATCAATGAGTTAGCGGTAAGAGGAAAACTAGAGGAATTCCGCATCAAGCTACAGAACAGGTATTCGGCTTTAACTCAGGAAGAGGACCTTAGTGTTGAAGCAATGGACGACAATCTCATGGGCATCATTAAGGAGTGCGCAATAGAAGTCGGTGGTAAAGCCGTTAGACAGGAAACCAGTAAGCTATCGCAGGAAACAAAAGATCTGATCAAGAAACGCCAATGTATGAAAGCCTCTAACCCTACAGCTAGAATAGAACTGGCAGAACTTTCTAAGTTAATCAACAAGCGTAAGACAGCGGACATCAGTAACTATATTATGGATAGAATTGAACAGGCTCTCAGGTACGGAGGAAGCTTAAAAACAGTGAAGAGGAAACTAGGAATAGGCAAGAATAAGATGTGTGCGTTGAGAGACAAAGCCGGCAATATCGTTACTAATATGGATGAGATAGTTGAAGTGGCTGAGGAGTTCTACAGAGATTTATATAGTACCAGTGGCACCCACGACGATCGTGGAAGCGAAAATAGCCTAGAGGAATTCGAAATCCCGCAGGTAACGCCAGAAGAAGTAAAGAAAGCCTTAGGAGCTATGCAAAGGGGGAAGGCAGCTGGGGAGGATCAGGTAACAGCAGATTTGTTGAAGGATGGTGGTCAGATTGTTCTAGAGAAACTGGCCACACTGTATACGCAATGCCTCATAACCTCGAGCGTACCGGAATCTTGGAAGAACGCTAACATAATCCTAATCTATAAGAAAGGGGACGCCAAAGACTTGAAAAATTATAGACCGATCAGCTTACTGTCCGTCGCCTACAAAGTATTTAATAAGGTAATCGCAAATAGAATCAGGACCACCTTAGACTTCTGTCAACGAAAGGACCAGGCAGGATTCCGTAAAGGCTACTCAACAATAGATCATATTCACACTATCAATCAGGTGATAGAGAAATGTGCGGAATATAACCGACCCTTGTGTATAGCTTTCATTGATTACGAGAAAGCGTTTGATTCTGTCGACACCTCAGCAGTCATGGAGGCATTACGGAATCAGGGTGCAGATGAGCCATATGTAAAAATACTGTAATATATCTATAGCGGCTCCACAACCACCGTAGTCCTCCACAAAGAAAGCAACAAAATCCCAATAAAGAAAGGCGTCAGACAGGGAGATACGATCTCTCCAATGCTATTCACCACATGTTTACAGGAGGTATTCAGAGACCTGGAGTGGGAAGAATGGGGGATAAAAGTTGATGGAGAATACCTTAGCAACTTGCGATTCGCTGATGAGATTGCCTTGCTTAGTAACTCAGGAGAGCAATTGCAATGCATGCTCACTGACCTGGAGAGGCAAAGCAGCAGGGTGTGTCTGAAAATTATTCTGCAGAAAACTAAAGTAATGTTTAACAGTCTCGGAAGAGAACAGCAGTTTACGATAGGTAGCGAGGCACTGGAAGTGGTAAGGGAATACATCTACTTAGGGCAGGTAGTGACCACGGATCCGGATCATGAGACTGAAATAACCAGAAGAATAAGAATGGGCTGGGGTGCGTTTGGCAGGCATTCTCGAATCATGAACAGCAGGTTGCCACTATCCCTCAAAAGGAAAGTGTATAACAGCTGTGTGTTACCAGTACTCACATATGGGGCAGAGACCTGGAGGCTTACGAAAAGGGTTCTGCTGAAATTGAGGACGACGCAACGAGCTATGGAAAGAAGAATGATCGGTGTAACGTTAAGGGATAAGAAAAGAGCAGATTGGGTGAGGCAACAAACGCGGGTAAATGACATCTTAGTTGAAATAAAGAAAAATAAACGGACATGGGCCGGGCATGTAATGAGGAGGGGAGATAACCGATGGTCATTAAGGGTTACGGACTGGATTCCAAGGGAAGGGAAGCGTAGCAGGGGCGGCAGAAAGTTAGGTGGGCGGATGACATTAAGACGTTTGCACGGACAACATCGCCACAATTAGTACATGACCGGGGTAGTTGGAGAAGTATGGGAGAGGCCTTTGCCCTGCAGTGGGCGTAACTAGGCTGATGATGAATGCTGGCGTAACGGAAATAGTTAGACAAGATGAAACGTGCTGCATGATTCTGGATGAATTCTATTGTGTTTATCAGTGTGATTTGATGGGGATCCCATATGGTGGATGCGTATTCTAGCTTTGGTCGCACTAATGTTTTGTAGAGAGCAAGCTTTATCGGCATAGAAGCAGCAGAGAAATTTCGACGCAAGTATCCAAGAACCCGGTTAGCGTTATTAGTGACGTGTTTGATGTGCGTATGCCATGATAAGTTACGTGAAATATGGACACCTAGGTATTTGTACGAGTTGACGGATTCAAGAGAAGTATCGTGAAGTAAGTAAACAGGCGTGTTAGTGCGGCTTGATACATGCAATGTTTTACATTTATTAACGTTTAGTCGCATGAGCCATTTATAGCACCAGTTGGATATGCTTCTAAGATCGTCTTGAAGCTTATCAGAATCAGTGTGGCTAGTTATTTTGCGATAAATGACGCAGTCATCTGCGAAAAGCCTGATAGATGAATGGGAATTGCATTTAGGAAGGTCGTTTATGTATATCACGAAAATCAGGGGTCCCAGGACCGATCCCTGTGGTGCACCCGATGTTACGGAAGTGTGAGATGATGAACATTCATTAGCTGAAACGTACTGAGTTCGATTAGACAGAAACCTTTTAATCCAGTTTAGTACATTAGGGTCAATAATAAGCATGCTAAGTTTAAGAATGAGGAGATCATGTGAGACAGTGTCGAAAGCTTTTGCAGAGTCCAAAAACGCGCAGTCTACATCGAAGCCCATATCAGTATGGGTAAATAGGTCATTAGTAAAACATATGAGTTGCGTTTCACATGAAAATGTTTCCCTCAAACCGTGTTGTTCAGTCGAAAAGAAGAAATTAGACTCAAGGAAATCAATCAGATGAGAATGTATAATATGCTCCAATATTTTGCATGGTATACTTGTCAGTGATATAGGACGATAGTTATTGGGGGAATGAGTGTTACCTGATTTAGGGACCAGAACAACCTTGCCAACCTTCGGATCACTTGGAAGAACTGAGGAACCTAGAGACTGGGAAAAGGGCATCGAAAGCATAATGGAAGAATGTGGTGCAGTAATTTTAAGCATTTTACAGTTAATTGAGTCTTCACATGATGAACAAGATATTTTCAGGTTTTCAATCAACTTTTGTATACCGACCCAATCTATATAATGGGAGTTCATTCGTAAATAAGAATTACTATTTACCATTGGGAAATACAAATAAAATAAAATAATAAACAAGAAAACCATGTAGCACAAATATGTACGTTATGTTTATTTCTATTTACGTTTATCTCGTGACCACAACAGTTATATCTTTAAAGTAACCATGATAGAGGGCCATGGGATCTGTTACCATACTGGAGATGTTCTTAGCGAACGTTAGGTCTATGTACTACCGATGGTGGGTCGTGGAGACATTGGTCTAGGTGTAACAAGAAAGTCTAACCTTTCCAAGAAAAACGCCAAGAACTACTTCCCGTCAGGGCATGACGCAATCACATAAGAGTTATCCACCATGACGATGAGATTGCGATCGACCGGGAGGATCCCGTCACTTGTGACTATCATAAATCCTTAAGGCCCCTCTTTGACGTTCCGGAATGGACGTATATGGTGGCGACAATGATTCTGTCGCCAGTCTGTACGGCGCGCGCGTCGGCTCATTCCTCGGCGAGGCTCTCGCCCATCGTCGGTAAGTCTAAGGAGTGACATGGGCAGTTCGAGAGCGCATTTCAGGATACCGAGCACACAGGCGTATGTGCCATTGAATTGGCACCTTATAGGCACTATCACCAGGGTCGGCCCACATTATGATACGCGCAGTTTACTCTTGGGCATTTTATCGAACGCCTTGGCGAAATCCAGGAACATTGCGTGAACCTGGTCCCTATTATTTAGTGAAAGAAAAGAATTGTGGCAAGTCGTTATTAACTGTGTTACTGTAGACAGTCTGCGCTGAAATTCATGATGTGCATCTGATGAAAGCTAGTTATCTTCTAAAAAACTGGCTGATATGTTTGCAGATCAGGCGCTCTAAAAGTTTACAAGTTGAAATGAAGGATATTGGACAGTAGATTGACTAATTCGAACAATCATTTGACTTAAAAGCAGGTTTAACGCGAGGGATTTTCCTGTCAGAAGGAAGCACACACTGGGATAGTGAGGCTTTCAAAACCACACACAAGTACTGGTGTACCCATTCCGCATAACGGAAGGGAAACGATGGGGGTATGTTATCAGGGCCTTTTTTGGGATCAAGGTTCAGGAATAAGATTAATACCCGTTCTTGAGAGACATGGAGATTATTCATCACGTCGCAAGTGATGTTTGGTTCAGGGGCCGAATTATAACAATTGTGCGCGAAATCTGATTAAAATGCCTAATAAATTCATTGGCCACCTTTTTTACATCCGTAACATAGGAGCGGTTAGCAACCAGTGATATGCGATTGAACTGGCCACCACTTCGGAATCTCCTGAATTTACTAGGCAGTGCCCTCAAATAAATTGTTATTGTAACAAAGAAGAAAGAGTACTTCGCTTGCTTTATTTTGTTCTTCAAATTAAGCACCTAGAAAAGATATTCCCCAAAGCGGCAGTTGGGGCATCCACCCTAATCACATTGTTTTTTTTAACATGAATGATAGCTCGAGTGATCCAAGATTTATTTTTTTCCCCTTCACCTTGTGCGGCACAAAACAATGTAAACAGTGCAAACATATATACTTGAACTTTGAGCACAATACATTTACTTTCTCCCCACTGAAATTATCCAAATTAATTTTGAAATAGTCCAAAATGCTCGTATGATCCGCTCGGCTGAAGTCTCACAAAAATATGGTCCTTCTCTGCTTTTGCAATTTTTTTAATTGATTGGTCGAAAACATGAGTTTATGGTCAAATATTTCGTCCATAACATTGACCTCGGAACACTATTTTTGAGTTTAAAAATAATAAGTCGAAAATGTGGCCTGTTGTCGCAGTAATTCTAGTAGGCGTATTAACCATCTATTCACATCACATAAAAAAGCAGTATTATACAATAATTCTGCGTGTTTGTTATGACCGCTAGTAGCTATCACGTCGGCCCAGTCAACGTTAGGCAGATTGAAGTCGCAATCCAAAAACATTTAGCTTGATCACACCTGAACCGTACTACATAGTCGCAAATGTCCTCAAGGAAAGCAAGATCAGCATTCGGAAGCTGATACACCTCACCAATAACAACCCCATTACGAAGAAATTCGGCCTTGCAAAACAAATTTCAAGGCCCGGTTTGCCTGGCAGTAGGGTTGTTTGTATGTTTTCTTTAACCACTATCGCGACTCAACCGCCACGAGTCTGTCGATTACATCAAAAGTATTGTACGACGGGGGCACAATTTCGCTGTCCTTGGCATCAGCTTGAAACTGTCTCGGTAGGCAATGCTATGTGAGGATTGAGGTCAAAATGGATGGTTTCAAAATCGGTCCCCTTGTTGACAATATTCTGGGCATTAAAGGATGCAAGCCGTAATGTAACAACTGTTCGGGCTTGTTACTTAGGCGCGTTGGCGCGTTTAGGCCACCCGGCTACTTGAATTTCCTTTGGGACGGCTGAATCAACCAGGACAATCAAAGTGGCATCAATATCTGTTTCTTTAGCAAAACTAGCCACACTAAACCTACGATATTGGACCTCGTCCCACACGTACATTTCCTTGTTGAATATCAACTTATCATGGCGGACGTACACCTTATCTTCCGGCTTTTGGTCTTGGACCACAGCGCAGAGCGACTTTCCTATCCTCTGAATTCGAACGGGGTAATCCTCAGATGAGAAAAATTTATGCCTTTCAATTTTATGGCGTTTTTGAGAAGCTTTAGGTTTTCGTTAAAACCAAACTGTCTTAATATCACCGGTGGTGTTTTGTTGACTGCTGTCATTCCTAAACGACGAACCCGCTCAATATTACTTACTTTTACTCCCAAAGTTCGTTCAAGAATTTCATCCATAACTGGCTGGTTCAGCGAATTGTCATTTTCAGACTCACGCTCATCTAGACCAAAGATAATCACATTGTAGCACCATCTATAATTCTGAACGTCGTCCACTTTCCACTGTAGCGTTGCAATTTCACCCTGAAGATGGTGCACAGTACGCTCACCGAGCTCAGTCTTTCCAGCTAGCAGCGCCAACGCTTCCATTTTCTTTCCAGTTGTAGCTAGTGCTTTGTTTCTTTGGTTATGTGCTCGTCCAACTTATTGCTTACTCCATTGAGCTCACACGACAAGTCCATTTGATTTTGCAAAATTACTGCTAGTTGATCACTTACTGACGGGCTAGTGTTCATTCCTACATCGCCACTTAGAAGTGGAACGAGAAACCAAAACGAGTCAAAACATCCCGCAGTGCACTCAAACAACACGCCTGGGCAAGGCATCACAACCAAGCACTAACAATCACTACGAAATTCGCAGGCAAGACGCCCTGCACTAACCTGCACGAAAAATATCAGCAAATTTAGCCGCGTCTGCATTGCCCGGCCGCTTCCTTGCCCAATGGCGAAGAAACCCAGAGGGGCGTCTTTCCTTGATTCTGTTGTTGTCTGTGTGGCTCCGTTGTTGACGCAGAAAGGGAGCAGCAATCCGATTTTCGCATTAAAGCTTTCGTTGCGCGCAGCGTTGCCATCACCGCCGAACATCAGTAGGGCCACGCGAGGAGCGCTGACACATCCACAGCCCCTTCGTTGACAGCACCTTGCAAATCGACGGGGCCGACGCCTGCAGCAAATCCCTGCACGAAAAATATCAGCAAATTTAGCCGAGTCTGCATTGCCCGGCCGCTGCTTTGCCCAGTGGCGAAGAAACCCAGAGGGGCGTCTCTCCTTGATTCTGTTGTTGTCTGTGTGGCTCCGTTGTTGACGCAGAAAGGGAGCAGCAATCCGATTTTCGCATTAAAGCTTTCGTTGCGCGCAGCGTTGCCATCACCGCCGAACATCAGTAGGGCCACGCGAGGAGCGCTGACACATCCACAGCCCCTTCGTTGACAGCACCTTGCAAATCGACGGGGCCGACGCCTGCAGCAAATCCCTGCACGAAAAATATCAGCAAATTTAGCCGCGTCTGCATTGCCCGGCCGCTGCTTTGCCCAGTGGCGAAGAAACCCAGAGGGGCGTCTCTCCTTGATTCTGTTGTTGTCTGTGTGGCTCCGTTGTTGACGCAGAAAGGGAGCAGCAATCCGATTTTCGCATTAAAGCTTTCGTTGCGCGCAGCGTTGCCATCACCGCCGAACATCAGTAGGGCCACGCGAGGAGCGCTGACACATCCACAGCCCCTTCGTTGACAGCACCTTGCAAATCGACGGGGCCGACGCCTGCAGCAAATCCCTGCACGAAAAATATCAGCAAATTTAGCCGAGTCTGCATTGCCCGGCCGCTGCTTTGCCCAGTGGCGAAGAAACCCAGAGGGGCGTCTCCCCTTGATTCTGATGTTGTCTATGTGGCTCCGTTGTTGACGCAGAAAGGGAGCAGCAATCCGATTTTCGCATTAAAGTTTTCGTTGCGCGCAGCGTTGCCATCACCGCCGAACATCAGTAGGGTAACGCGAGGAGCGCTGACACATCCACAGCCCCTTCGTTGACAGCACCTTGCAAATCGACGGGGCCGACGCCTGCAGCAAATCCCTGCACGAAAAATATCAGCAAATTTAGCCGAGTCTGCATTGCCCGGCCGCTGCTTTGCCCAGTGGCGAAGAAACCCAGAGGGGCGTCTCTCCTTGATTCTGATGTTGTCTATGTGGCTCCGTTGTTGACGCAGAAAGGGAGCAGCAATCCGATTTTCGCTATAAAGCTTTCGTTGCGAGCAGCGTTGTCATCACCGCCGAACATCAGTAGGGCCACGCGAGGAGCGCTGACACATCCACAGCCCCTTCGTTGACAGCAGCTTGCAAATCGACGGGGCCGACGCCTGCAGCAAATCCCTGCACGAAAAATATCAGCAAATTTAGCCGCGTCTGCATTGCCCGGCCGCTGCTTTGCCCAGTGGCGAAGAAACCCAGAGGGGCGTCTCTCCTTGATTCTGTTGTTGTCTGCGTGGCTCCGTTGTTGACGCAGAAAGGGAGCAGCAATCCGATTTTCGCATTAAAGCTTTCGTTGCGCGCAGCGTTGCCATCACCGCCGAACATCAGTAGGGCCACGCGAGGAGCGCTGACACATCCACAGCCCCTTCGTTGACAGCGGCTTGCAAATCGACGGGGCCGACGCCTGCAGCAAATCCCTGCACGAAAAATATCAGCAAATTTAGCCGAGTCTGCATTGCCCGGCCATTGCTTTGCCCAGTGGCGAAGAAACCCAGAGGGGCGTCTCTCCTTGATTCTGTTGTTGTCTATGTGGCTCCGTTGTTGACGCAGAAAGGGAGCAGCAATCCGATTTTCGCATAAAAGCTTTCGTTGCGCGCAGCGTTGCCATCTCCGCCGAAGATCAGTAGGGCCACGCGAGGAGCGCTGACACATCCACATCCCTTTCGTTGACAGCCGCTTGCAAATCGACGGGGCCGACGCCTGCAGCAAATCCCTGCACGAAAAATATCAGCAAATTTAGCCGAGTCTGCATTGCCCGGCCGCTGCTTTGCCCAGTGGCGAAGAAACCCAGAGGGGCGTCTCTCCTTGATTCTGATGTTGTCTATGTGGCTCCGTTGTTGACGCAGAAAGGGAGCAGCAATCCGATTTTCGCTATAAAGCTTTCGTTGCGAGCAGCGTTGTCATCACCGCCGAACATCAGTAGGGCCACGCGAGGAGCGCTGACACATCCACAGCCCCTTCGTTGACAGCAGCTTGCAAATCGACGGGGCCGACGCCTGCAGCAAATCCCTGCACGAAAAATATCAGCAAATTTAGCCGCGTCTGCATTGCCCGGCCGCTGCTTTGCCCAGTGGCGAAGAAACCCAGAGGGGCGTCTCTCCTTGATTCTGTTGTTGTCTGCGTGGCTCCGTTGTTGACGCAGAAAGGGAGCAGCAATCCGATTTTCGCATTAAAGCTTTCGTTGCGCGCAGCGTTGCCATCACCGCCGAACATCAGTAGGGCCACGCGAGGAGCGCTGACACATCCACAGCCCCTTCGTTGACAGCGGCTTGCAAATCGACGGGGCCGACGCCTGCAGCAAATCCCTGCACGAAAAATATCAGCAAATTTAGCCGAGTCTGCATTGCCCGGCCATTGCTTTGCCCAGTGGCGAAGAAACCCAGAGGGGCGTCTCTCCTTGATTCTGTTGTTGTCTATGTGGCTCCGTTGTTGACGCAGAAAGGGAGCAGCAATCCGATTTTCGCATAAAAGCTTTCGTTGCGCGCAGCGTTGCCATCTCCGCCGAAGATCAGTAGGGCCACGCGAGGAGCGCTGACACATCCACATCCCTTTCGTTGACAGCCGCTTGCAAATCGACGGGGCCGACGCCTGCAGCAAATCCCTGCACGAAAAATATCAGCAAATTTAGCCGAGTCTGCATTGCCCGGCCGCTGGTTTGCCCAGTGGCGAAGAAACCCAGAGGCGCGTCTCTCCTTGATTCTGATGTTGTCTACGTGGCTCCGTTGTTGACGCAGAAAGGGAGCAGCAATCCGATTTTCGCATTAAAGCTTTCGTTGCGCGCAGCGTTGTCATCACCGCCGAACATCAGTAGGGCCACGCGAGGAGCGCTGACACATCCACAGCCCCTTCGTTGACAGCAGCTTACAAATCGTCGGGGCCGACGCCTGCAGCAAATCCCTGCACGAAAAATATCAGCAAATTTAGCCGAGTCTGCATTGCCCGGCCGCTGCTTTGCCCAGTGGCGAAGAAACCCAGAGGGGCGTCTCTCCTTGATTCTGATGTTGTCTATGTGGCTCCGTTGTTGACGCAGAAAGGGAGCAGCAATCCGATTTTCGCATTAAAGCTTTCGTTGCCAGCAGCGTTGTCATCACCGCCGAACATCAGTAGGGCCACGCGAGGAGCGCTGACACATCCTCAACCCCTTTGTTGACAGCAGCTTGCAAATCGACGGGGCCGACGCCTGCAGCAAATCCCTGCACGAAAAATAGCAAATTTAGCCGTGTCTGCATTGCCCGGCCGCTGCTTTGCCCAGTGGCGAAGAAACCCAGAGGGGCGTCTCTCCTTGATTCTGATGTTGTCTATGTGGCTCCGTTGTTGACGCAGAAAGGGAGTAGCAATCCGATTTTCGCATTAAAGCTTTCGTTGCCAGCAGCGTTGCCATCACCGCCGAACATCAGTAGGGCCACGCGAGGAGCGTTGACACATCCACAGCCCCTTCGTTGACAGCAGCTTGCAAATCGACGGGGCCGACGCCTGCAGCAAATCCCTGCACGAAAAATATCAGCAAATTTAGCCGAGTCTGCATTGCCCGGCCGCTGGTTTGCCCAGTGGCGAAGAAACCCAGAGGGGCGTCTCTCCTTGATTCTGTTGTTGTCTATGTGGCTCCGTTGTTGACGCAGAAAGGGAGCAGCAATCCGATTTTCGCTATAAAGCTTTCGTTGCGAGCAGCGTTGTCATCACCGCCGAACATCAGTAGGGCCACGCGAGGAGCGCTGACACATCCACAGCCCCTTCGTTGACAGCAGCTTGCAAATCGACGGGGCCGACGCCTGCAGCAAATCCCTGCACGAAAAATATCAGCAAATTTAGCCGCGTCTGCATTGCCCGGCCGCTGCTTTGCCCAGTGGCGAAGAAACCCAGAGGGGCGTCTCTCCTTGATTCTGTTGTTGTCTGCGTGGCTCCGTTGTTGACGCAGAAAGGGAGCAGCAATCCGATTTTCGCATTAAAGCTTTCGTTGCGCGCAGCGTTGCCATCACCGCCGAACATCAGTAGGGCCACGCGAGGAGCGCTGACACATCCACAGCCCCTTCGTTGACAGCGGCTTGCAAATCGACGGGGCCGACGCCTGCAGCAAATCCCTGCACGAAAAATATCAGCAAATTTAGCCGAGTCTGCATTGCCCGGCCATTGCTTTGCCCAGTGGCGAAGAAACCCAGAGGGGCGTCTCTCCTTGATTCTGTTGTTGTCTATGTGGCTCCGTTGTTGACGCAGAAAGGGAGCAGCAATCCGATTTTCGCATAAAAGCTTTCGTTGCGCGCAGCGTTGCCATCTCCGCCGAAGATCAGTAGGGCCACGCGAGGAGCGCTGACACATCCACATCCCTTTCGTTGACAGCCGCTTGCAAATCGACGGGGCCGACGCCTGCAGCAAATCCCTGCACGAAAAATATCAGCAAATTTAGCCGAGTCTGCATTGCCCGGCCGCTGGTTTGCCCAGTGGCGAAGAAACCCAGAGGCGCGTCTCTCCTTGATTCTGATGTTGTCTACGTGGCTCCGTTGTTGACGCAGAAAGGGAGCAGCAATCCGATTTTCGCATTAAAGCTTTCGTTGCGCGCAGCGTTGTCATCACCGCCGAACATCAGTAGGGCCACGCGAGGAGCGCTGACACATCCACAGCCCCTTCGTTGACAGCAGCTTACAAATCGTCGGGGCCGACGCCTGCAGCAAATCCCTGCACGAAAAATATCAGCAAATTTAGCCGAGTCTGCATTGCCCGGCCGCTGCTTTGCCCAGTGGCGAAGAAACCCAGAGGGGCGTCTCTCCTTGATTCTGATGTTGTCTATGTGGCTCCGTTGTTGACGCAGAAAGGGAGCAGCAATCCGATTTTCGCATTAAAGCTTTCGTTGCCAGCAGCGTTGTCATCACCGCCGAACATCAGTAGGGCCACGCGAGGAGCGCTGACACATCCTCAACCCCTTTGTTGACAGCAGCTTGCAAATCGACGGGGCCGACGCCTGCAGCAAATCCCTGCACGAAAAATAGCAAATTTAGCCGTGTCTGCATTGCCCGGCCGCTGCTTTGCCCAGTGGCGAAGAAACCCAGAGGGGCGTCTCTCCTTGATTCTGATGTTGTCTATGTGGCTCCGTTGTTGACGCAGAAAGGGAGTAGCAATCCGATTTTCGCATTAAAGCTTTCGTTGCCAGCAGCGTTGCCATCACCGCCGAACATCAGTAGGGCCACGCGAGGAGCGTTGACACATCCACAGCCCCTTCGTTGACAGCAGCTTGCAAATCGACGGGGCCGACGCCTGCAGCAAATCCCTGCACGAAAAATATCAGCAAATTTAGCCGAGTCTGCATTGCCCGGCCGCTGGTTTGCCCAGTGGCGAAGAAACCCAGAGGGGCGTCTCTCCTTGATTCTGTTGTTGTCTATGTGGCTCCGTTGTTGACGCAGAAAGGGAGCAGCAATCCGATTTTCGCATAAAAGCTTTCGTTGCGCGCAGCGTTGCCATCTCCGCCGAAGATCAGTAGGGCCACGCGAGGAGCGCTGACACATCCTCAGCCCCTTCGTTGACAGCAGCTTGCAAATCGACGGGGCCGACGCCTGCAGCAAATCCCTGCACGAAAAATATCAGCAAATTTAGCCGAGTCTGCATTGCCCGGCCGCTGGTTTGCCCAGTGGCGAAGAAACCCAGAGGGGCGTCTCTCCTTGATTCTGATGTTGTCTATGTGGCTCCGTTGTTGACGCAGAAAGGGAGCAGCAATCCGATTTTCGCATTAAAGCTTTCGTTGCCAGCAGCGTTGTCATCACCGCCGAACATCAGTAGGGCCACGCGAGGAGCGCTGACACATCCTCAGCCCCTTCGTTGACAGCAGCTTGCAAATCGTCGGGGCCGACGCCTGCAGCAAATCCCTGTACGAAAAATATCAGCAAATTTAGCCGAGTCTGCATTGCCCGGCCGCTGCATTGCCCAGTGGCGAAGAAACCCAGAGGGGCGTCTCTCCTTGATTCTGATGTTGTCTATGTGGCTCCGTTGTTGACGCAGAAAGGGAGCAGCAATCCGATTTTCGCATCAAAGCTTTCGTTGCCAGCAGCGTTGTCATCACCGCCGAACATCAGTAGGGCCACGCGAGGAGCGCTGACACATCCTCAGCCCCTTCGTTGACAGCAGCTTGCAAATCGACGGGGCCGACGCCTGCAGCAAATCCCTGCACGAAAAATAGCAAATTTAGCCGCGTCTGCATTGCCCGGCCGCTGCTTTGCCCAGTGGCGAAGAAACCCAGAGGGGCGCCTCTCCTTGATTCTGTTGTTGTCTGTGTGGCTCCGTTGTTGACGCAGAAAGGGAACAGCAATCCGATTTTCGCTATAAAGCTTTCGTTACGAGCAGCGTTGTCATCACCGCCGAACATCAGTAGGGCCACGCGAGGAGCGCTGACACATCCTTAGCCCCTTCGTTGACAGCAGCTTGCAAATCGACGGGGCCGACGCCTGCAGCAAATCCCTGCACGAAAAATAGCAAATTTAGCCGTGTCTGCATTGCCCGGCCGCTGCTCTGCCCAGTGGCGAAGAAACCCAGAGGGGCGTCTCTCCTTGATTCTGATGTTGTCTATGTGGCTCCGTTGTTGACGCAGAAAGGGAGTAGCAATCCGATTTTCGCATTAAAGCTTTCGTTGCCAGCAGCGTTGCCATCACCGCCGAACATCAGTAGGGCTACGCGAGGAGCGTTGACACATCCACAGCCCCTTCGTAGACAGCAGCTTGCAAATCGACGGGGCCGACGCCTGCAGCAAATCCCTGCACGAAAAATATCAGCAAATTTAGCCGAGTCTGCATTGCCCGGCCGCTGGTTTGCCCAGTGGCGAAGAAACCCAGAGGGGCGTCTCTCCTTGATTCTGATGTTGTCTATGTGGCTCCGTTGTTGACGCAGAAAGGGAGCAGCAATTCGATTTTCGCATTAAAGCTTTCGTTGCGAGCAGCGTTGCCATCACCGCCGAACATCAGTAGGGCCACGCGAGGAGCGCTGACACATCCACAGCCCCTTCGTTGACAGCAGCTTGCAAATCGTCGGGGCCGACGCCTGCAGCAAATCCCTGCACGAAAAATATCAGCAAATTTAGCCGAGTCTGCATTGCCCGGCCGCTGCTTTGCCCAGTGGCGAAGAAACCCAGAGGGGCGTCTCTCCTTGATTCTGATGTTGTCTATGTGGCTCCGTTGTTGACGCAGAAAGGGAGCAGCAATTCGATTTTCGCAATAAAGCTTTCGTTGCGAGCAGCGTTGCCATCACCGCCGAACATCAGTAGGGCCACGCGAGGAGCGTTGACACATCCACAGCCCCTTCGTAGACAGCAGCTTGCAAATCGACGGGGCCGACGCATGCAGCAAATGCTTGCACCAAAATTATGAACAAATGTAGCCGTGACTGCATTTACTGGCGGCCGCTTTGCCCACTGGCGAAGAAACCCAGAGGGGCATCTCTCCTAGATCACGGTTCTGTCGATGTGGCTCCATCGCTGAAGGACAAAGGAAGCAGCAATCCGTATTTCGCGCTGAAGCTTTCATTACGCCCTTTCTTGCCGCCAGCGTCGAGCATCAGTAGAGCCACGCGTTCTGCCTTGCCATAATCCACAGCCCATTCGTTGACATCAGCTTGCCAATTGACGGGGCCGACGCATGCAGGAAATGCCTGCAGGAAAAGGATAAACCAATTTAGCCGGGACTGCATTGCCCGGCCACCGCTTCACCCACTGAGATATGTGCCTACTGAGATGCGCCCTTTTTTGTATTCAAAGCTACTGTATCGTGCACGTTATTATTATTTTAAAAGAGAGTAGCTGTATGACCTATGTGTCGCAGAGAACCCAGTGTCGGAGTCTTCCGATTTGTTCGGGAGCGAAAGTTTCCGCGTATTTATGCGTATGTGTTTATATATACTTCATATATTGCGCATATATATGAAGGTATATTCGTTTTCGCGGGTTTCCGTTTGTACTCTTGTACATCACGGGCTTGTACCCGCAACTGTGAAATTGAACGTATGTCAAGTTTGGCGGCAAAAAGATGTGAACAGGTTTCCCGGGCGAAGTGCACGAACGTTGTCTAATGGATAGTAGTTAGAAGCTTACGCTGTCGCTTAAAAAAATGTGTCGTATAAGCGCTTTCCAACCATAGAGCAAGGCCGCTTCCCAGGTCGCTTATTTTACGCGCGGCACAAAAGAATTCTTTGGTGGCCCATCTCGCCCATCTTGCCTTAGTGCGAAATTCTCTGTCAATGCACCCTCTTCGCATCCGACGACTCGCCGTTGTGCGGCGCAGCAGCACCAGTTCCGTCTCGTTCGGAAATGATTCTCCGATGCGTGAGACAAGCAACCGAGACCGCGAACTGCTGGGTGTACTTCCCTCTAGACGCGACTTGTGAATTCGCGGTAAGCGCTTAAAGTTTTTGCATTTCCTAATTTTTTTACCACACTACTTTTAATTGCGGTTCAATTCCGCCAAAACATAACGTGTAGCCGCGTTCATGGCCGCTTGCGTACGCGAAACTTCGAAACCGCGAAGTTACGACCATTGACAAATACTATGACGAAGGCGGCGGTCAGACCTGTAACGCAGCAGAGGCTGCTAAGAATCTGAGTTAGGATGGGTCGCCAATAGAAACTGACCCTTGCAACGTTTAGCACCCGAATCATCTCGAGGGAGGCTAGCTTAGCAGGACACATTGAGGATGTATCAGGCATTGTTTGGGACAATATCGTCCTTAGTGATATCAGAAGAACTGGTGAGGCCTGTACATTGATGAATAACGGTCACGTCCTTGGCTATAGAGGTCTCCTAGATAAGAAGAAATGCGGGCTAGTATTCCTCAACCATAAGCACATAGCCGGCAGCATTGACGAATTCTGCAGGATCATTGAGAGAGTAGCTGTATTCGTAATCAAACTTATAAGAGATATATTTTAGGTGGTAGAAGCCTACGCTCCAACATGCAGTAACAATGAAGAGGAATTAGCCCAGTTTTATGGAGATGTTGAATTAGCGATGAGAAAAGTGAAAACTCAGTATACGGTACTTATGGGCGACTTCTCTGCAAAAGCGGGGAAAAAGCAGGCTGGTAAACAAGCACTTGGCAACTACGGCGCTGATTCTAGGAACACAAGAGGAGAGTTGCTGGTAGATTTCGCAGGAAATAATGCGCTTCGAATAATGAATACCTTTTCGGCAAGAGTAGCAACAGAAAGAGGACCGGAAAAAACCCTAATGGTGAAACGAGAAATGAAAGTGGCTTCATATGTTCTGCTGAGCCCAGCGTCGTGCAGGATGTAGGAGTGATAGGTAGGGTGAAGTGCAGTGATCATATGTTATTGAGTGAAGTGCTGTAATCATTGGTTAGTGAGGGCTAGTATTTACGTCAATTTGAAGAGAGAAAGAGCAACATTGGTCAAGATGAAACAGATCAAGCAAGAGGCAGTAGGCGTAAAAGCAGACAAATTCAGGCTCGTACTTGCAAACAAATAGCAGCCTTAGAACAGAAAGATGATGATGACCATAATGAAACGTAACCAGGCTGGCTTCAGAGGCAGCAATTGAAGTGGGAGGCAACGTATCAAGGCAACCAGTAGGCCAGCTCCCCCAAGTAACAAATGACTTAAAAAAGAAACGACAGTGAAACTGTCCAACTCAACAGATAAGATAGAATTCGAAAACTGTCAAAACTTATCACTCAGACGACAATTACTGATATACGAAACTATAATATCAGGAAAACTGAAGAAGCCGTAAAATATGGAATTAAAATATGGACTTAAATGAGTGAGAAAGAAACGGCGTAGGACAAACCAAAATGCATGCACTGAACGATGAACACGGTAATATCATCAGTAATCTCGAAGATATAGTCTAAGAAGCGGAAGAATTCTACACTGACCTGTACAATGCCAGGAAAAGTCAGGATACCTCAATTAGAAACAGTAATCAACAGGATACAGAAACTCATCCTATATCTAGCTATGAGGTCAGAAGGACCTTGCAAGACATGAAACGAGGAAAATTGGCAGGGCAAGATGGATAAACGGTCTATTTAATCAAAGATGAACGAGACATAATGATTGGAAAACTGGCGGCTCTTTATAGAAAGTGTCTATTGACTACAAGGATCCCAGAAAACTGGGAGAGTGCAAACATTATACAAATGCGCAAAAAGGGATGCGCTAAAGAATTAAAAAAAATGATAGGCCCATTAGCTTACTCACCATAATATGTAATGTAATTACCAAAATTATATCCAATAGAATAAGGGCAACATTGGACTTTACTCAACCAAGGGAAGAGGCTGGCTTCAGGAGGGGATACTCTACAAGGGATCACATTCATGTCATTAATCAGGTTATCGGGAAATCCTCAGAGAGCAATAAGCCCCTCTATATGGCTTTCATAGATTACGAAAAGGCATTTCATTCACTAGAGATATAAGCAGTAACAGAGGGATTACGTAATCAAGGATTAAAAAACGCTTACTTGAATACCTTCGAAAATATCTGCAGAGGTTCTACAGCTACCTTAATTCTGCACAAGAAAAGCAGGAAGATACCCATAAAGAAAGAGAAAAGACAGGGGTATACAATCTCTCCAACGCTATTAACTGCGTGCTTGGAAGAGTATTCAAGCTATTTTACTGAGAATGCTTAGGAGTAAGGATGAATGGCGAATATCTTAGGAAGCTTCGGTTTGCCGATGACATTGTTCTATTAAGCAACGCAGACGAGTTTCATGAAATGACTGAGTACCTTAAGCGAGCGAGCGTAAGAATGGGGTTGAAGGATATTATGCAAAAGACAAAGATAGTAATGAATAGCCGGGCAAATGAACAGGAGTCCAGGATCGCCAGTCAGCCCATAGTCTGTGGAGGAGTGCAATTACCTAGGTGAAATAATCATACGGAACCCTAATCTTGAGAAGGAACTTCATGGATGTATAAAAATGAGTTCGAGTCCATACGGCAGATATTTTCAGCTCCTGGCTGGAAGCTTACCATTATCATTGAAAAGGAAAGTTACCAGTGCTGACATTTGGGGCAGAAACATGGAGACTGACAAAGAAGCTTGAGAACAAGTTATGGACCGCGCAAAGAGGGATGGAACAAAGATTGCTAGGGATAACGTGAAGAGACAAAAAAAAAGAGCAGTTTGTATGAGAGAGCAAACAGCTATACACGATATTCGTATTGACGTCAAGAGAAAAAACTATGCAGACCGCACGCACCGTGGGAATCATTGTCAGCAAAGCTTTCAGTGCTATATGTTTTGATCGACGATAATTAGCGGTGATGCTGATGGCTAAAGCTTGATTGCTCCAACGGTTAGGCTCGCACGAGTGTGTTGAGTTGATGTCAAACGTTATCTTGCGTGCATCACTGCTGTTTGTCTGAGTAGTACACAGAACATACAAAGAGAGGTGTTTGCTCGAGGCGTTGTTGTGCGCCGTATTTTACCTCTACAAGGGGTTAGCGTAGTCACTTCCTCAGATGGCACATCACATTGTAGCAGAAGAATCACGCTAGAACTGGATTATTTCATTTCATTTCATTTTATTTCCTTAAAGGCCCCATTGAAGGGGTATTGCATAAGGGGTGGGTACATACATATATAAAGAAATTTAAGGCCATATTTTTATTACAGGTTAAGATAATTTGTTACGGTGTTTAAAAATGTGCTAGGACAGGTTATGACTGTGATTTCGTTGGAAAGGCCGCTCCAGTCTGTTGCTGCACGAAAAAAGAATGAAGACGAAAAAGTGACAGTGCGTGTACGTGGGCGCGCGACTTGTTGCGGGTGACCGTTGCGGCTGGATATGCGTGCCGGGGGGAGAATGCATGGTGCTTTGCCAAGTGAGCTGTAAAAGAACTTGTGAAAAAGACAAAGACTAGCAATTCGGCGGCGAGATGGAAGCAATGATAAGCCAGATTCTGTTTTTAGTGCCGATATACTGATGTTGTAGGAGTACTTAGAATGAATAAATCTTGCAGCTCGATTTTGAAGCGATTCCAGTTGATTGATGAGATACACTTGATGAGGGTTCGAAATGGGGGATGCATGTTCTAATTTCGCCCTGACGAGAGACTGATAGGCTAGTAATTTTACATGTTGGGGTGCGTGGCGCAAGTCGCGTTTTAAAAAACCCGAGTGTTTTGTTAGCAGATGAAATGATGCAAATAATGTGCGTTTCCCAGGTGAAGTCACTGCAAAGGGTTACTCCGAGATATTTGTAGGAAGGAACTAATTCAAGGTTGACGTCAGGAATTTGGTAAGAGAAAACAAGTGGATTTCTGCGGCGGTGGAAGGAGACAGTCTTACATTTGTTAGCGTTTAGTTCCATTAGCCAAAGGTTACACCATTCCTGTACACTTCGCAGGTTGTTTTGAAGGGAAGTGTTATCGGAAATGCTGTTAATTTTACGATAAAATACACAATCGTCTGCAAACATACGGATGTTAGAAGATACATGCATTGGTAGGTCATTAATGTAAATTAGACATAGTAGTGGGCCAAGGACTGATCCTTGCGGCACGCCTGAGGTTACAGGGGTAGAGTTAGATGCTTGATTGTTCACAAAGACTGATTGTGATCGGTTACTTAAGAATTCTTTAATCCATGCTAAGATATTGGTATTCAGATGTAATGCGGAAAGTGTCAGTAGTAGACGCTCATGAGGAACTTTGTCAAAAGCTTTGGCGAAATCTAGGAAGATGGCGTCAGTCTGGGAGTTAGAGTCAAGGTTTACATGCAGGTCGTGAACGAACATAGCTAGCTGCGTTTCGCAGGAAAAACCTTTCCTAAAGCCATGCTGCGCAGGATGAAAAAAATGGTTGGCATCAAGGAAGTCCATGATATGTGTGTAGATGATATGTTCAAGAATATTGCAGGGTACACTGGTTAATGAGATGGGGCGATAATTTAATGGGGAGTGTTTGTTGCCCGATTTGTGAACTGGAACGACTTTTCCGTGCTTCCAATATGTAGGCAGCACGCCTGTTGAAACTGACTGTGAAAATAGAAGACAGAGATGTGCTGCACAAATATATTTTGTGTTCTTTAGAAGTTTAGACGTAATGTCGTCCACACCAGCTGCCGATGAAAGTTTGATATTGTCTATGAGGGATGTAATGCCAGATGGAAAAAAATGTAATAGGTGGCGTGGTACATTGAAAGTTCGCATGAGGAATAGAAAATGACATTTCAGTTTCTTGTGTAAATACTGACGCGAATGTTGTGTTAAACAAGTGAGCGCACTCAGCGTCGGTTAGGGAATCACTTGATTCATTTTATAAGGTAATAGTTCGCGTGTCGTGTGGGCTTAAGACTTGCCAGAAGTTTTTCGGGTCGTTCTTAAGCATGTTCGGCACATCAGAATAAAAGAATGAGCGTTTGGCATGAAGTATGGCTTCCAGATAGGCGGGGGAGATGTACGTGCTCACCCCCACTCAGATTGAGAGGCAAGCAATAGTGGCGGGCTCCAGATTAATTTGACACCTTGACGTCCTTTAACGTGTCCCAAATCTAAGTGTTCGTGCGTTTTCTACTTTGCTCCTGACTAAATGCGGCTGCCGCGGTATGGATAAAATCCATCGCCTCTAGCAATGCCATAGCCTCAAAGCTAATGCGGCGGGCAAAGAAGGGTTGATTTGACGGTCGAGCGCTTCCGTAGTGTCTCCTGGACCCGGCGGTGCGCTTTAAATAATGCGGCTCTGCTTCAGCACGCCCTGCGTGAGTTGCACGCTTGACATAGTTGCGTGACCTTTAAAGAAATAGCAGCAACGTACCGTACCGTACCTTGAATTTAAGCTTGTCCTGTTTCGGAGTAACCGCCGTCCTGTGGGCAGCGGCAGCAGCAGCAGCAGCGGCGGTGGCGGCGGCGGCGGCGGTGGCAGTAGTGGCGGCAGCAGCAGAAGCAAAGGAAAGCTTCGGTTTAAAAATGGAGGGGGCTGTAACCTGTAACCATTTACCCATCCTGTAACCATTTGGGTTACAGAATGGGTACCAAGTGAAGGGTAACGCAGTCAAGGACGGCACAAGACTAGGTAGAGCAATGAAATTAGGGAATTCGCGCGCACTACTTGGTATCGGTTGGTGCTGCACAGGGGGAAATGGAGATTGTAGGGAGAGGCCTTCGTCCTACAGTGGAAATAAAAGAGGCCCATGATCATGATAATGATGAAGAAAAATCTTTATTTCAATACTAATTAGGGAAAGGGATAGAAAATCTCAGTGCCCTTCCACGTTGTAAAGAAGGATGACCTGCGAAGCTGTGTTTGTGGGCCCCATAATGGTGAAGTGCAACTTTGCCGCAGGTCGGCCCAGCATCGCACTAACTTAGGGATCGGCACACGTATGGGGAGTGCTTAACACCTGCTTCACCTCCACCGCGGATCGGTCCACCATTTCCATATCTGCGGTATCGCCCTACGTATGGCGTGTGCCTAACGCCTGCTTCACCTCTGCCGCGGGTCGGGCCGGCATCGCACTATCTTCTGGATGGGACCACTTATGGGGAGTGCTTAATGCCTGCTTTACCTTCGCCCCGTGTCGTGCCGGCCCTGTTAGATACTCACTGGGATGCACCAATTACTCTCGACGAGATACACAGCTGCCCTTTCCAAGATCTCAACCAGTTCTTGCTTAACTGACACAGGTACGCAGTATGAATACTTTTTTACATACTTGACATTCGACATGGTAATAATATTATGATCTCCAACACTGCTTTGTCCTGCTTTTAAGAAAAATGTCTACACGTAGTTGTGCAGTAATTGCTCAATCCCACTCGACTGTTCTTGCGTCAAGTGCGCATTCGCATGTGTTCTGTTTCGAACACGTTCCGATTCATCTAAAATTTCAAGAATTCTGCCTACTTCACCACAGTTATCATCGCCATCAAAGATCACTCATACATAATCCAACAGGTGTCATATTTCCTTTGCCGATTTCCATGGGTCCACTGCTCTGATAACTATTTACACTTTGCGATGTACGCGTTCTGTACTTTAGCGCCACTTTTTCTTTATGGACCCATACATGAGTCGGGACAAAAAGTGGGCCAAAGGAGAGAAGCCCTTGTACGAAGTTACACCATCACCTATTTTGGACGCAATGCCTGACTTTTCTCACTGTACTCGTCCCCAAGTTCCATGTGCCCCGTCCATTTGATGCATCACCGGCCGCCGTTACTTCACCTGACTCGCACATGCTCACGTGGACTCGGCCGCCGCATGCGTGGACTGCTATGTCTCACATGTGGATGATAGTTCTGGCTTGTCTGATATCGCACTTCTGGCCGCTACGAGGCAGAGTGTCTTCATCCTTTGGATGTATCCACCAATCATACTGAATTTTTTGCCTGTGAAGTCAGCGGCCAAACCTATAAAAACAGCACCGATGATTCGGATTTTCAGTGAGTGTCAGAACAGCAGCACATGCACGATATTCATACTTTGCCAATTTTTTAAGCAGGGATGCTCTCTTGACAACGTACGTACTTTTCATTCCGATGACCCCTTTTTGCTATTGTTTCCACGACCACACCTTCGCGGCTTTGTTTTGTGGCCTTGTCTTTGCGACTTTGTATGTTCCAATTATGCATAGCGTGAATAGTTTACATTTAGGCCGGGATGTTGAACTCAACCTTGTCCCACCTCAAAAAGCACAGGGGACTGGCTAGCTACCCTTTTACCCAGCAAATATTTCCTGGCGAAACATTCGAAAATAACAATGATGAGCCCTCAGTTGCCGAAATCTTCAGTCAACTTTTTTTTCAAGAAAGCAAAGAATGGCTCTTGACATCAAACTATCAATATAATCAAGTTGTAAGCAAAGAACAAGAACTTGAAAGCGTCATAGTCCTGCACTAAATTCCTGTGACAAAATAAACTCTGGTAAAGATTCGGTATACGGACGTGTGAGATCAATCACGGCAAAGGTTGAAAGCACTTATCTGCTCAGGTTAGCCTCAAGGAAAGTTTCAGCTACCTTAAGATATGCATGCGTACTTCACAGACAGAGGTGAACTTACAAATGAAGACAACCTCATTTTCAAGCAAACGCGGCTAATGGTCCCAATGTATCTACAATGTGAGAACAAAGCAATACTCCACTCATCACACTTTGTGATGGAGAGCTCCTTACAACGAGCTCGTGAATGTGCCTTCTGTGCAGGAATAAATGCAGAGTAAAAAGACCTCATCACGAAGAGCGAAATATGTCGAAAGTACGCTCACCCTCAACAGCTAGAAACTTTCTCTTTCAATCCAAAAAGAAGCTACCCATTTGAGCAAGTTGATCGCGATATTTCCAAACTCAAAGGAAAAAACTTCTTGATCAGATTGTATTACAACACACATTTGGGAAATTCATCAACTGCAATTGCCGGCCTTCAATGAAGTAAGACTCAAACGGAAGTTGGACTTTAAGAAACGTGGAATGGCAAAACTTCTTATAAGTGACAACCGAACACTATTCCCAAGATATAGATTTGACCACTTTTATAAAAAGCTGGAACTTGGAACATAACATTTTTAGCCGATCATAACCTTGTTCCAATGATATCGCTGAATCAGCCATACAGAGGGCAAAAACACTACACAATAAAGCAAAAACAGCAATAGCGCCCACAAATGGAGTTTTGTGCTGAGAAAGACAGTCCACTGCAGAAATTGAACGCTAGTCCAGAGCAATTTCTGACGGGTCGCTGCACAAGAACGACTTCGCCGAAGACATCAGAGTTACGCGGCTATGATGTCAAAAGACAGCATTTAATTACAATGGACAAGCCAATTATTACCCGAGCCTAACCGAGAGCCACAGCGTCACAGTTTGACTACTTAAAAACTGAACATGGGTCAAAATGACACTAACTCGACGACTTTACGAAATATGGTATGAAGTGCAAGTTGTGGAGAGCATCTTGCGAAGGAACAGAATATTTATGAGACCAAGGGCTGTTCTGACTTCCCGTAACAGCCATAACGAACTCGGTCTTACAGCGCCACCAAAAGAGGCAGCCAGTGCGAGAACTTTGAAACACTTTACTCCCGTCAGACCACGAAGAACGACAGAATCTCCCAAGGGGTTCGAAGATTTGTAGTTGGTGGAAGGGTTATCTTCAAAAAAGGAGAGATGTAACAAGAAGAATCGAGAGATGGCACCAGCAACGTGCACGTACGTTGTTACACATTGACACGCATCGCTCCTTAAGCCTTCGTCTCCTCCATCACGGCAGCCCAGCCCCTCTATGAATTTGGTGCAGATGAAGTATCAAGTTGCCTCTCGCTCTAGCGCTCCTCTCATGATCGTCGCTTGCCACGCCTCTATACACCCTACAACAAGAATTCGATGCGACGATCGATTGAATCCTTGAAATGCACCCCCACCTTCGGCGTCCGAGATGCACCGTCAGAGACGGCCTGCACAGGTGGCCGTGTGTGTGACTTAGGTTCGAAGGAAAAAGACGCCGAAGGAGGAACAAAACTTGTATTTACAGAATAAATTACGATGTTCAGTTCCAAGATTCCATAGTTTCAACAGTAAATTGGTTGCAAAGAGTTACACTGGGGCGCTATAACGTAAAACTATTCCAAACTTTTCTATTCTAATTCTGCAATCAGCCCGCTGCCATTGGTCAAAGACTTTTTTGGACAACCCCACTTCAACCGTCTAACACGCCACGTCACGAAAACAGCAATAGCTCCCCATCTGATAGCACATGTACACACTGATTATGCATAATTTGACCGAACAAACCAAAAATAGTTATTTCTGATTCGACGCCTAAAACTTTTCCCACTGCGCCCACTTCACCTGACTCTCACGCGACGTCACAAAACCGCCAAAACTTACCTTATCATAGAGACGAGTACGCACTAAAGATGCGTTGAGATGCCGAACAAAACTGCATTTTCTTCTGAATAGCCGCAGGCTGCCGCGTTTCGGAAGGAATAAATGATGGCTGCCATCGATCGCTCCGGCAATGGGCTCTCGCCCGTGCAGGAGCACATTGGTTTATTTGCGTGTACTAAAACATTTGGGTGGCCGTATGACGTTTTCGAGAACTTTTAGCACGTTTACATCCTCCTTCTGCCAACTCTTCTTTGCTGAGGATCCGTTTTAGCATCAAAGCGGACCAATCACAACGCCGGAACCACGCTCTTCTGCCGGTTATCGATATTAAGTTCAGTGGCTCGGCCCCATCGAATCCTTCTCCGATTGGGCATGCTCCTTGCCTTTTGTGAGCCAATTAGATAAGACAGGCCGCTCAGTGTAGGAAATTTTATTCGTTTTTCAAGCCAACAAACGTGACCTCCTATGAACGAGGGGAGCATTTGATTGTTCTTTCAGAAACCCTGCGATTGACTGCCCGATGCTTGAGTCGGCGGTTACGCAAATTCGAAGGTCAGGATATTGGAATAAAAACATATTGGAATAGTTTTACGTTATACATCCCCCTGAGTAGGACCACATAGGGCGGCCCTGTTTCGGGAGAGCCGGTACAGCTAAGCACCGAAACAAAGTCGTACAACCCAGATGGGAGCACTCGGGTCGTATTTCCTAGACTGAAGGCTCGACTCAAAATCTTTGCTGGCGAATTACTGCCCGTTGACGTCCCAACTGAAGAATTCGTTCACCATTCCCTGTGTTTGGCCAAACTTCCATGCGTGATTGGCCAACCGAACGACCATCCATCTCAGAACAATTTTTTAGTACAGTTCACAGTGTACTCCTCCCACAAAATACACAATATACAACTACAAAGGGGCCAAGGTCACGCCAGGTGTACACGTCGCAAGTTCGAAGAAACGGCACGCGAGGAGAGCAGACGTAACAAGTGCAGACCAACAAAACACTTGCGCAAAACCTAAAAGCCAGGAAACGTCGTTACCGTGTTGTCAGTCGTCGAGCACGTGCGCAACGCAACCACAATCCAAGGAACCGAAGGCCACGTGGCATCATAGGCAACCACTTTTCTGCGAGCCAAATTTTCACTGAGGAGCACGGGATAATTGTGCACCCGCCAAGGTCGGCTCCGGGTCTGCCCGTAAGCCGAAGCAAACATACCCTCGTCGCGTAGGAACCTAGACAAAACCGGAGGCTCTAGTGGAGTTCCATCATCCCGCATGGCCTGTCCGCGCACGGTGCAAACCCATGAAAAATAATGAAGATCCCGCACCCGGTTCAAACCCGAACCCCGCATACTCCACGGTCATCCGCCAGATCACCACGGAAGAAAGACGCGCACGCCTATTAGGGCGTTTGATGGCCATTAGTGGGAACTCGAGCTGTGAATACGTTCCCACCCACCAGCCGGCCGCGCGCAATGAAAACGCCTGCGGGGATCCCCAAAAAGTGCAGCGCGACGGAGATTCGAGGCACCCTTTACACTGTCATGTGCGACCGCTACTGTGCCGCTGTTGGTCCTCTCCGCTCCCATATCTCCGCGGTAGTTAAGATCACCGTCCGTGTGTTTACTTTGCTTCAGTGCAATAACCCGTTCTGTTTTAACTTTTGCCAGCCATCACTCAAGCGTGCGAAACGAGCTCGTCGAGACATCCGCCCACTGCCAAGATGGCCCGCACCACATTTTTGGCTTTGTTTTGCCGCCGCCCCTGACGGTGCTTATATCTACTCTCTATATCTCTATGTAACCGCATACATTCCTGTGAACCCCATGCCTAATAAACCCCGTTAACCCCCGTTAAGAAAATGCCGTGTTCCATCGTTCATTTCACGAGACATATATAAAAAGAGTTTTAAACTTAGCGTTCCAGCGTTCGATTAGCCCGTTACTCTAAGGATATGACGGTGAGGTGAGTAGAACCTTAATCTCCTTGCTAAACGCATCGCAAGAACCCTACTTAACGAGTCGGGGAAGTTACTGTCCTGATCGATTAAAATAGGCTGATGGATCCGAACTATTGATAGGTCTAGCAGCGCTTCGCACGTTGTTTTAATGGTCGCTAGTGTAATGCTTCACGCCACCTCGAGCATTGGCGCACGGAATACTGGCGCACTTGTGCTTAGGTGGGTTCACTTGTCCTATGCCGTCTTGCTCAAAAAGCCTGAAATGATTACTGGAGGGGGGTGGATTATTTAATTGTAACCCCATGAGTGACCTTATTCTCTGTGAACGTCTAATAAGCATTACAGGTCTGGCAGACTACTTAGAATCAACTGCAAGTGTGGGTCAGAAAAGTACACTGTAGATTCGTTGCTTGGTTTTATAGTCCCAGAAGGACACCCAGCTTGGCGTATAGGATGGATGAATGTTATGAGCGTCCACTTAGGAACGGAGTTGTTGGTTTCACCACAAGGTTCTTTTGTTATTTTATTGCCGAGTGGCGTACGTATGTTGAAACAGGAAAAGGAATAAAAAATCACCATGAATTCCCATACCTGAAGTTTCTGAACCCTTATTGGGAACTGTTCTTGTACGCCTCCGTTGTTTGTCATTCCCTCATTCCTGTTGCGGACGTGTTTACTTTCAACCTGCTCTCGCTGAACCCAAGTGCTTCAAGGAGGCAAGTGACTCCTAAATTGAGCGCTGCGCGAATATCTTCACGTTCTTATAAAATATACTTTATCGCTTCCCTATTTTTACTGAAGCAGGCGCTCGATTCTTCTTCCATCTTATGTCTCACTTTATGAGTGCCTGTTCTAAGGCATCGGGACCTCGCTTTCAAAGTAATGAGTTTCTCATTGAGTTATCATAAATTGTTTTTTTTTCCTGATTTGGTTTTTCCTATTACATAGTTACTGATGACAGGTTTGTTTTTTATTGAGGCTACCCATGATATCTCAGCTTCTCTGACTTTCCACTTGACGTTCTTTCCGGCTGTGTTGCTCGCCATACAGGCGCCATACTTGTTTTTAAGCTTCCTAGCTTTTCCTTGACTGAGAATCAATGTTATTCCCTTACCAATGCCTGAACACTTTCCCAGCGCATTTATATTATTGCGTATTCCTCGCTCATTCCCCGTGACTTGTTTTACGGCGAGTATACTGGCCTCATGGATCGCATTGGATGGGATCTGAGCGTCCGCCGTCCAGCTATGTAACGGGTCAAACGTAGCTGAACATGCAGGACAAACTTTATTTACACTAAGAACGTCAAAAATGTTGAAGATACACAAAATGTTCGGCCTTTCCGCCCGTAAGAAAGTGGTCCTGTCTCTAGGTCCGGTGCGGCGAGTCTGCCCATCTAGCGTTTTTCTAACCACGGTTTGCATCTCCGTTGCCGTCCCCAATGCCTGGGAAGCATCACGCGAAACTTCAAAGCGTTGTCACTGGGTCATTTCGAAGAACCGAACAAAGGGAACGAATCCATTCTTTCGCGCACAACTCGCAGTCCGCGGGGGAGCAGTGAAACAGATAGCATTCAAGTAAGGAAGGCTCGCTTCCCCATTGAAAGAAAACTGTGGCCGTGCGTTCGTGATGCCACTGCCCGTCTGTTATCTTTCGCTGTTCGACACCACCAGTATATCACGGTGACAGCAAATGTACCAACCTCTGTTGTTGGCCGGAGTAACGTTTGCACGACTCGGTCTTTGGATGTTTTCCGCTCAACCTTGCACACCCTTCCACACGCGCTGGGCAGGCGTCTTGTAAACGTTCTGATGGGCCAGGGTGCGAGTTGCTTCTTATCCTTGAGTAGAACGACGTCACCTTCTTTGCGGTCGGGCTTTGCTGCTTGCGATTTGCGGCTTTGGTGCAAAGTAGTGACATGCGTCAATTGTGCGCCAGCGCTTCCACAACTAGTCAACCGGGTTTTGCACAACACGACAAATGTCCTTTGTAGGGGTTGCTTGTCTAATGGCCCAGTTGTTCTAAGCGCGCTTGCGTGTTTTGAGGTTAAAAGTATCACCGGAGTTAGGGCGATGGGATCTTCGGGGTCAGACAAGAGGGAGTTATAAACATGGCATTAATGATGGCCACAAGTTCTGCTAAAAGTGTTACGAGAATGTCATGTTTGAGCCGTTGATGACTTGACTGCATGAACAGCGTGCAACGCCGATGATCGTCTCCCACGCACCGCCCATATGAGACGCGTGCGATGGATAGAATATTCATTTACAGCCGTTTCCTGTGAGTAATTAGTCTATTTGTCAGCAAATAAGGCCATCCGGACAGACCGCCATTGGAGTATGAACCTGGCAACATTTAACGCTAGAACGTTATCTAGTGAGGCGAGTCTAGCTGTGCTATTGGAGGAATTAGAGGGCAGTAAATGGGATATAATAGGGCTGAGTGAAGTTAGGAGGCCAAAAGAAGCTTATACAGTGCTAAAATGCGGGAACGTACTGTGCTACCGAGGCTGAGTGGAGAGAAGAGAACTAGGAGTCGGATTCCTGAATAATAAGAATATAGCTGGTACCATACAGGAATTCTATAGCATTAACGAGCGGGTGGCAGGTCTTGTTGTGAAACCTAATAAGAGGTAGAAAATGAAGATGGTACAGGTCTACTCCCCTACATTAAGTCATGATGACCAGGAAGTCGAAAGCTTCTATGAAGACGTAGAATCGGCGATGGGTAGAGTGAAAACTAAATACACCATACTAATGGGCGAATTTAATGCCAAGGTAGGCAAGAAGCAGGCTGGAGACAAGGCAGTGGGGGAATATGGCATAGGCACTAGGAATAGCGGGGGAGAGTTATAAGTAGAGTTTGCTGAACATAATAATATGAGGATAATGAATACGTTCTTCCGCAAGCGGGATAGCAGAAAGTGGACGTGGGGGAGCCCGAACGGCGAGACTACAAATGAAATAGACTTCATAATCTGCGGTAACCTTGGCATCATAAAAGATGTGGACGTGCTAGGCAAGGTGCGCTGCAGTGACCACAGGATGGTAAGAACTCGAATTAGCCTAGACCTGAGGAGGGAACGGAAGAAACTGGTACATAAGAAGCCGATCAATGAGTTAGCGGTAAGATGGAAAATGGAGGAATTCCAGATCAAGCTACAGAACAGGTATTCGGCTTTAACTCAGGAAGAGGACCTTAGTGTTGAAGCAATGAACGACAATCTTGTGGGCATCATTAGGAAGTGTGCAATGGAAGTCGGTCGTAACTCCGTTAGGCGGGATACCAGTAAACTATCGCAGGAGACGAAAGATCTGATAAAGAAACGCCAATGTATGAAAGCCTCTAACCCTACAGCTAGAATAGAACTGGCAGAACTTTCAAAGTAAATCAACAAGCGTAAGACAGCTGACATAAGGAAGTATAATATGGATAGAATTGAACATGCTCGCAGGAACGGAGGAAGCCTAAAAAACTGCGAAGAAGAAACTAGGAATTGGCAAGAATCAGATGCACGCGTTAAGAGACAAACCCGGCAATATCATTACTAATATGGATGGGATAGTTCAAGTGGCTGAGGAGTTCTAGAGAGATTTATACAGTACCAGTGGTACCCACGACGATAATGGAAGAGAAAATAGTCTAGAGGAATTCGAAATCCCAAAGGTAACTCCGGAAGAAGTAAAGAAAGCCTTGGGAGATATGCAAAGGGGGAAGGCCGCTGGGGAGTATCAGGTAACAGCAGATTTGTTGAAGGATGGTGGGCAGATTGTTCTAGAGAAACTGGCCATCGTGTATACGCAATGCCTCATGACCTCGAGCGTACCGGTATCTTAGAAGAACGCTAACGTAATCCTAATCCATAAGAAAGGGGCCGCCAATGACTTGAAAAAAAATTAGAGGCTTATCAAGGTTAAGCCCAGTGGATGCGAAGCATCCACTTGGCTTAACCTTAGCGTATCCTTAGCGTTTGGAGGCATCTTGACCGCATACACGCCCGGCGCTAAGACGCTGGCGCGGTTGCGGGCACAGAGACTGACGCGACGGCGGGCGTGCTCCGCTTCAACCCTGGCGTGACGTCACATATCACGTGATGCAGCGATGGTGGCGCCGCCGCCGCGTCGCGCGCGACGGCGCGAACCGAAGCGTGGAGGCCTCCGCCGGGCGACGTCCGACGGCGCGATATGAGGCCCCATCTGCAGCCGGTGTGACGTCATCACGTGACGTCGCATCATGTGATCTCACTTCAGGGTCAATGGTGGCCACCACCGGGAGGCGACCGACGGCGCGATATGAGGCCCCATCTGCAGCCGGTGTGACGTCATCACGTGACGTCATGTCACGTGACCTACTTGAAGGTCACTTGAAGGTCAATGGTGGCCACCGCCGGGAGGCGACCGACGGCGCGATATGAGGCCCCATCTGCAGCCTGTGTGACGTCATCACATGACGTCATGTCACGTGACCCCACTTCAGGGTCAATGGTGGCCACCACCGGGCGTCGCGCGAAGGCCCGAAACCTACGTTAATATGGTTCGCATAAAATTATAGACCAATCAGCTTACTGTCTGTTGCCTACAAAATATTTACTAAGGTTATCGCAAATAGAATCAGGAACTCCTTAGACTTCTGTCAAGCAAAGAACCAGGCAGGATTCCTTAAAGACTGCTCAAAATAGATCATACTCACACTATTGCTCAGGTGATAGAGAAATGTGCGGAATATAACCAACCCCTATATAAAGCTTTCATTGATTACGAGAAAGCGTTTGATTCTGTCGAAACCTCAGCAGTCATGGAGGCATTACGGAATCAGGGTGTAGACGAGCCATATGTAAAAATACGGAAAGATATCTATAGCGGCTCCAGAGCCACCGTAGTCCTCGATAAAGAAAGCCACAAAATCTCAATAAAGAAAGGCGTCAGGCAGGGAGATACGATCTCTCCAATGCTATTCATAGCGTGTTTACAGGAGGTATTCAGAGACCTGGATTGGGAAGATTTCAGAATCAAAGTTAATGGAGAATACCTTAGTAACTTGCGATTCGCTGATGATATTGCCTTGCTTAGTAACTCAGGGGACCAATTGCAATGCATGCTCACTGACCTGGAGAGGCAAAGCAGAAGAGTGGGTCTAAAAATTATTCTGCAGAAAACTAAAGTAATCTTTAACAGTCTCGGAAGAGAAGAGCAATTTACAATAGGCAGTGAGGCACTGGAAGTCGTAGGGGAATACATTACTTAGGGCAGGTATTGACGGCGGATCCGGATCATGAGACGGAAATAATCAGAAGAATAAGAATGGGTTGGGGTGCGTTTGGCAGGCATTCTCAGATCATGAACAGCAGGTTGCCATTGTCCCTCAAGAGAAAAGTGTATAATAGCTGTGTTTTACCAGTACTCACCTGCGGGGCAGAAACCTGGAGGCTTACGAAAAGGGTTCTACTCAAATTGAGGACGGCGAAACGAGCTATGGAAAGAAGAATGATAGGTGTAACGTTAAGGGATAAGGAAAGAGCAGATTGGGTGAGGGAACAAACCCGAGTTAATGACATCTTAGTTGAAATCAAGACAAAGAAATGGGCATGCGCAGGACATGCGATGAGGAGGGAAGATAACCGATGGTCATTAAGGGTTACGGACTGGATCCCAAGGGAAGGGAAGCGTAGCAGGGGGCGGCAGAAAGTTGGGTGGGCGCATGAGGTTAAAAGTTTGCAGGGATGGCATGGCCACAATTAGTACATGACCGGGGTTGTTGGAGAATTATGGGAGAGGCCTTTGCCCTGCAGTGGGCGTAACCAGGCTGATGATGATGATGATGAAGGCCATCTGCGTTGATTCCAATTTCTCTGCACGCTCCAATTAAATATGTGCGGGAGTCAGAGCATGTTAGCTTGACGGGTGTTCGCACTGCTAGGAACCTTCAAAAGGTAACCTCGAGACGTCCATTGATTCGATCAGCTCGATGTGCACTGCGCAAATGCTTAAACAAGAGGACATGACTGCCCAGCACTTGCTGTTCGAAATGCCACCTTTCGTTCGGCGAGAGCCAATTTTCCAGGGACTGAAAACATCAATTCCAACATTCGTGAAAGGAGAATCTGTGCTGATTCGGTCTGCTGAAGAGTCAGCTATTTTCTGGTCATGAAAGCGCCCTCGCAGCTTCTTGCATGAAATGCATGCTTGCAGCACGGATGAGATGCACGTTTTACCTCCGACGATCAAATAGTCGTATGGCTCCGTCTGTGAAGTGCCAGCTCTGGCGTGGAATATTCATTGTGGTGTCGCACGGGAAGCGTCGCCACGTGGCGGCGACCAGGTATTAAGAGAGGGTGTTTCTCATCATCCGGAATGTCGCTTCTGTTCAAGCGGCCGGTGACGCGGATCAAGCTGCCGGCATCTAAGAATGTGTAATGTATTTCAAAACGAGCTTGTCTTGTGAACATGCTCTCCTCTCTGGATACAGCATTTCTCTTAAAAAAATTGTCCTGCTATAATGCGCGACCGATTATGAACCTGGCATTGGAGCGCGCCTCAACGGGAGCTACCTCTTCTTGTGACACTTTCTTTGCGCGATGGGCAACCTGGATAAGGCTTGCTACAGCACGAGTGAGAGACTTCCACGATTCATGATTATATTGCGCCTAGTTTTACACTGACGAACGTAAACAAGACGTGGACGCGGTTTACGCTCATCAGTGTCACACTAAGCGCACTATAATCGTGAACATCCACCAACTATACCCGTTCACTGCTTTACTAAAGGATACTTCCAGTTTGAGAACTGTGAAGGCGCTAGGCTCCAAGTCGCTGCTGGTTGTTCACCTCCGCCGCCAGAGTACAGACCTCAGAGTGAATATTTATGTCTTCCTGAAGATTTAGGATGGTGAAGCTCGACGATCTTGCTTTCTCTAGTCGTCGTGAAAGAAAATTAGTTCCGCGCAACCATTTTGGGCTCTTGAGCGGTGCAACGGGAATCATTCTAATGGCTTCGTGTACAGGATTTTCGTCTTTGTGAAAGTATTTCCAGTGTTCATGTTGCATGCTGCTACGCATTCGATGCATCCTGTTGTCCACATACAAGCAGAGCCTTCTTGTTTTGTCGCATATGTATCGCACACCACTTTGCTATCCGTGTAGAGCGTGACCGATTTCGGCTTGAAGTCCCGTTTTCATAGTATGGAATCGGTCATTTTTACAGCAAGCACTGGTACACACAGCTCAAGCACATGGAAGGTGCGTCCTTATGGGTGGGGAAAGCTTAGGCTTTCTTATGGCAAATCCGGCGTGTCTGTTTCCTTCCGTATCGGTCACGCAAAGGATATCACTGCTACGACGGCGCCTGTAGACAGGTCTGAAAATACATCAATATCCCTAATTTCGGCTTCAAGCGTCGAGGCTGGCGCATAAGTTATTCGCACGTTAAGGGGCTCTCGCGTCAGGAGAGAGTTGTTCTACTCGTGCTTACACTGCTTCTTTTTGTCCGAAAGCGGCGTGTCTCAGCCATAACAGTTCTTCACGAGTTCAAGGAGGAGGTACCTCCCTTGAACCGTTATTTCAGCTACGAACCCCATTAGGTTGTAAATGCTGTTGACGGTCGACAACACTCCTTGCTGCGTATACGGCCTGTTTTAAAAAGGAGCCCTGACGATGACGCTGTCGTCGCCTATGTCCCACAGTAAGTCTGGACTTCTACGCGAAAGCGACGCATCTGAGCAGGAGCCGATGTTCTTCAGTCCCTGGGCATAGTCCTCTTGAGAAAATGCATTCAGCACATTCTGCCTATTCGAAGCCATCTTGTGCAGGCTAATGTTGGCCATTGCAAGCATGTTATGCGTTCTTTGCAGCAGGCTAATGACATCTTCTTCACTCGGAAGAGACTTCCGCGCAACTTTGACGTAGAAATCTATTTCAATAAACTTTGTGGCATCTCCACGAAAACGTAAGGCAGCTTGTTGGGAAGTCCGTAGAAGGTCATACGTTGAAAAGCGATGGCGTGTTGTGTAAAATGTGAACCTTCATTCGGCACTCTATGATTTTGCCGGAGATATATATGCTCTTAAACCACGAGTACCTCAGGTAGCTGTGATGATCCTCGCGAGCCATGAAACTGTAGAACATTTGCTGGACGTCTGCTGTAACCACCACTGGTTCTTGCCGGAAGCGCATGGAAATCCCCCCAAAGTTGTTCGTCAGGTTAAGGCCGGTCAGGAGAATGCTGTTAGGAGAGATACCCCTTCGTGCTGAGCGCTGGAGTTGGTTACGACTCCGATTTGATCAGGCTTCTGGGGGTGCTGAACGCCTATTATGGGTGGATGCTAGAAGTCATCCTGCATGTGAACTGCTGGACCTTCCTCTGCATGACGCTTGATAAATAGCTCGTTTATGAAATGCACGAAACAATCCCATGTTTCTGGATTTTCTTGCAGGGTACGCCGCAGCAAGAGCAGGCGAGGCAGAGCCTGTTATTTGTTCTTCGGAAGCCAACTACTCGGTGTGCGAAAGGGTAGAGGGGCGACCCAAGTATTGAATCTGTCTTGGGTGAATCCACTATTGAATATTTTGAGGAATGTCTTGTCTTCCATGGAGACAGCATGCTGGTTGCCAAGTTCAGTTATTTCGAAAAGATTTGGCGCCATGATGTCATCTAATGTTGTTGCAAAGTGTAAATCTTTTGGGACCTTATCCAAAGCGTAGGGAATCGGCGTCTCCATTACAAAAAAAAATGCCTTGAGCATGGCTCGAAATGTGATAGTTGTCCCCTGTCCTGAACATGTGGTTTGAACACATTGACCCTGCCTGTTTGGTACGTACGACCATCACCCATCCGAGGTCGAGCTTCCAAGCATAAGGCGCATCGGAGGAACCGTTGATTGTTTGACGAACATAGGGGGCTCTTACGATGTGTCAGACAAGGAGCATGAGTATCCCAGCCTCATTAGGATGCAGAATGTCATTTGCTACAGCCTCCAAGTGTAAGTAGTCCCGTCAAGCATCAGGTGCTGGAATTTCATCTCTTATTTCGCTAATTGCCTTGCGCGCAAGGACAGGAGCAAGAGGGAATTTGACTTGGCCTGCTACGCTCTGCACGAAGAAGCCGTGAGTGACACTTCCAACCACTTCAGTTCTGCTGGGGCATGTACGGAGTGTGTATTGCGTAGGTGTCCCCTTCATTTTGAAATCGTTGAGAAGTTCTGCCCTAACCAACGAGCCTTTACTCTGGTCGTCAAGAATGGTCGTCAAAACGGTGGCAACGACTTTCTGTCGTTGCCACCGTTTTACGCTTCTGTGCGCCTAGACGTGACTCTTCTTTTTGAGCTTTGTGTGGTACTGTCCTCAGACCCACTAGCCTTTGACGAATCTGGGGTTGGTGATGCTGGCTGAAGCACTGTGGTGGGGTCGGCGCTGTCGCATGTGAGGCATGTCACAACAGCCTGACATTGCCACTGGATGTGGCTCGTAGATGACAATCATTGTACGGCATTATTTAGGAAATATAGGCGCTCTTCCATGGCTCTTTTTTTTCATGGAAGGCGCGACATCAATCCACAGTGTGGTTTTTTGTGGTGTGGCCACCACCTCTTGAACTCCTTCGATTGTGGTTGTCATTCGTTAGTAGTAGCAACTTGATTAATCTTGGCAGAAGCAGGATCCCCTTCTTATTTCCTCGCTGACACCGACAACCTTTGCCGTGTCTTCCTTGATTTGATTGAATACAAACGAAGCCTTTTTTGGGTGCAAGATGAAACTCGGGTCGTTTCTTATGCTGGCTTGATCTCTAACAAATTTGCAGAAGGAAGAAAGGGTGGAAATACAGTGTTATGTTCTTATATTTCGACCCCACCAACGTCCAATCTTTTTAAAGTGCTGATGACAACTTCGAGACCATTTTATTCGCCCCTCTGGCGGTATCCGAACAGCCAAGGCCGGCAAGAGGTGGATCAGCTTTCTCAGCCATGAGTTCTAGCAGGTGGTCACCAAGTTCTGGGAGTCGGGTATTTTCCCGGGAAGATATCTTCGGGAAGTCTTCCAGCCGCTTCAGTATTGCATCCTCAACTGCCTCAGGGTGTCCGAAAACGTCGTCAAGCCATTTTCACACGACTTCCAAGCCCGTGGAAAAGTCATCGACGTCCGCTGATTTCCACCTCCGCGCCTGATATGACGACTCAGGGCCAAGCCATTTGAGGAGAAGGTCGAACTCTTCTTGCGCATAAAAACCAAGATGTCTTACAACATCGTTAAACGATGACTTTCAAGCACGAAAGTTCTGAGGTCAATCATCAAATTTGATAAGACCACTTGAAACAAGGTCTTTGTTGCACAGGAAATTAAGGTCACCGACTATCTCTGAGGTTGAACTGCTGTTTGCCGGGGTGTACGCACTGCCGCCGCGGATCAACATGCAAGTCCGTAGTGCGACTCGTAGCTCCAACATGCTTATAATTTCGGTTCTTAGGGACAGCATGGTAGTCCGATGGCTTTGATGAGCTCGGAGACATATCGAATTATTCGGAGCTGTGTTCGCCCCCAGCTGTGTTCACTGCCGCTCGATTTGGTAACAGCCGTCTCAGCAAACACAAGAGCAGCGTTTCGTGGGACTTCCTGTTCATTGATATAGCTCCTAGTCTGCTGCGTACGGGCGACAGAAGGGACAGTGCGCATTCACTCGAGCGCATTCACCTGTGCTTTTGCAACTGCCGCTTCTTTTCCATGCTGCAAAATACTCAATTCAGTCACAATCTTTGCCTTCTCAATACGCATCGCGGCCTCTCTTCCACCAAATTCCGATCTAGCCCGGACGGCTTGTGCTTGTGCGCGTGCCTGTACGGCAGCTAGGATGATTGTCGATGATCCCGAGCGTCATTACCTCGAGGAAACGCCTCAGTGGGCCAATAGAGAGTGATGCGACGTTGTCTCTTCTAAACAGTTGCGTTTTCATTCTGTATCCTCGTGTAACTTGTCGCTTACAGTCCCATGACGATCGGCATCGACTGGTTTGTGAAGCTTTGATTCCTGCTGGTTTCAGATCAGCTCGTTTTAGCGAGGAAAATAGCTTATCTGGCGGCGACATGCATGTAGCGCTCATGTTTTGCATCAAGCTGTGCTGCGGCTCTGTTAAAGTCTTTTCCTTTCCCAAACGACTCTTTCGTAATTGGGGCCTCCCCATTCTCGAGGCAGCGTCTATTCTCTGGCAGTGCTCTTCGGGGCTCGTTTCATATGTTCATTTGAGTTTTATAAAAGCGTACTTTCTCTTTGTGATCAAATGTTTGCCGTGGAAGCTTCATGCTCCGCTGTCCTAAATTGACAGGTTTCAGGAGTTAGCTTGTCATGATTCACTTTGGCGTCAGTGCGCCAAGATGTATCTCACTCAAAGCAGACGTATGCATTGTAGGCTACTAAGCTGCACGATGAAATTTGAAACGAGACCTCCTTATCGTAGCCCTGTGTGGCATCAGCTACTCAACTTCCAGGTGACGCCATATCCTTGAAGAAGGCAGATGTCATGGATCAACCGGAAGTATTGCCGTGCGACGTTTTCCACTGCGGCGGATGTGTAGTTGGCGGCGGATGGCAGTCGACTTGACTTCTTTACTATACTGGCCTCGCCGAGCACACTTAACGGGATCAAAGCGTTCGCGGTCCAGCTAGATAACGGCTCGAACACGGTTGAACATTTAAAACAAGCTCCCATAAAACGAAGGAAGTCCAAAAAGCAAGTTAAAAGCACTCAAAACGTTCAGTTCTTCAGACCGTAAAAAAGTGGCCACGTATCTTTGGCCGGTGAGGCGAGTCTCCCCTCCTGCGTTTCCCCAACCATTGTCCCATCCCCATAGCCGCCCCCCAGGCCCGAGAAACATTCCCTCACACCTCGAAGCGTCGTCACTGGGTCACTTGCAGTAACTGAACGGAGGGACAGGGTCCTTTCTCTCACGAACAGCTTGGAGTACGCGTGGAGTCAAGGAAACAGAAAGCAAAAGAAAAAAGAAAAGCTCGCTTCCCACTTGAAAGAAAAGTCTGGCTCTTGAAAGAAAACTCTGCGATCCACTATGGCCGCATATCTCTTCCCCGTTACTGTTATTGTTCTTTCTTTCGTTTCCATACGTCTATTTCTTTCGCTTATCAAGGTATTTATACTCTTTTACGCGTGGTATTTCTTCTGCCTGAATTGTCGCTGTCTGTTCGTTGTTTTCATTGAATACCAAAACCGCTGATTCTGTACACATAATTTACGACATAACTTATCGCCTGCTTTCCACAAATAGTAGCCAGATGTTGCATATCACATTGCTTGTTAGCTAGGTTGCAACACAATGACGTCCGCACAAAACAAACCTGGAAGCTGCTGCTCTGCTATCCTTCCCTCCTGTTTCTTTGACAAAGAAAAACAATATTACTTCCGTCTAGGCCCCTCTCCGTCCTCAATTTGTATATCATATATAGCCGTGGGGATAAAGAGCATCACTGCTTCAGTCCCTTGTTGATATTGTTAGCATTTATGCGGATTTCATCATCTTTACAAAGTCAAGATCAATCAACGGCTCGTGTTCGTTGTTCCGTCGGTGTCATTTTTTCTTCGTGGAATAAAGCGTCGTCTCTACCGGTGTACTTGTAGTGGTGGATGCGCTTTAAGATCCCTTCGACCTTAATCCTCTTTAAGATCTCTCCTTGAACTACGTTTGGGATGCCGCTTACTCCAAGAGGCCGTCATGCCCCTAGACCAGCCCGCAGCTTCAACCAGCTCGGTTCAAGTGCCAGCCACCCCTACTCCCAGCCCTGCCAAGAACTGGTATCGCGATCCTGAAATCGTCTCTGGCTTGGCGCGTGAGAACGTTGAAATCTGGCTCGACATCTACAATCGCGTGAGCGCGGACAACTCGAACGACATATCGAGGGTAAACAACGTACAATTTTGCATCTCTCCAGCAGCCAAGACATATTGTTCAATCTCCAGTGTGACTTCCGGGATTCGTCGTCTTTAAGGGGGCAGCTACGGCAGATTTTTCGTATACCTAGTACACTGAGAACTTCCTCGCGTTTGCCGCCGTGTCGATAGTGCCGTGCCAGAAACTGACCGCGTGGGACAGCTTCTTAAGAGCATAGGATCTACTGCCTTGAACGCACTCGCCGCTCAAAATCCGTCGATGGTGTCGGACGTCGACGTCGTCTTTCAGCGCCTCGAAACCCTGCAATCAATTCGCTTGCAACCGGACTTTTCCGACATAATAATAATAATAATAATAATAATAATAATAATAATAATAATAATAATAATAATAATAATAATAATAATAATAATAATAATAATAATAATAATAATCAGCCTGGTTGCGCCCGAAGCAGGGCAAAGGCCTCTCCCATATTTCTCCAACAACCCCGGTCATGTACCAATTGTGGCCATGCTGTCCCTTCAAACTTCTTAATCTCATCCGCCCACCTAACTTTCTGCCGCCCCCTGCTACGCTTCCCTTCCGTTGGGATCCAGTCCGTAACCCTTAATGACCATCGGTTATCTTCCCTCCTCATTACATGTCCTGCCCATGCCCATTTCTTTTTCTTGATTTCAACTAAGATGTCATTAACCCGCGCTTGTTCCCTCACCCTATCTGCTGTTTTTTTATCCCTTAAGGTTACACCTATCATTCTTCTTTCCATAGCTTGTTGCGTCGTCCTAAATTTGAGTAGAACCCTTTTCGTAAGCCTCCAGGTTTCTGCCCCGCAGGTGAGTACTGGTAAAACACAGCTATTATACACTTTTCTCTTGAGGGACAATGGCAACCTGCTGTTCATGATCTGAGAATGCCTGCCAAACGCACCCCAGCCCATTCTTATTCTTCTGATTATTTCCGTCTCATTATCCGGATCCGCCGTCACTACTTGCCCCAAGTAGGTGTATTCCCTTACGACTTCCAGTGCCTCGCTGCCTATTGTAAATTGCTGTTCTCTTCCGAGACTGTTAATCTTACTGTAGTTCTGCTTTATCTCTCCAGGTCAGTGAGCATGCATTGTAATTGGTACCCTGAGTTACTAAGCAAGGCAATATCATCAGCGCTGGTTACTAATGTATCCTCCATTACCTTTTATCCCCAATTCTTCACAATCCAGATCTCTGAATACCTCCTGTAAACATGCTGTGAATAGCATTGGAGAGATCGTGTCTCCCTGCCTGACGCCTTTCTTTATTGGGATTTTCTTGCTTGCTTTATGAAGGACTGCGGTGGCTGTGGAGCCGCTATAGATATTTTTCAGTATTTTTACATACGGCTCGTCTACACCCTGATTCCCGTAAAGCCTCCATGACTGCTGAGGTTCCGACAGAATCAAATGCTTTCTCGTAATCAATGAAAGGTATATATATTTTCCGACAGCCCCTTTGCAAACAGTATTGAGCTCCTCTTTAGGATTCGAGCCATAATTAGTGAGGAATTGCAAGCGCATGGCTCAGCCCCTTGCTGCAGCGCTCATGTCCAACCTACTTCTACTGACCTGCACTTCATTATTAAGGAGGAATTGGACTCCCTGCAGAACGCCCACCATGCCAACGCTTCTCCTTGCCCACAACCGGCTTCTTACTCGAACTTGCTGCATTACCAGCCGCACCGCCTCCAATTACACCACCTGCGATTGTTCACAATCACATGGCCCCTATAGTCGCCCGAGCTCCAAACCCGCTTGACTACTCTGTCTGACGTTCATAGAGGCCTATCTGCTATTACTGCGGCTTTCGGAGGCGCATCTCGCGGTTTCGCCGATGCCGCCAGCAAGATTAACGTCGTGGTGACACGCTGGCTTTGAACTCGATATGCCACCTCCTCGCGTCTACCGCACTTATAGCGATAATCCTCCTACTCATATATATATCCGGCCGGCTACCCCAACACAGCCCACAACACACGTGCCTGGAGACTCCGTTCCCCATCGCCGATCCGACATTCTGTTTTTCAACTTCGGCATGTCTCCCAACTTCATGTCCAGGGACCGGAAAACTACCCAGTCCAGTTTTTGGAGTGAAAGCTGCATCACTGCGAAGTGCTGTGGATTGTGTGCGTTTGATAGCTCTGATTGACACGGGATCTACTACGTATGTTAAGCGTGCGGACCTGTGCTCTCTTCTGTGGAGAGTGAATACGCCTTTTAACGCGATAGCGTTAAGGAGCTCGTGTCGCAGAAATGCCGGTGTCGTCGGCGTTGGTGTCGGCGTCCGCGGCGTTGACCGTGAGCGATAAATCACGGCAGGCACTTCATAAATAAAAAGCAACTTCCAAGATGGGCTGGGTGGGAATCGAACCAGGGTCTCCGGAGTGTGAGACGGAGGCGCTACCACTCAGCCACGAGTTCGATGCTTCCAAGCGGTACAAACGCGCCTCTAGTGAATGCGGTGTTGCCTTCGAAACGAGCCGTGGAAAAATATGTTGCGGTGTATATCGGTAATTATGAACATGTAACTTACAGAAGTCGATATTACACGACTAGCGAAATGCATTTCCGCTGCATTCCTTCTGCGCTTTCCGCACACGCAGAGCCATCTTGCGGCAAACACAGAAGACCCCCTCCTCTCCATGTACGGCGCTGCCGCGACAGATGGAGCGCCACGCGCGCATTGGAGCTGTGCGAGGCGGGTCGCCGCGCGGACTCTCTCTCCCCTGACAACGCTTCGCCTTGCTCCCTCTGCAGAATCAAGCGTCCTTCCTTTCTTTAGATCACTATCTGTATATCTCTCTGCCCGTGCCGATCACGATGTTTGGCTGGCGTGCATCATTTCCCCCTCCGAGATACCGAGTTCTTTGGTTCGTTCCGCTTACTCAGGCGCACGTTTCGTTGCTGCGCCGAACGCCGCGTTGCTCGACCATATGGCTCGACGCTCACCGCGTCCGATCCGGGGCGCCTCTTAAGTGATGGCTGCCCCGTAGCCCATTGTCTTACACCCATTGGCGTGTCGACGGGAACGCTGTCGCGTTCCACTCTTGAAGGCGAAGCTTAAGCGTCCTCCAATTTTTTATTAGATCATCATTGACTGGGGCTAATGGAGCAATCACTCGGCCATCAGCGCAATGTACAGCACGCGTCTTCATTGACAGTATCCGTCTTCGCATTAAGTTCGCGATTTTATACCCGTGCGTTCATGAACTAATTTTAGGTTGGGACTTCCTCCCGTCACCGTCCACATAAATCTCTTGCAGTCAATGTATAGTCCATATGACCGAGACAATTCATTGCAGGTGCCATACCGATAAGCCACGAGTCCGTCTTCTCGTTGCTGCCGATTCTGCTCGGCCTCCCGGCCGCGAGCAAATCATAAGTCTCTCTTTTACGGACATGACCAATGGTTACGTGTTCATCCCTCCTTACGGCGGCTGTCTTGCCCGCGGGATTGCCTCCGCTTCATGCCTGGTGCGGTTCAAAGAAAGCTCTGCAATAATCATCGCTTTAAAGATGACTACTGAGGAAATCCTGCTACATCAAGGCTCAGCAGTGACCTGCTATGTGAACACCCAGCCAGTCACCTGCTTCCTCTTGTCGCCTGGTAAGCTCGTCCTCAACAGGATAAACCTTCTTCATCTGCCCTTGCTTCCGTGATAAGTCCTGGCCTTATTGCTGCTCAGAGAATGAATGAATGAAACCACGTTTATTCCACAGTAAAATGCGCCGAAGACAGTGCGATGGAAAGGGAGGGGTATTATTGCAAAAGGGGAAGTGGAAGGCTGCCTCCGTTTTATCAACGAACGTCCTAGAGGAAGCTAAGTGGGGGTCGCATGACGCTTGTGGCTGTCGCGGAGCCGATAGCCGACGAGTGGTGCCACCGATTCCTGGAGGAACAACAGCAGTGCTCACCAGAGCTCGATGGCCTTGTCCGGTGACGTGGTATCCGGGCAAGCCCAAGTCCGGAGAGAAGGCCAGGGCCCCCGCTGTATGGGGGCCAGGGCACGAAGCCTTGGTGGGATGTAGAGGGGGCACCCCCAACAAAGGTGGTTGAGATTAGCACGACATGTGCCCATGGAACAGAACCCACTTACGGATGGTGGTGTGCCACCCCTGTGGAAACGGTTCAGCGAGTGAGAAGTAAGGCGATTGCCTGTCTGAATTCTCTGAAGCAAGACTGACTCTCGCCATGTGAATACCTTGGGTGGAAGCGACGGTATAGAGAGTGGATTGCCAACTGCTGTGAGGTAGGCGGCACATCGTTGTTTGGTCGCATGCTTCTCTGCCATCGGGCCTGCTACCTCACGTGTTGTACCTACGAGAGGATAACGAGTATATGAGACTGTCTAGCGTGGTAGAGAGATGAGCGCGCGCCAGTCCATGAGCCTTCTCGTTTCCGGGGACACCGCATTGCGCAGGGACCCAGTGGATGGTAACATTGTGAACGCATTCGCGGAGCAGGCGTGCCTGGTGCCGGATCTTCTGCCATACGGGATCTGCGTAAATAACACTAGCACATGCCCGATGGGCAGCCTGGGAGTTTGTGTACACATGAGGCTGAACAAGGTCAGTTTGAGATGAAGGTGTGAGTGCCCACTACATATAATCATGGATGGCCATTAGCTCAGCGCGGGTGCTGGACATTGCTTCTGCTGATATATGATGGTGGTGGTTCTGATTTTTATTTGTCTGGTCGTACCACGCAGTGGCATAACAGGTGTTACTCGCGACGTCAGCAGGCAGTGCAGCGTCCGTGTATACGATGCGTTCAGACAAGCGCAGTTAACCGTTAGCTTAGCACGCCTCTTGGCATATGGAAGGTGCCACATTCGCAGAGTAGGGTCCATATTGAGAGGAAGTGGCCTGCCATCGGTGAGAGCCGATGAGTGAACCGTTGTTAAAATTGCTCACGAAGCATCAGGCCTCATTTGATATGAATATTTCGTCACTCGGACAGACCTCCGTTGCCTCCCATCGTATCGACTCTGAAGGCCAGACTATTGTACGCCATCGCCCCTACCGAGTCTCCTTGGCAGACTGCAAAATCATCGAGGAGAACGTCGCCGATATGCTAAAAAGTAACATCACACAGTCCCTCCGCCACTTCTTGGTCATCACCCGTCGTTCTAGTGAAGGAAAATGATGGATCGGTATGATATTGTGTTGACTACCATGCACTAAACAAGATCATTCGTAAAGATGTACATCCTATGCCCCGTATCGATGACGCCCTTGATTCTTTGCAAGGTGTACAATATTTTTCCAGCCTTGGTCTTGGCTCCGGATATTAGCAAATTCCAATGCACGAAGCGGACGAAGAAAATACCGCCTTTTTTACTCCGGTCGATCTTTACGAGTTTAACGCAATGCCTTTCGGCCAATGCAATACTACCGCCGCATAGGAAGGAATGATCGACACTGTTCTTCGCGGCCTCTGGGGGAAAACTTTTCTATGTTACCACGACGACATCGCCGTGCTTTCCCCGACTTTCACTGACAATCTGCAACGCTTAGACGAAATGCTCACGTGCCTTTCTAATGCCCGACTTCATCTAAACGCGAGGAAATGCCGTTTCGCTAACAGAATCAATAAAGTCCTGGGTCATCTTCAGCAAAGACAGCATCCAACCCGATCCGCCCAAAATTACCGCAGTGCTCAATTTTCCACGCACACTTCGTGCAAAAGGACTCGCCTCATACTTTCGACATTTCATACGGAGCTTCACCAGCATTGCCTCGACTCTCCACAAGGTCTTTCCTACATCGAGATCATTCGATTGGAACGATCAGTGTGACGCCGCCTTCCAATACCTCAAGCGCGCACTTGCATCCCCACCTGTTCTTTGTCATTTTTTTGACAAGGCGCCCACATTGCTGCATACTCATGCTAGTGTTTAAGGAAATGGTGCCATACTGCTACAGTGACACCACGAATTTTGCGAAAGGGTTGTCGCATGTGAAAGCAGTGTTCTGACTTCCATGGAAAATAAGTACTCAATAACCGTACAAAAGTGTATGCCTGTTGTCATGGCAATCCAGAAATTTCATCCATACCTCCACGGTCGACATTTCACGGTTGAGACCAGCCGCCATATCCTATGCGGGTTGTCGAGAATCAAAAACTTGTCAGGACGCCTTGGCCGCCGGATACTACCATTACAAGCATAAGATTTCATGCCATATACAAGTGCAGGAGGAAGTGCCAATATGTGGATGCTCTTTCACGATGCCCATTACCAACATCATCAGAGCACATCACATCACCATCTCAACTTGGCCGCATTGAGCACGCATCGTCCATTGCACCGATTTCAATCTTAACTCAATCAAACCCCCTTTAGTGCTTTCCACTCACGAGCGCGCCAATTCTTTTCGCCATCGTATCATCAATCGCCATGGCGGTGCTCATTTTCACTCAATACCAGGTTACGGACACAGCTCAAACTGCTCATGTTCAAAGACGACGTGCTCAACCACTGCATTTTTCACGCGGAAGGCGATCAATGGGTTCCCATTCTACCGCGCTCTCTTCGCGCTGCAGTTCTGCAGGCTTCACACTATGAGCCTACATCAGGCCACTTGCGTTAGCACAAAACACACGATTGCATACACAGCCGAATATTTTAGCCAGATCTTTCCACAAGGATAGCAAGATATGTTGCCTAGTGCAGGCTTCGCCAACATCGCAAGCGACCTACTACGCAGAATCCTTCTTTGCTATTGGCATTGACCTTTTCGGGCCACTCCCATCTGCTCCAGACGGCAGCAGATGAATCGTCACTGCTGTTCACCATTTATCCCGGTACGCTGAATCAGCCTCAGTACGTTCTGGAGCTGCTTCAGAAGTATCGGCTTCCTTGCAGGATGTCTACTTACGTCATGGTGCGCCTCACGTCCTTTTGAGCGACCGAGGCAAGGCATTTCTTTCAAGCACTCAATCAAGTTCCGCAAGCGCCCAACACCGTCTGTGAGACAACGTCTAGCTACCACCCTCAAACCAATGGCGTAAGAGAGCGAATTCATCGCACGCTATGCGACATGTTATGCATGTATATTCAACCTGACCCGCGTAACTGGGATGCGATTCTCGCATTTGTAACATTTGCGTACAACACGTCTGCGGAACTGACCACTAGACACTCTCCATTTTTCTTGCTATTCACGAGCCACCCAACCTCATCATTCGATGTTTCTGTCTTCTCAGACTCTGTCAACGCTTCACCATTCATTTCTGACCAGTTTGTGTCTCGTCTTGCCCAATGTCGTCGTCGCGCCCGTATGAACTCTTAAGCAAGCCAAGACGATCGCAAACATTGCTACGATGCCTCTCACGACGCCGCTTCCTACCACCCTTGTGATGATGTGCACCAGTTGACACGAGCATGAGCACCCGGTTAACGTGACAAGCTTGAGCCTCGATATATTGGCCCTTGCAAAGTCATAGAGCAGACCTCGCCGGTGAACTGTCGCGTTCCACCTATTGATGCCCGAAGTGGCCGATGCTGGTGTGGATCATGCACGTTTCCCGCGTAAGCCCTTCATCTCCATTTACCTGTCTAATGTGCAGCCATGCGGGACGCTTCCATCCACGGCGGCAATTAGTGTAAGAATTTATGTGGACTTTATGTTGATGTGTACAAAGTAGTCATCAATCATTGGCTCGTGTTCATTTTTCGTCGGCGCCATTTTTGCTTCTTGGACTGAAGCGTCGTATTGACCGTGGTATTTCAATGTCGACTTCCTCCTCGCTGATCATCCTTTCCTATTCAACGTAACGGACATTCTATAGGTAAATCTCTCTCAAAAGCTGTAGGCATTCGTCGCCTAAGCCTCGCCTTTCCAGAATATCCAAAAGAATATTGGGGTCTATATTGTCATGCTCCTGTTGTCTAAAAAGACCACATCTAACGGTCTCCTTTCTACTCTTGATATTGCAATGCAGTGAAGACAAATAATTTATCATGCAAACGCCTCCTCATACTGAAGCCATTCTGAAGTTCTCCCAAAATCCCATTGTTCTCTATCAGCGCTTGCACCTTTAACTTAATTCCCTGCATTGCTAAGCTGCATATTACCGGTGTAAAGGTCTATAGGAGTGATTTTTTTCTCCCCCCTTACATTTAAACATGAAATTCATTCGACGTTGTCGCCAACTCTTTCGTATTCGTCTATCTATTAGACTGTGGTCTACTCCTTTAAACAAAGCTTCCTTACTTTGTGGGCCTAGTTCATTAATCAGTCTAACGGGTACCTCATCTAGCCTTGTGGCTGTGCGCTTCGGAATTTCCCATTCAGCTCTCGTCAAGCTGAAATTTTTTCCGCACAAGCCCAGTTCCTACCTAGTTCTCTTGCATTGCCATTTATTCCTCAAGTACAATCTCGTCATTGCCTTGAGAAGATTCGGCTTTTATTTTTGATGTTATCTATAGCCGCGTACTCTTCCAGTTTGTTTCCATCTTTGTCTAGGATATGTTCTGGTATTATTGTTTACTCTTTGCCTTATAATATTAAGTGGGTCCAGAATATTCTAGGTGCGGCCTTCTTTTTCTCACGTATTTCTGACAACCAACGTTCTTTTTCACAGTTTAAGTTTGTTTGCACCAGTATTCGAACGATAGATTCTTTCTCCCGGAATATTTCCCATTTTCTTGCTACTTCATCCTACGGCAACTGTTTTTTTTTTTTGTTGCTGCCTGATGCTGTAGGGAACCTTCCTGTCAATCGGCGACCGCTTTTCGAATCTCACTGTTCTACCAGATTTTCGGTTTCAGTTTTCATTTCCAACGAACACGTTTCTCCTTCCGTATTTCTGTCCTTATTGCACTTAGAAGCTAACTGTATTCCCACTTTTTCATTGGCCATTTGCCAATTTATTCCTCAGCTCTAGTGACTATAATTGTTATTTGTTCAGCGTCAAAATTTAGATGGGCCATTTTGAACTCTTTGCTCCCTTCATACACATCCGTATATCCAAAAACCAACTACATATCCAACTACATATCCCCTATTCAAAATGATGCGTTTATGGTCACTCCGTATGCTACCATTCCCTTCCTCATCAATGACCATTTCTTTGAACTTATCATTAATTCCATCTGTCATCAGAGAGTAATCAATGATCGATTCCCGGTTTTGCACATGTCACATGACTTGCCCTTCACACTTACGCCCTGTATTCACGATAACGATGTATTTCGTTCACAAAGACGTGGCCCTGACTTCCCGCTGCTGTCGGTATAGCCATCTAGATCCTCAATGTGGGCATTCATGTCACCTAACATGATAATTCCCGCCTCATTCCCCCCGAACCCCTTAATATCAGCACTTAGACATTGCACTAACTCTCTATTCTTCTCGGTACAAATATTTCCGGTCCAGAAATACATTACACCCAGCCAAGTATTATTTCCACTCATTGTAACTGATAACCAAAGGTGCTCTTGAAATTTTGAATTTACTGTTTGTCAGTTGGCTCCACATCTATTTGTTCCATATTTATTTCCTCCTCAATCTCTACCCGATTTTCCTTTCTTCTGCCGCCCTGCATGTTCATGTATCCTATTGCATTGCGAGCTCTTTTTTTTCCTTTCCTCTTTTTTTCTGTTACTGACAGCGATGCTATTCTGAGGTTCCCCTAGGGGACCTTCTTCATTACAACCTACATGGGCCTCGTAAGCGCCCATGGACCAATAAAAATGCAAACCGGCTACTAGCAAGTCGCCAGCCCACTTCTCGTCCAAGCCTGTGATTGAAGTGGATCCCGTCTCGTTAGAAACGACCACACCTTCTCACTTCGCTGCTTACCTCGACAACCTCGAAACATTTCTCTCGGCTCATTGTCCGTTAAGCCTCATTCGCAGCCGCTACGGTTGTTTGCACGTGACTGTCACGTACAGGCACTTCCAGCACCATGCACACCATGGTCTTCACCAGAAGCAACGGCTCTCGCAACTCGTCTACCCTCTTCGCCAAGAGCTGGGCCAGACATGTCCCGTTGCTGTTTACAACGCCATTAAGCCCTCCTGCAACTGCACCAAGGTTGCGTCCATGGGCATTTTCCGCGAGATTTGTTTTTGCGCGCTTCATGACAGAACCTAGTGTCCGCCTTGGAAACGTCGCTACCATCACTCTTTTATTGCCTTTAGCTCTCTCCACAATTGCTTCTGAGCACCTAGCCAGGTTTTAGTTGCCGACGATAATCACCATTTCACTTTCTCATACTACCGAGGCCTTTCCCTGTTTGTCTTTGTTAAGCTTTTACGTGTGATTCGGTATTGACGAGGGGAATTGACCCCTGCGTTCCTGATTTTCATACATGGTAGCCTGAAGCTACCATGTGGTACCAAGCTACCAGCTGTGGTGACGGCGCCTTCTTTGCCTGCCTTTGCTCGAGGGATGCTTCTCGTATCTCCCTGTTCCTACAGGTTTTCAGTTTTTTTTTTCTCGTTTGCAACGAACATGTTGTTTCTCTCTCCGTATTTCTGTCGTTATCACATTTAGGAGCGCGCTCTATTCCCACACTTAAATTGACCATTTGCCAAGTAGTTCCTCGAATCTAGTAAATATATTTGATTGTTCCGCGTTCAAAATTGGGCTGGCTAGGTGCAGCCCTTTCCGCCTACCCCCTCCCCACGTTGCATGCATTCCACGTGGTTTGCGACCGATCCCTGCGCTGTCAGATCGGGTGAGTGCGTTCTATTCTCACGACCACTTTCGTGACGATGGTGGTCCTGTTTAGCTTTTCCTCGGCTGCTCGATGTCTTTCGACCCACCGCCGTCCGCGCATCATACTCCATATTTAGCTCATTTTTGAGTTGGTGGACCTGTTTCACAAGCTCATGCTGAAAATCATCAATTTTATTTAACCTAGCGTTTACATCTCAGTGTCAGCCGATTGACTAAATTTCTTCTCCATTCTCATCTTTCCTCTCGTCTGCCTCGACGAACCACCCTCCCCCCGCTCACTTTGACGTCTTTCTTGCCATGTGTTGCACTTAGCTTTTTCTAATGCAAACACTGGAGCTTTCAAAACACGAGCATTCTAGCAAAACCCGATACGAAAAAAAATCTAAATCTTTAAAATGTCGCAAAGTAATTATTCGCAATGTTTTATACGCAATAAACACCACACAGACTTAAGAGACTTAACACGTGTCAGCACGTGTGCAACCACGAGGAGGCGCTCACACGCGCCTACTAAGTCAATACTCCTGATGTTAATGCACACATAGTCAGACCTCTAGTACGTATTATTAGTCTTGCCACTTCCAAATTACTATTTAAAGATTACAAAGATTTAACGGCGCACACGGTTGCTCGTGCTGAAGCAAGTGGCGCGACAGGACGCTTCAACTATCATGCAAAACTAAATAGACTCCAAAGACACTCCCGCACACCAAAAAGAAAATAGCACAAAGAAAGCTACGCAAATAATATTTTAAAGCTAAAAAATCCGCAAATAAAAACAGAAGCAAGCTCAAAACATGCACAAAAAAGATGTTTTTATCGCCACCCAGGAGCCCTGGAAGTACACGTCGGTCGGCCTCAAACAGAACAACCACACTAGCTGAATGGATTGATGGATGGATGGATGTTATCAGAGTTCCCTTCGGAACGGGGCTGTCGGTGGCGCCACGAAGCTCTTGCTATTATACTGCCTAATGTCCTGCCTTGGTGAAAGAAGAAATAAAGAAAAAAAAACTGCTAGGAACCGCCACAACGAAATTTTCTATTGCGAACTTTGCTTTTGTACGTCTCCGTTTCTGGTCGCTTCCCTACTTTTCTTCCATCTATATTGCAATCACCTCTTACTAATTTCTATTGCGGATATGTTTACCTTTCCCCTGTTCTCGCTGTTTTTTTTCTGGTTTCGTTTTTTCTATTAGGTAGTTACTCATTTCAGATTTCTTTTCCATTGCCCTCACCCATGAGATAAATTCAGCCTCTCTGACTTTCCGCTTGACGTTGTTTGTTGCTCTGTTGGCAACCCTACTGGCCGTATATTTGCTGGTAAGCTTGCTAGTTATTTTCCGCCACTGTGAATCAATGTTTTTCCTGTAAGGATACCTCAACATTCTCCCAGTCCATTTACTTGCATAGCGCCCTCAGTCGTTCTTCATGCTCAATTTTACTGGGAGCTTACCTCACTTCGAAAGTAGTCCAGCCCATATCATCCTGCACAGTTGCATTTGTAATTTTCCGGTGCGAGCCCAATGCGAGGTGAAGAACTGGCCTTTGATTCCCATCGAGCCCTGATTGCACCCCTGATTTCAAGCAAACATCCGCATTTCAAAAAGTAAGTCCAGGAACCATTACCGCCATTCAAACGCCCCGGAGCACCTCGTGCCTATCGTATCCCCATAGCGCTCAGTGCTTCATTCTGGCTGCGTTTCCCTTCCCCTTCCTTGTTATCGTTTTTTCATGTGTTTCATGTGTCACTACTACACGACAATATCTATTGCCTTCGTTTATCCAGATACCAAGGTATTTATGTTCACTGACCCGAAATATTTCCTGGCCCTTTATTGCCACTGTCTGTTCACTGCTCTTATTGAATACCATAACACCTGACCTTCTAACACTAAATTTCAAACCTAAATTCTTGCATTCCTGTCCACAGATATTAGCCAGACGTTGCAATATCACTTTGCTTGTTAGCTAGCCACACAATGTCGTCCGTCTAAAATAAACCTAGAAGCTGCTGCTCTATTACTGTACCCGTCTGTTTGTATGAGAGATTAAACCCAACATTAAATCCTTCTAGCACCCTTTCCATCCTCCACATGCACATCATAAACAACAGTTGGGATAAACGGCACCCCTGCCTCAATCCTTTGTTGATATCAACTTTCTCCTCGTTCCTCATCCCTTTCCATTCAAAGCAAACGGCGTTTCCTAGGGAAATCTCTCCCAAATTTGGAGAGAATCGTCACCTAGGCCTTCCTCTTCAAATATATCCCACAACATGTACGGGTCTACGTTGACACAGGCTCCTGTAAAATCTAAAAAGGCCACCTATAACGCTCTGCATTCTATCCTTGATATTTCAGTATACTGAGTAAGAACAAAGAATTATCATCCGTAAATCTACCTATTCTGAAGCCATTCTCCAATTCTCCCAAAATGCCATTATTCTCTGTCCACGCTTGCAGGTTATCTTGCTCGCCTGCATTGCTGGCCTGTAGATTATGATGTAATGGTCAACGGTGTATAGGAGTTTTTTCTTTCTCCCCCTTCCCTTTATAAATAAATTTATTCTACATTTTCGCCAACTGTCTGGTATTCGTCTATCTTTTAAAGTTTTTTCCGCTGTTTTCACCAGAGCTTCCTTACTTTTTGGTACTAGTTCATTAATCAGCTCAACGAAAAACTCGTCTAGCCCTCTGGACGTGCGCTTAGGAATAATCTCGTCGAATTTCTTCAGTTGAAATGTCTCCGCACAAGCTACTTTGCCCTCTGGCTCTCTTTCATGCTCTTTTTTTCTTCGAATACAACTTCGTCAATGCCGTGGAAAGATTTAGCTGTTATTTTTTGGATGAAATTTAAAGCCGCTTCCCCTTCCAGTTTGTTACCACCTTCGTCTAGGATATGTTTCTCTATTGTTGTTGACTTCCTGCCTAATAATTTTATGTAGTTCCAAGATATTCTAGGTGTGGTTTCTTTTTCTCATCTATTTATGAAAACCAGCGTTCATTTTCACCTTTTTTATTGGCTTGCACCAGTATTTCAACCAGATACTTTTTCTCCTGGTTTATTTCCCATTTACAGGCTGCTCCATCCTGTGGTGACGGCGCCTTCTTTGCCTGCCTTTGCTCGAGGGATGCTTCTCGTATCTCCCTGTTCCTACAGGTTTTCAGTTTTTTTTTTCTCGTTTGCAACGAACATGTTGTTTCTCTCTCCGTATTTCTGTCGTTATCACATTTAGGAGCGCGCTGTATTCCCACACTTAAATTGACCATTTGCCAAGTAGTTCCTCGAATCTAGTAAATATATTTGATTGTTCCGCGTTCAAAATTGGGCTGGCGATTTTGCGCTCCTTTCTCTCATTCCGAACTACATATCTCATATTCTAAATGATGCGTTTATGGTCATTCCCCATGCTGCTACACCCTTCGTCATCAATGACCATTTTTCTCAACTTATCATGAATTGTTTCTGTCATCAGACAGTAATCAATGGTTCATTGCCGGTTTCCCACATCCCACGTGATCTGCCCTTCACACTTAGGCCCTGTATTCACGACAACGAGGGTATGTGCTGACAAAGGCCTACCATTGACTTGCCGTTTTTTTTTGGTATAGCCTTCTAAATCCTGTATTTGGGCATTCATGTGACCTGATAGGATAATTTCAGCATCATCTCCGATATCCTAAATATCAGCACTTATGCATTCCACTAACTCTATGCTTCTTTGTGCAATTATTTCCAGTCCACAAATACCTAACGTCCAGCCAAGATTTTTTCCTACTGATTGTACGTGATAACCAAAGATGCTCGGGACATTTTGATGTTACTCTTTTCCATTTGGCTCCGTCATGGATGAGCATTCCGACCTCCCTCCCTTTCTTTCCGACTTAGTTCTGTTGCACCCTTTCCAAGCATAATTCTCACTCACTGGCGGCTCTTCCGAGTCTTTAATGCACGTTTCTGTAACCGCATACACCACTATTTGTTCTCTATTTAACTACTCCTCAATCTCTGCCAACATTTTCCTTCGTCTGGCATCCAGCATGTTTATGTAGCCTATTGCACGTCGAACTCACTCTCTTGCTTTACTCCTCTTTCTGTTACTGACAGCGATGCTAATCTGAGGTTCCCCTAGGGCACCTTCTTTAATACTACCTACATGGGCCTCCTGAGCTCTACGTTTGCCCCATAAAAAGCAACAGTGCGACCACCAAGTCGCCAACCCACTTCTCCTGCCAGCCTGTAATTGAAGTGGATTCCGTCTCGGTTAAAACCACCACACCTTCTTTCTTCCCTGTTTAGTTCGAGAACTCAAAGCCTTTCTATGGGCTCATTTTCCATATCGCCTTACTAGCACCCACTAAAGTTTTTTATACGCGACTGTCACGTGCAGGCACCTCCAGCACCGTGCACACCACAATCTGCACGTGAGGGGATAGCTCGCGCAAGTCGTCCACCCCCTTCGCCAAGCACAGGGCTTATCCTGCGCAATTCCTCTTTAGGATGTCATTTAGCCTACCTGCTACTATGACCAGGTTGCACACGTGGGCATTTTCCGCTAGCTTTTGTTTTGCTCGCTCCATGACAGAACCCAATGGCTGGTCTGGAAATGGCCCATCTCCCTGCTTACCTTTGTCCTTTTCCGCGTGATTCGGACTTGACAAAGGGTATTGTCCTCTGGGCTACTGCTTTTTCCACATGGCTGCCTAAAGGTAGGTGCCGTTCTTTCCAGCTAACACTTCACCATGCTTCACGCATTCCACGTACTTTACAGGCTCTCGTCCCGTCAAATCGATGGACTGTGTTCCATTGCGATGACTATTCTCGTTCACAATGACGGCCGTGTTCAGTTCTTGCTCGGCTGCTTCAAGTCTTTTTTCAACTACCTTGCTAGCATCACCCTTCCTATTTAGCTCATTTTTGAGCACTTCCAGCTGTTTCAGAAGCTCTCCCTATAACGCTTGCATTTCCTACATCGTAGTATTGACATCACAGTGTATGATGGTGTATACGATTCCGTCTTCATTCTCATCCGTCCCCTCCTCTGCCTTAAGAGGAAGCTTTAGCTCGGATGCTCCTATCCAAATACATGTAAGATGGCGGCGTGTCGTTATGTCGTCGACGTAGTTTCTTCGGTGTCTTCGTCGACGGCGGAGGATCTTCGTCCGTTCGACGAAAAGCAACCGCACCTCCATCGGTTGCTGATTTTAGTTTTCCGTATATGGGCTCGCTGGCAGGCCCCGGGCTGGGCCAGTGTATGGTCGGCGCTGCGGCGACAGGTAGCGGCCTGGTGATGGCGAATGCGACGGTCGTCGAGAGCTCCACTGAGTAGCGGCGAGGTAGTCGGTGATATCGCAAGGGCGTTCACCTTGCTGCGGGTGCGGAGCGTTGACGGCGAAACCTCGCAGTCCCATCTACCGCTATGGGCATCTTCAGTAGACGTGACCCGCTTCTCCGCAGTGGTAGCAGAGCGGGCGATGGTCAGGAGCGCGCCAAACGTCTGTCTTCCTCGGGTAGCTGCACTGGGTGATGGGTGGGCGTGCTAGCCGCGGCGGTGGTGGTCGACGGAATTGCGGCGTTACGGGTCCCTGCCCGGTCTTGGAGGGGGACCTTGACGGCGGGCGACGGCGGCGAAGGTCATTGCTTGCGGCTGAGGCAGCGGTGGTTCAGGGGCTACTCCGAGTTGTTTTTGGAGCTGCTCACGAATGGCGTCGGAAATCGAAGCCACTTGAGGTTGTGATGATGGGAACAGCTTCTGTAGCTCCTCCCGTACGACCGCTCGGATAGTCTCGCGTAGGTCGTCGGTGGTCAGTGACTGAAATCCGGCCTAGTTTCTCGAGTTCGTGCGGTGGTCGAATTGCCGGTTTCGCATCTGGTGTGTCTTATCGATGCTGGTGGCCTCGCGAAGAAACTCGTCGACGGTCTTTGGTGGGCTTCGTACCATTCCGGCAAGAAGTTCCTCCTTCACACCACGCATGAGTAGGCGGACTTTCTTCTCGGGCATTTCAAGGTCGGCATGGCGGAAGAGGCGGCTCATTTCCTCCGTGAAGATCGCGGTCGTCTCATTAGTTAGCTGCAACCGGGTCTCTAATAGCGCTTGGGCTTGTTCTCGGCGTACGACGCTTGCGAATGTCTGCAGGAAGCCGCTTCGGAAAAGGTCCCAGGTCATTAAGGTGGCTTCTCGGTTCTCGAGCCAGGTCCTGGCGGCGTCTTCCAATGCGAAGAAGACATGTCACAGTTTGTCGTCGCTGTTCCAGCTGTTAGATGTAGCGACACTCTCATACGTCTCCTGCCAGCTTTCCGGGTCCTATAATGTTGAACCGCGGTACGTCGGAGGCTCCCGGGACTGCTGCAGCTCGACGGGGGACACTGGGGCTCCCATTGGGGCGGATTAGGTGGCGATTTTCCTGGTCGTCTCAGGCAAAAGTCCGTGCTTCGGGGGCAGTCCTTGCAGCCTGCGGCTACCTCACTGGTTCTTGGCGACGTTGGTGTTGTCATCCGCGTGCGGGCTTGGGTGACGGCTTTGTGGGGGTGTCTGGTACATGAACGCAAAGCACCTCCACCAGATGTCACGCGGTCGTGACGTTAAAGGACATAGTAGCAATACCGTGAAAGGCAAAACTGGATTTTATTGGGCGAACCTGTGCCAACAAAACAGGCTACACTTATAGCACAACGAGAGCGGCGAACACAGTCGACAATCGTCGAAAATCTGATCAGTGGGTCAAGCGCGTCGGCTTTTATGGGGCAGTCGTCGAATGTTCCAGACTAATCGTTCGGACCTGCGTGCCTTCCACAAAGTTCTACACCACTCGCGTCAGGTGATGAAATCAGATAACATAAGGTTCGGCGACAACAGACAGTGGATAGAAGCATCGATATCTTTCCAGAAACTTCGGATACATGCAGGCGCGTCCCACGCTGTGCGATTACATTTGTTAGGCGGCGAAACGTGGTTGCCCGATAAAGATAAGTACACGTATCAATATACCTCCTTTCGGTACTCCGCTCGTCGAAAGCGCGACGTGTGATTGCCAACAGTGATAACGCGGTAGTGTGTGGCTTGCACCGGCGGGACGCGCAGAAGATAGCGCCGAGTAGCTCAAAAACCACAAACTCAAATATTAGCTATCCCAAGCGTGCAAAAACAAGCTTTGCACCCACGCAAGAAAGCACTCTGCACGCACGTGACTGCGAGTAGAAGGTATGCTGGGAACATCTAACGTAGTCTGGTTGAGAGATTGTGTTGTGAGCACCTCTATGTACAGTACGTAGCGTACCAACGCGTCAGCTGTGTCCATGTTTTCTTGGACATGTGTAGCCACCCGTGCATTTGTTCTCTTAGTCCTTGTAATGCCCAAAGTATCATATATGCTGCACTATGTTTGATGCCTCAACCTGTGGGTTTAAACGTTACAAACATAAAGCAAAGCGAATATTTGCATTCTAGATATGCTGGAGAGAAATTTTAGTCGTTAATGGTTTATCAAGACAATTACTAACTAAATAATTTACCACAGTAATTAGGTCATAGCTGAAGAAAACAGCAAAAAATGCTTATAAACTTATCCGCTCCAATTCCAGAAGTGAATGTCATCAATTCGTTCGAATTTTCCGAAATGTGGAAATATATTTGGGCATTACAGGGTTTTAAAGGGCACGATACAATGGCCGGGAATAGGGTAATGCTTGGAAATGAGATGTTTTCTTCATAATCTATGGTATTGTTTGACATGAAGTCAGGTATGTTCGACATCAGGTATGCAAAATCGAGCTGTTTTTGTTTCTAATGCTGACAATTCTCCACTTTCACACGTTTCGACTCTGCATGCAGCATTCCTGTATGGTCTACGTACCAAAATGACACATGCTTGTTTTTACTTGTTTCTGCTCATGCAATTTAGTGGAGCTTCGTACGAAAACTACTGTTGTTTACCTAGTGCCACGTTGGACCAATGTAGAAAAAGCCCAGAACGAGTACCCATATGTAGCAACATTGACATTTCCTCCTATCTTGTGCCTACTTATGAAATTTCACGTGGCGCAGCTTCTATCGACGCTCGTAAAGATCGTTCCCCGTCTTTTTTACTAAATAATAAAACGATTCTGCACTAAGAGCACGCGCGGTTGAGCAGCAGAAAAAAAATAACAAGAGAAAAAGCACCGATTAGCGCAGCTGGCGTAACGCGTGTCAGCTAGCGTTCAAAACGTACACGCCCAATACTGACACTGGAAGGGGTTGATCCCAGCCGCTTGGTGTGCTATCGTCAATTATGCCGCTGGGCTCTATGACCACGTCCGCTATCGTTCGATATCTTTCTCTATGACACGGCCTTCTTCCTCTCCTCCGGCGAAACCTCGCTTGTGGTCGTCTGTAAAAAAGTGTTGAACGAGCCTTCATCGTGTGTCAGGGTACTGCACATGCACCGGGCGAAGCACGGAATGGCGGCGGCGGCGTTGGCGCGATCGCCATGGAGAGAGCAGCAGAGGGGAAGACCGCTGTAAGAGCAGTAGTAGTCGTAGGCAAAAGAATAGTGTCAGGGCGCAATATAGAGTAGACCATGGTGTAAGAGTGCAAAAGGCTTACATACTTCGCCTCGTCGCCAAATGTGGTGCAGGGCGTCGCGACAACACAGGCCGAAGCGGACCGCCTACAGGGCGAACGGCGAGGGTGCGGAGCGCCATGCGAGAGAGACGACTTCTTTTACGAAGACGGTATAGTTGGATGCAAAAATTTTACGACCAAAAATGCAGCTAGATCTCTATTTTCTTCTCAGCCTAGGCGCAGAAGCTAAAATCAAGTGTACTGCCCACGAGCGCCTGCTTGACCAGTGCCGTGCTTTTATGCAATCCCAATTTGCACGGCTGTGTTAGAAAAAAATAAATCTATTTTTTATATATGCTGTTGTCTCTAAACTTTTGCACTCGACAATACATGACTCGGTTTTTTCAACCAGAGAGAAGGGGGAATACGACCTGACAACCTGCGCCAACAGGGGTGGCCGAAAGTTCCTACGGCGTTGAGTGCGGGGAGGCGCTAGTGATCACACACTTCGAAACCACAACTGAGATTCGACAACACATTTATAATTAATTGCCGGTTGATGTTACGTATGAGCGACCATTGGTGTCAAATAAACAACGGTAGCATGCCAAGGATACATGGTTGCTTGTACTGGCAACGACTCCGCACCCAGTCCCATTTGGGAATCACCGTGATAGCATAAGCGCTAATCAGCTCTACCCTAAGACTACCTTCGTCACAGCAGTCACCATTAGTGTGCTCATAAGAATAAAGAATGCACGTGACCCACCTTGAATAGCCTTGGCACGCACTTCTCGTGAACGCTGACAACCGAACTCATTAACACTCTCACTAAGGCATGTGAAGCACAGTGCGTTGCTGTTTGGGAGCATTGGAGAGAGTACTGTAATGGTGTCAGCTTGAAGAGCGGTACATTGGGCAAACAAGAGAACTTTGTAATGAAATCTGGCTTTCAATAAAGGTTTTATTTTTGCCATGTGTGCTTCTTCAATGCTATTTAATTGATATATGCCAAAAAAATAAATTTCAAGAAATGCATGGTTTGACAAACGGCTAACCACTCATGCTGCATCAAAACATATTTTATCAATTCTTAAAAATAACCCGCCGCGGTTGCTCAATGGCTGTGGTGTTAGGCTGCTGAGCACGAGGTTGCGGGACCGAATCCCGGCCACGGCGGCCGCATTTCAATGTGGGCGAAATGCGAAAACTCCCATGTACTTAGATTTAGGTGCACGTTAAAGAACCCCAGGTGGTCGAAACTTCCGGAGTCCCCCACTACGGCGTGCCTCATAATCAGAAAGTGCTTTTGACACGTAAAAGCCCATAAATAATATAAATTAATTATTTCACAAAAATATTCACCATTAGGAGTATATCGCTGAAATAGGTGGCGAGAGGATAACCTATTTACATTTTTTTAAAGAAAGCGAATAGTATAATGTAGTATACGTGTTTGCTCTTCAAGAAAGTGTTAGACATGGTTTGTGATGTGGTTATTTGTTGCACACTGTATAATATATCCTCAATTATGTATGGCCACACATGTGCAGGTCATAAATACCAGGTTCCCTAGCCGAGTACCATCCGTGCAGTATAACCGAGCTCATATTGGTCCACCTCGACTGATCAAATAGGGCACCACTGTAGGTTAAATGAGGTGTACAACTCCTGCGGCACCCGCCGTGGTTGCGCAGTGGTTATGGTGTTAGACTGCTGAGCACGAGGTCGCGGGATTGGATCCCGGCCACGGCGGCCGCATTTCGATGGGGGCGAAATGCGAAAACACCCGTGTACTTAGAATTAGGTGCACGTTAAAGAACCCCAGGTGGTCGAAATTTTCAGAGTCCTCCAATACGGCGTGCCTCATAATCAGAAAGTGGTTTTGTCCCGTAAAACCCCATAATATAATTTTTAATTTAACTGCTGCGGGGATGGTAGAGTATACGTCTCCCGTGCAAGAGGACCGTGATTCAAATTCCGGTGCCGCGCAATTCTCCACCGGAATAATACAGAAAAAACGTGTGTTCAGAAAATTGTACAAACAGGCCTGGAGTGCGGCCTCATCCCGGTGACCAGAACCGGTAACGCACTCCCTCGCCAGAGCAGGATTGGCCACCCTTGTGCAGTACTTGGCCACAACCTCCTATATGAATACAACAATCAAACCCCGGCCCTCAGTCCCCAGCAGTCGTGAAGCAACTGACCATGGCGGCGGTCAGATCTGTGACGCTGCAGAGGGTGCTAAGAATACCTGGCACCGGACAGGCCGCCATTAGAATCTGAGCCTGGCAACGTTTAACGTTAGAACGATATCTAGTGAGGCGAGTTTAGCAGTGTTATTGGAGGAATTAGAGGGTAGTAAATGGGATATAATAGGGCTCAGTGAGGTTTGGAGGACAAAAGATGCATATACAGTGCTTAAAAGCGGGCATCTACTGTGTTACCGGGGCTTAGCGGAGAGACGAGAACTAGGAGTCGGATTCCTTATTAATACGGAAATAGCTGGTAACATACAGGAATTCTATAGCATTAACGAGAGGGTGGCAGGTCTTGTTGTGAAACCTAATAAGAGGTACAAATTGAAGGTGGTAAAAGTCTATACCCCTGCATGCAGTCATGATGACCAGGAAGTCGAAAGCTTTTATGAAGACGTGCAATCGGCGACGGGTAAAGTCAAAACAAAATACACTATACTGATAGGCGATTTCAATGCCAGGGTAGGCAAGAAGCAGGCTGGAGACAAGTCAGTAGGGGAATATGGCATAGGCTCTAGGAATATCAGAGGAGAATTATTAGTAGAGTTTGCAGAACAGAATAATATGCGGATAATGAATACGTTTTTCCGCAAGCGGGTTAGTCGAAAGTGGACGTGGAGGAGCCCGAATGGTGAGACTAGAAATGAAATCGACTTCAGACTCTGCGCGAACCTTGGCATCATACAAGATGTAGACATGCTCGGCAAGGTACGCTTCAGTGACCATAGGATGGTAAGAACTCGAATTAACCTAGACTTGAGGAAGGAACGGAAGAAAATGGTACACAAGAAGCCAATCAATGAGTTAGCGGTGAGAGGGAAACTAGAGGAATTCCGGATCAAGCTACAGAGCAGGTATTCGGCTTTAACTCAGGAAGGGGACATTAGTGTTGAAGCAATGAATGACAATCTCATGGGCATCAATAAGGAGTGCGCAATAGAAGTCGGTGGTAACGCCGTTAGACAGGAAACCAGTAAGCTATTGCAGGAGACGAAAGATCTGATGAAGAAACGCCAATGTATGAAAGCCTCTAACCCAACAGCTAGAATAGAACTGGCAGAACTTTCTAAGTTAATCAACAAGCGTAAGACAGCGGACATCAGGAACTATATTATGGATAGAATTGAACAGGCTCTCAGGAACGGAGGAAGCCTAAAAACAGTGAAGAAACTAGGAATAGGCAAGAATCAGATGTGTGCGTTAAGAGACAAAGCCGGCAATATCGTTACTAATATGGATGAGATAGTTCAAGTGGCTGAGGAGTTCTATGGAGATTTATACAGTACCAGTGGCACCCACGACGATAGTGGAAGAGAGAATAGCCTAGAGGAATTCTAAATCCCACAGGTAACGCCAGAAGAAGTGAAGAAAGCCTTAGGAGCTATGCAAAGGGGGAAGGCAGCTGGGTAGGATCAGGTAACAGCAGATTTGTTGAAGGATGGTGTCAGATTGTTTTAGAGAAACTGGCCACCCTGTATACGCAATGCCTCATAACCTCGAGCGTACCGGAATCTTGGAAGAACGCTAACATAATCCTAACCCATAAGAAAGGGGACGCCAATGACTTGAAAAATTATAGACCGATCAGCTTACTGTCCGTTGCCTACAAAGTATTTACTAAGGTAATCGCAAATAGAATCAGGAACACCTTAGACTTCTGTCAACCAAAGGACCAGGCAGGATTCCGTAAAGGCTACTCAACAATAGACCATATTCACACTATCAATCAAGTGATAGAGAAATGTGCAGAATATAACCAACCCTTATATATAGCTTTCATTGATTACGAGAAAGCGTTTGATTCAGTCGAAACCTCAGCAGTCATGGAGGCATTACGGAATCAGGGTGTTTATTAGCCATATGTAATAATACTGGAAGGTATCTATAGCGGCTGCACAGCCACCGTAGTCCTCCACAAAGAAAGCAACAAAATCCCTATAAAGAAAGGCGTCAGGTAGGTAGATCCGATCTCTCCAATGCTATTCACAGCATGTTTACAGGAGGTATTCAGAGGCCTGGAGTGGGAAGAATTGGGGATAAAAGTTGATGGAGAATACCTTAGCAACTTGCGATTCGCTGATGATATTGCCTTGCTTAGTAACTCAGGAGACCAATTGCAATGCATGCTCACTGACCTGGAGAGGCAAAGCAGAAGGCTGGGTCTGAAAATTAATCTGTCGAAAACTAAAGTATTGTTTAACAGTCTCGGAAGAGAACAGCAGGTTACGATAGGTAGCGAAGCACTGGAAGTGGTAAGGGAATACATCTACTTAGGGCAGGTAGTGACCACGGATCCGGATTATGAGACTGAAATAATCAGAAGAATCAGGATGGGCTGGGGTGCGTTTGGCAGGCATTCTCAAATCATGAACAGCAGGTTGCCACTATCCCTAAAAAGGAAAGTGTATAACAGCTGTGTGTTACCAGTACTCACATATGGGGCAGAAACCTGGAGGCTTATGAAAAGGGTTCTGCTGAAATTGAGGACGACGCAACGAGCTATGGAAAGAAGAATGACGGGTGTAACGTTAAGGTATAAGAAAAGAGCAGATTGGGTGAGGCAACAAATGCGGGTATACGACATCTTAGTTGAAATGAAGAAAAAGAAATGGGCATGGGCCGGACATGTAATGAGGAGGGAAGATAACCGATGGTTACTAAGGGTTACGGACTGGATCCCAAGGGAAGGGAAGCGTAGCAGGGGGCGGCAGAAAGTTAGGTGGGCGGATGACATTAAGACGTTTGCAGGGATATCATGGCCACAATTAGTACATGACCGGGGTAGTTGGAGAAGTATGGGAGAGGCCTTTGCCCTGCAGTGGGCGTAACTAGGCTGATGATGATGATGATGTTGCATTATGTGTTAGCCAACGTGCTTTGCTTAGAGCAGTGCGTTCCCTATAGGCGGTGATTGAGAGCGTAATGTGACAGTAACTTCAAACACTAGTTCCCATGAGGGAAGAATGCAATACCAACTCAGCGCCGGGCAACTCCTTGTTACTACATGGTACCACTAATATTGTAGCACAGTTCAGACCTGCTGCTCTTTGCATTTTTATTAGATTACACAATATGCCGTATTGGCCATCGAAAACGGCTAGCAATTCGCAAGAAATGAGAAATCGACAAATCTGCTCTTAGTTTACAATAAATACGTATGACAATGTGAACATATATATATATATATATATATATATATATATATATATATATTACACCGGTATTTTTATTGATTTTTAAAAGGCCTTTGCCATAGTAAACCATACAATATTGTTAAAGTAATTGCATTGCTATGGTATTCGTGGATAAGCCCTAACGCTTATTGACTCTTACTTATCGAGCAGACAGCAGGTCGTTCAGATAAGCGACTGTATTTCCTGAGTGAAACCTTTGCTGTGTGAAGTGCCACAGGGCAGTATTCTAGGCCCGCTATTATTTATTATCTATCCTAATGATTTTGTAAATATTGATTGCGAGGCGAAATACATAATATATGCTGATGGCACCAGCATAAATTTTTCAGGGCATGATATTCATGAGCTCATCAGAACTTGTAATCAAACAATGAAAACGCTAGGGAGATGGTCAGCGCCAAATGCTATGCGTAATAACAAAAATAAAACAAGAGCTGTTTTATTCCGACCAAAAAATAAAATTATTCCACCTCATGAAGACATAGTACTGAGTACTAACACTATTGAAATAGTTGACCATTTTAAATGTCTGGGCAGATTTTCTTCCGCGAATATGAGTTGGGATTACCACGTAAGACACGTTCTGCAAAAATTAGCTCAGGTGACCGGTGTAATTGGTCTGTTTCGATACTTACTTCCAAAAGGAATCAAGCTTCTACTCTATCATTCGCTCTTTAGCTCTCGTTTAAATTGTTGCCAACTAGTATGGGGTACAACGACGGTCACAAATCTTAATCAAATATACTTGGTTCAGAAAAAATGTATTAGCCATATTTTCAATGCACCTTTTGCCGCATCTACTAATGTTTTATTCCGCACTTCAGGAATAGTTAAAATACACCAGATATACAATTTTATGTTAAGCAGAAAATTCAAATTAGAAACTTGTAGGAACATAAAAATTTGCGTGTTCTGGCCAATTTAAGAATTAGGCATTTATATTATCCCACGCGACATGGAGAAAATTGGGAAGTAGACACAGTACGATTAAAGTCCGGAAAAGGGCGCCTGTCTTACACTCTTCCGTCCCTCCTCAATCACTATGACCTTAACAATTTTGACTTATTCTATTGCTAATATCAGGATATCCGCAAGTTATACACAATGATGTATAGCTCTGATATTTCTACTACTTAACACTAGTTCTACCACAAACTTTGTCTCGTTTATCAAATCCATAACCGTATCGAATTGTTTCATCTGGTTGTATGTAACTATTTCTAACAAATTTATTTCTATATTGTTTTTTCCTGTACATTCAGTGTATTGATTCTAGACATTTGTAATTTGATAGCATTTCAGATATTCATTTTTTCTGAGAAACTGTTTTGTATTTATTTTTTGACGACTGAAAAAACTGCGTTCTGTATTACCTTACCATTTCCTTTACTTAGTGTGTGCCCTATACTACTACGCTGTCTGTTAGGTTTCTATTTTTTATTCATTTTACGGTAGTGCTGTTACCCCTCCGAAATTTTTCAATGGGGCTGTGGCCTAGTCAAGCTGTTCTGAAAAACAGCTTTTTCTCACAGTCCTTCTTTCTTTATCATTGACAGAATGAAAACTGAGATTGATTGCTTGATATATATATATATATATATATATATATATATATATAATATATAATATGTATTATGTATTATGTATATATATATATATATATATATATATATATATATATATATATATATATATATATATATATATACATATATTTTGAGCCTTACAGGCCCAATGATAGGGCATAAAGTAAGGGGGGCATATCAAACAGTGAACGTATAAAAACTACAATTTTTCCAACAGGAACAGTGCTACAAAAAGATTACCGTGTTGGACATTATTGAAGGCGCAGGGAATACAAAGCAATATCTCAAGGCGCAGGAATACGTGTTACTTTTACAGAGCAAAAGGGATGTTGTTTATGAAAAAAAATATACAACACTGCAAAAATGCGCGATCAGATAGACTACATTGGGCACTCGCGAACGGCATTAAATGGCAAAAGCGTGAGTAACTGAGAGCGGAACGTGTCGGGATTAGATATGGAGGCTATGTTATCAGGGAGGCTATTCCAGAGACGTATGGCACGAGGTTGTGCAGATGAATGAAATACATTTGTTTTATTTATTTATTTCAAAATACCCCTAAAGGTCCCCGAAGGGGTATTACATAGGGGGAACCGATACATGAAAAAAATGCTAGGTTGGCATGTTACGGAAAAAAACTAAAGTACACAAAAGTTAAACAAAAATTTAAAAAATCTAAAGGTATACAAAAGTACGACGTCTAGCAAAATACACAAGCGAAACAATATACAAAATACATTAACCAAGTGAAAATTAGATAGAAAATACAAAACTGTATGAGAAAATAAAGTAAGGGAAATAAATAGGCACAATGAAAAAGAAGTAAAGCGAGGTGTTGCTCGAAACTGCGTCAGTTGTCAAATTAACAAATTGATGAGACATGAATACACGTGTACAAAGTGCACGCAGAACGGTAAGACAAATGATCAAAACAATATATACATTGAACAGCGTATGAAGAAACAGTACATAATATATATTTACATGTAAATATTGCGTAAAAGTCCCTGAAAGGTTGCGAAATCGGTTTGAGTAGCTATGTGTGATGGTAGGTTATTCCACGCCACAATTGTTCGGGGAACGAAGGAGTTAGCATAGTTAGCTGAGTGACAACTGATGCGTTTTTTTTATGATGCGTTTATGACAACTGATACGTTTTCAAGATATGGCCTTTGCCTGGAAAGAAGGCTGTCACTGATTCGAAGATACGGTGAAGGTGCGGATGATGATAATGTTTGTGAAGCAGCGAGAGGCGGGGCAATTCTGCGGCGACGAGATAAGTCGTCAAGCTGAGCGCGTGCTTTTAGCGCTGAAATGCTAGTATAGGGTGAATAATCAGAACAAATGAAACGGGCAGTGCGGTTTTTCAGTGATTGGATTTCTTGGGTGATATATGTTTGACAAGGATCCCACATAGCTGATGCATGCTCGATTTTAGGGCGTAATAATGTGTTGTAGGCTGGACTGCGTAGTTTAGCTGGTGCATGCTTAAAGTTGCGTTTGAGGAGGTCTAAGGAGCGGTTAGCTGATGCCAACGTATGGCGGATGTGATGATGCCACGTTAGATGAGACTGTAAGTGAACACCAAGGTACTTAGATGAAGTTGTAAGTTCAATTATGTTGTTATATATTCCATACGATGTAGGAATATGGTGACTGCGCCTAGTTAAGGATAATAACTTTGTTTTAGCTGTATGAAGAGTGATCAACCTGTTGAACACCAGATATTATTAGCGTTAAGATCGGTTTGAAGAATATTTTCGTCATTGTCACATGAAATTAATCGATATATTACGCAGTCATCGGCAAAAAGACTGATGTGGGAAGACACACAGTAAGGCAGGTCATCAATATAGATTAGGAAAAGCAAAAAGCCAAGAATGCTGCCCTGCGGAACACCGCAGATTACTTTGTTAGAAGAGGAATTACTGTTGTTAACAGACCTATATGGTATTCTGGATGAGAGGAAATTATTAATCCATCCAATAACGGTTGGGTGTATGTTAAGGTTCATTAGCTTCAGTACTAGTCTATGCTGAGCAGCGCGATCGAAAGCTTTAGAGAAATAAAGGAAGACAGCATCAACTGGAAACCTCAGGTCTAGGTATGAATGTGGGTCATGTAAAAAGCCGGCTAACTGTGTTTCGCATGAACAAGCACGACGAATGCCGTATTTCTAATCAACAATAATTTTGTGGTCTTCTAAGTTGTTAATGATTTCAGTATACAAGATGTGTTCAAGTAATTTACAAATAGTACTGGTTAAGAAGATGGGGCGGTAATTTAATGGGTGAGTACGGTATCCAGACATAAATATGGGTATGACTTTTGCCACCTTCTAGTCGTGCGGAATATTGTTAGTTGATAAAGTCTGCGAGAAGAGTGCGCACAATATAGGTCATAAACTAGGTGACAAATGTTTTAACACTGTATTACTATTGCCACTGTGATCAGATGCGGATAAAAATGTAAGTTTATTTAGTAAAGAAGAAATACCTGTTTCGCTAACAATTATTTCTGGCATTGGTACGTTAATGAGATTGTCAAGGGTTGGCGATGATGTGGTGTCTTCTTGTGTAAATACCGGTAAAAATGCGCTATTTAATAAATCGGCACATACCGAGTGGTGCACCATATCTCTGTGCTCATCAACTAGTGTAACATTGGGATAGCTCTTCGGGTTTATTACGCGGGAAAAACGTTGAGGATTGTTAGAGAGCATAGAACATAAGTCATGGGCAAAGAAATGTCGTTGAGATGATTTTAGCAGTGACTGATATTGTTTATCGCAGGTCTTATAACGGTGCCAGGAATCTGAGTCGCGGGCTTTATCGATTTTACGATACAAAAGCTTTCTCCTATATTAAGGCGCCGAAGATTTACGGTAAACCATGGGGCTGCGGGGGTGCAGGGACGAATCGATTAACTAGTTCAGAAAGAATGGTTTTAAGTTCGGCCCAGTTATGTTTGATGGTTTGAAATGGGCATCTGTTAAGAAAATGTAAACAAAAGTCAGATAGCGCGGAGTTTATGCTGTCAAAATCCGTTGTATTCTAACATCGGATGTACTTATCAGATCACGGACGTCTTGCAAGGGAAACTGCAAGACTACGTGTTATGATATCATGATCAGATAGCCCACCTTGATGAGTTAAGTCAAAACGCACGTCAGGATCACTGGTTAATACTAGAGCTAAAATATTAGCGGATGTAGCCGAATATCGCGTAGGACGGGTGATAAGCTGTGTTAACGAAAAGTCGAGACATGACTGCAGGATACTGTTGGCCTCGAATCGGTAGGTTGTTGTTGAAAGGCTAGCCCAATCATTTTCGGAGAAATTAAAATCATCGAAAATTTGTAATAGAGATTTAGGAAAACGAACAGCAATGACTTAAAGGAGGCGTTGGAATACACGAGAAAACGTATTGCCCATGTCAGGAGGTCGATAAAAAGCACTAATGAATATAAGGCCTGCTTTATATTTTATTGAAACTCACAAACAATCTAAAAAGTGTCAAGGTGAATACGTGTGACAAAAAGATTTTTTTTGCACTGCCACCAAAACACCATCACCTACTCGATTTTTCCAGTCACATCGAAAGTAGCTAAATGAAGTCCAGCTTTCCATAGTGCAGGTATCGGGGAGAGTATCCGTAAGCCAAGCTTAAGTTAGTACCACTATCGATGCTGAACATGAGTCAATGATGGATGATAGCTGTAATGCTTTAGAAATGACACTTCTTATGTTCGTGTAAAGAAAAGGAATGTGGTCTTGGGCGTCATTCTTCCTCGATATCGGTCCAGTGAATTGATGATTAGTGTGATCACATGGCACTGGTCATTCTGTAGCTTGTTCACACACTCGCTTCGCGCATTTCTGATCGCTATCCTACATATAAACGTCATTATTAATTAACAACTTGATAAACATGAGTCGCACACTATCGCCTTATCGCCTTCCTTTCGTGTTTTGGAAAATATCAGGAGGTTGCGGTGTTTATTCCGCACTGTTTCAGAGTAGTCACGGGAAATGCTAAAAGATTTATCTTTCAGTTTGTAACCATAGCCAAGTAGCGCATCAATTTTTTGTTATTGGAAAACTTTGCAATTATCGATCGCTTTTTATCGTTAGAGAAACGACCTAATCTGTGCGCTCTTGCTATTGAGGACACTATCATACCAAGATGATTGTCGCAAAATTCCTGAACCAGGCCCTCAGAAGTTTCCCATCTGTCATTCTGTACAGAGTCAGAAAGTCCGTAATATAGTAATTTGCACCTGCGGGAGCGGTTTTCTAAATAGTCCACCTTGTCTTCTATTTTGGAGATGCTCACTTCGTGGGTTGGAGAGGAGTGCGCATTAGCCTCCCCTGACAAAAGCCCTGAAGTTATCTTTCGGTCGAAATCATCGAGTTGATTCTGCATTTTAGAAACGCGTTGTTCGCAGTCAAATGCTATTTTCTCAGAAACATTGGACAGAATTTTAGTTTCAAGTTCGGAAACACGTCGAATTAGTTGGTCTAGGTCACTTTTTATGCTGATATGGATTTGTAGTACCTTTTTAACAGATTCTGAAATATCAACACTATTAGAATCTAGTCTCTGAACAGTGTTGAATATAAAATCAAGTTTTTCTTCTTGTGGTTTAGTCATGGAATCTGGGTTTGCCTCTACGTCGCCCCCAAGCAGCAAATGGCGCCATAGATGCAAGACACAATCACGAAAACACTTCATTGAATCGGGTGGCCAGGACACCGCTAATAAAAACACATCGTTGCTACGAAAAGAAAAAGCGCCATTTAGGCTCACCTGCACAGTCATGAATAGTGAGCGTGGCATCACAGCTGCGGTGTCGTGGCCCGAAGTGCTGTCGAAATTGGTGTGCTTTAGTACTGGGCTTGTCGTAGATAAGGTTCCAAGCTGCCAGCTGAGTAATGCAGTCGTATCCAGAACTGGTGCATGATTGATCCGATGACGGATTCGAGGATTGACTGCATATCCAACGTGAACATTACAGCTCGGTGTCTTCATTAGCTCCGGTGTTTTGCGATGGATAACCCAGGCGCTGCGATGCGACGGCCGATGGTGAGCCGAGCATCGCCATCAACACCTGCGCAAGCATGAATAGTGGGCCGCGCATCACTGCTGCGGTGTCGTGGCCCCACCCATAAATGCGCATGAAACTGAACTCGTTATGTAATCTGCATGAAAAAGAGTGGGGTATTTGCAGTTGTTACCGGGGTTCTTTATTAGTGTAAATTAGTGTAAATATACTTATGAAATAAGCACAGAAGAGCGATCTTGCAGCGGATATCTAATGGCGCCAACAGAAGGTCTAGTTTAATTTGTGGTATGCTTGAGTTTATAGCGTAGTTACGTAACATGTACCGGGCTGCTTTATTTTGGACCATTTCCGTGGTATATATTAGGTATTTTTAATGAGGGGACCGAATTGAGGAGGCGAATTCCGACTGTGCCCATCTGAATGTTTGTAAAGCGAGTTTTGAAATGCAAGTATATATATATATATATATATATATATATATATATATATATATATATATATATATATATATATATATATACATATATATATATATATATATATATATATATATATATGTGTGTGTGTGTGTGTGTGTGTAAGCAGACTTGATGAAAGGGCCTTGCTAAAAAAAACAAGCATTTTCAGCATATACGCGAGTAAATTTCAAATGGTAACTAGGTTTTGAAAAGCTGCAAGGCGGTGTTGGTGATTTAGGAAGACGTTCTTCTCGCGTCTCGGTATACAAAAGGCAATGTACGAACGGATTTAAGAACCTTCTCAGCACTTCACAGTGAACTCTGTTGTTAAAAGGCCTCTATGACGTAAAAGAGAATGCGTTGTATTAGCTGTAGCTCTGAATAATATTTAGGCGTCAGTCTCACGTATGTATATTTTGGCAAAAAACGTAAGAGCGTTGCTTAGTTAGAAATGTCATGGAAATAAATTTTTTTAAGTTAACAAAATACGTACGCTTCTCTTATCTTTTTCAGGAACCGCAGCTTCGCTTGTCGGTACATGCAAGGGTACAGTAGAAATTGAACTTGGGATTTCATAGCTGTCACGCTTACAAAAAAGATCAGCATAATGCACAGAATGATAACAACGCATTAGATAGGTTCTAAGGGGGTGGCGAGTGCCTAGTGAAAACTACTGGGAAAGTGTTGCTGGATGAATTGCTTGCTGAACCTTAACAATACCGGAGAGAAACGGTACAAGAACGAAATACATAGTTTTCTCGCGTCCTACCAAAGAATAGAGCACAATGTTAATGTCAGCACGCTCTCTGAGGTCCTACGTAATAGCATCGGCGGAAATTGCCGTGCCGAAATGGAAGCTTTCTGTGGGGAAGTAAACAGAGAAGTACGCGCTTAAAATTAACTTTACACACTCAAGAACGGCTAACGTGCATTTGTTTTGCCTTGGATGATTAATGAATAACAAAGCTATTATTAAACTGAAGTGTATAAATTATTTGCACAGTATTGTTAATTACATCAGGAATCTCTTAATTAGAAACGAAGGTTTAGACACCCATATCACATTGCAATAATAGGAGGTGTGTGTGTGATAACTTTCATTTAAAAGAGCTTCGGAGGTTCAACTTTTTAAGCAAAGGCGGGCCACTCCCATGTTCGCAATATCACGCGAAGCTTTTCAGTGACATTATGTGCCCATGGGACGCCCCTTATTTGGTCTTGAAACAATGGGCTTTTAATCATTTTCCCCACTGTGTCCATTGTTCAACGAGGTTTGCGAAAGTCGCGGGACACTCCATCAGCATATGTCTGATCAATGATGCCATTACAATCGTTGTAGCCCATCTTAATCACTCTCTCTGGATATATTATATTAATGTGGTATGGCGTGGGATACGTACTTGTTTCCAATAAGCGCAGTGACAGTGCCTGAGCCCAGTTCAATTTGTGAAAGAGGCAATGGGAATTGCCTGCCTCCTAGATAGTAATGTTTGCTAAAGTCATTGCAAGTTAATGAATCATCTCTATGTTCCATGGCTCCACGGTGAACCGCTCAGTTGTTACTGTCACGGTTAAGAAGTTCTCATGCCAAGTCATGAGCAACTTCATTGAAGTTTACTGGAGTCTCGTCCACTTTCCCAATATGCGTCGGAAACCATCGGTATCCCGTCTAATAAGCCCAGTGTTTTCAAAATATTAAGCTGTAGTTCCAGCTACGCACCCTTTATAAAAATCCTTTGTAGCGGCTTTTGAATCACTGTGAATGCAGGCCCACTTATTACTTCTCATAGCTAGAGCAATTTCCGCCTTGTCCACCACCACAGGGTAATTAGTAAAATTAGCGATAGCGTCTTACACCTTCGCTTGAAAATTTCCTACAATGACCGTACAGGCTCCTTTACCTTTTACCCAGTCAGCATCAACTATAACTACCAGTCAATTCTTTAGCTCTATTTCATGCAAGAGTGCTTTCGGTATTGCCTTTCTCCATTTGATATTATCTTCTGGACACATGTTTCTGGGGAGAGGATTGGTTCTAATCTTATTCCTAACTTCAGTACCTAATTGTACTTCAACTTCTATTGCGCTCCTTGATCTATGCAGTTCTACACCTATTGTTGGTAGTATGTTCCTGGTAGCTCGTGTTTTTGTCAATATTTCGTGCTGCACTAGCTGTTGACCATCCGCGATTTGTTCCATTGTGTTTTGCGCCCCTAGCCTCGTCGTCTCTTTCGTCATGTTGGTAATCGTTGTCTTTGTCCCTCTCGTGACAACGTGACATAACCCCCGGCGGCGAAACTGCTGACCCTGCGCCTGCTAGATGGCGGCCGGATGATATGGCTTTAGACGGCTCCCGTTGACAATATCAGTCGACGTGAACGACAGGGAATCATCGCTGGAGCTACTGCATAAGTCACATCACCGCTCCGTGGCACGTCGCAGTCAGGGCAGGAGTAGCGGAGCAGCAGTTTTTCCGAGAGGTCCACACGACATGAATGAGTCCAAAGGAAGACGAGGTGCCGGCAGAGAACTGGACATCACGCTGAGGGTTGTCAAAAAAAAAACTTGTGTCTTGCCTGCGACCGAGAAAGGCTATGGTGGGCCTTCTGGCATCTCTGGGCAGCCGTACCTATAGCTTCGCGAGCGTACTGAGACGTGCACTCGAGAGCAGTGAGCAGGAGCGTGTCGAAATGAAATGTCGGGTCACGACCAAAGAGGAGATTGAAGGGGGAGTGTAGAATTTTTTTTTTGCGATGTGACAAGTTCTACGCGAACATCACCAATGTAAGCGCGTTGTCCATGTCATGATGATCTGAGGAGGCATACATCTAGAGCATATCTTGAAACATTCGATTCACGCGTGCACTGAGGCCGTTCGTTTGACGTGGGTACGCTGTCGCGAAGTTGTATTTTGTGCCACAAGAGCGACGCAAATCTTCAATAAGCCCAGATAAAAAGTAGCGACCCCTGTCTATGAGAAGCTTGCGAGGAGCTCCGTGGTGTAAGATGATGTTATGAAGCAGGAAGCCTGCGACGTCGTTAGGACAACTGGTCTGGATGGCTCGTGTGAAGGAACAGCGGGCTGAATAATCCGTTGTAAAGGCAATACACTTATTTCCAGCTCTGGAGGTAGGGAAAGGGCCCAAGAGGTTAAGGCCAATACGACAAAATGGTTCGGTGGGTATATCGATTGGCTGGAGGGTTCCAGCTAATCGATGACTCGGCAAAGCTGGCTCTTTGACGTTGGCACGGTTCGCAAGCAAGGACATGACGTCGCACGGTACGGCATGGACGAGGCAGAAAATATCGTTGGCAGACACGGCTATATGGCCTAGAAACTCCCAGGTTGCCAGCGGTGGGAACATGATGGAGTTGCGCGACTACAATTGCCCAGAAAAGAGAAGCAACGATTATCAGCACTTCATGTCCCTGTGTGCGCATAGTTCGGCGGCATAGGATGCCGTCCAAAACAAGGAACAAGCTAAGCGAGGGTTCTGACGTGTTAGAACGGAGGCGGCTCAGGTGGTGGCGCAGGTATGTATCACGTGCTTGCTCCTCGTCGATGTGGGGGAAGGCGGAGAGCGTGAATATTCCATCAGTTGCATCACTGTAGTCAGGAGCGTCGACGGGGTGCCGAGACAAACAGTGGGCTTCCTCGTGGAGCCTAACGGACTTGTACACCACTGTGTAGTCGAATTCTTGAAGACGTGGTGCCGAGTGACCTAGACGTCCCGTTGGATCCTAAAGTGTCGAGAGGCAACGGAGAGCGTGATGGTCCATGGTAACAGGGAAAGGTCGACGTTATAAGTATGGCCGCAGCTTGCTCACTGTCCACACGTATGCGAGGCACTCGCGCTCTGTAATGGTGTAAGTGCGTTCAGTGAGTGAAAGCAGGCGATTTGAGTACGCAATAACTTTGTCACGCCCAGTTTGACATTGAGCTAAAATCAGGCCAATTCCACTCCCACTAGCACCTGTATGGACCTCTGATGGGGCAGATGGGTCGAAGTGAGAAAGAATTGGCGGAAGCAGGGTGATAAGATGTTGGAAGGCAGTAGCTTGGTCAGGACCCCAAGAAAAGGCCTTTCTTCAACAGTACAGTTAGAGGCCGAGAAATGTACACAAAATTTATGGCAAACCGATGGAACTAAGAGCAGAAGCCTACAAAGCTGCGGACGTCTTTGGCACAGATCGGCAGAGGAAAATCGAGAACTGCGGGAACTTTTGTGGCATCGGGGCGGAGGCCAGATGAGTCGAAGAGGTGACCGAAGATAGTAATTTGGTGGCGATCAAAATTGACAGTTCGAAGAATTTATTTCTAGCCCAGCAGTATGGAAGACGGAAATAATAGACGAAAGGTGTTCAAGGTGCGTCGTGAAGGTTGGCACGAGCACGAAGATGCCGTCGAGATAACAAAGGCACATAGACAACTTAAAGCTCGGCAGAATCTTGTCCATTATGCGCTAGAAGGCGGCGGGAGCATCGTACAAGCCGAATGGCATGACTCGAAACTAATAAAGGCCACTTGGTTTAAGAAATGCGGGCTTCCCACGGTCTATGTCATCGACGGCAATCTGCCAGTAACCGGAGCGCACACGTATCAGTGAAAAATACGTTGCACCGTGTAGGCAAACCAATGCATCGTGTATGTGTGGCGGTGGATGGACACCCTTTTTTGTTATCGCGTTTAGATGGCGGTAATATATGCAGAATCGCCAGGTGTGGTCCTTCCTTTTTTTGCCAAGACAACAGGAGAAGCCCGCGGGCTGGACGATGGTTCAATTATGCCCTTCGGAAGCACGTTATCAACCTCGTATTGATTTGTCTAGTTGGTTATCGTCATCTTTGTGATATATTGTAGCGAGAAATACGGGTGTCAGAGGAAGAGGAAAAGACAAAAAACGGTTCTATTGTTGGTGCTCGCGCTCGCCTGCTGGGACGTTGTCTCTTTCTTGACATTCAAATAAAACCTTAAACTCGTATTACCAATTGGTTGAGCGTGCTCGTTTCCTTGTTCATCCTGGAACTAAGTACCCGCACTCTACTTTCCCGTCTTCACATTGTCTGCCGATGTGGTACAGCCAGGTGTCCCCGCCCCACAGGTGGTCGCCTGCTCCGGAGTACCAAGACAGCGAGACCCTGACATTTTGAACCGGCACCCACAAGCACGACATCCAGGACTGGCTGACTACGTATGGGCGAGTGAGAGCGCACAATAAATGGGATGACGACGACTAACTCAGCAATATCAACTTTTACTTTGTGGGCGTTGCACAGCTGTGGTTCCACAGCCACGAAGCTGATATTTCCGCCGACTGGTCATCATCTCAAACGAGCTTCGCGGAAGTCTTCGGACGACTCGCTGTTCTCAAGCTTCTCGCCGAGCAGCGCTTACACGATTGCGCCCAGAAATCCGGCGAGAACATTACATCCTACATTCAGGATATTAGACAATTTTCGAATACTGTGTCGCCTTACGTACCTAACATAACATAAGCACCTTTCCTGGACGTTACTGCGCGCCTCCTTTCAAGGCTTTAGTTAACCGTGCGGAAACGAAAACGTAAAGAAGACATAAAAAACCGGGCGCCGTCTGGAGCATCGTGCCAAACGTAACCCTGAGAAGACAATTCATTGGCAAACATCCTGGTGTTGCTCTGCGGGCGGGTCTCTACAGGCTTGTGGACGTCAGAATAACCAAACCATCTCAGCAAATGTATGCACTCTCCTCATACAGCTAACATTTCAGGTGAGTTTAGAGAAAGCGAAAGCTCAGTACATTAGTTACTGGGGATCAACGTGAGCGAGAGCGTAGCCAACACGAGAATTCACGCTGATGCGGGAGCCATGAATGCCACCATGTTCGACAACGCTATTTGTTAGCGTCCATAAGCATTCATCATGAGCAGCAGCAGCCTGGTTACACCCACTGAAGGGCAAAGGTCTGCCCAATACTTCGCCAAATACCCCAGTCATGTGTGAATTGTGGCCATGTTGTCCCTGCAAACTTCGTAATCTCATTCGTCCACCTAATTTTCTGCGACCTGCTGCTATGCTTCCCGTTCCCTGGAATCCAGTCCCTAACACCTATTGACCATCGGTTATCTTCCCACCTCATTGCATGTCCTGCCCATGCCCATTTATTTTTCTTGATTTCAACTGAGGTATCAATAACTCGCGTTTGTTTAATCGCCCAATCTGCTCTATCCTTATCCTTTTACATTGCACCCATGATTTGTATTTCCATAGATCGTTGCATCGTCCTCAATTTATGTAGAACCCTTTTCGTAAGCCTGCAGGTTTCTGCTACTTCCCTGAGTACTGATAAGACACACCGGATATACACTTTACTCTTGCGCGATAATGGAAACCTGCTATTCGTGATCTGAGAACGACTGTCAAAGGCACCCCATCCCATTCTTGTTCATCTGATTATTTCCGTCTCATGATCCGGATCCGCAGTCTCTACTGTAAATATTAGGAATAATAAACTCGCAAAATAACGTACGTTATAACACCGCGCGTAAACCACAGAAACCCAATAACGCTCGGAGCAGGGGAAGTAGGGACGTGGCTCTTTCTCTTACTTACATGATGCCTTTACGTTGAGTTGCAAACGCTATTCTGAAACTATCAATTGTTGACCTCTGCCGGCCCATCAACCCTGCTACGTACGAAGCTGATAACATCCGTCACATCATGAAGGGGATCGAGGACGATGCCTTCCAAATGCACATTGCCGATAATCCCCAAACTATCACGGACGTCCTTCAGTACTACCATAGCTACGACAAGTTGTGGAAGCAGTGAATTTCTACACGCCTCCCGAACTCAGAGACAGCCAACATGTGAGCATAAACTGTGGGTGCCGCTTCTGTTGACACCACAATAATAAAGGGGCAAATACAGCACTTTTTCCGAGAAGAAGTGGCACGAAAATTATTCCTTTTTCCCCACTGCCCGAGTCCACGCAGGCAGTTGCTCTCACGCTACCAAAAGCCATTGAGGAGCAAACTTCTGAGGCACTACCAACATGCTACCAATATCCGCTCGTTTCCGCTCCACCGACCTATGGTGAATTCACACGCAGGCAGCCACCAGCGATTCCGCTCGGTACGGATCCTAATCGACCTGCGACTGCCTTCTACGCTGCGTGTGCACCTGTCCCCTGAAACCCACCACTTTTCCGCCGTCCGCACCGCCGTTCAGTAATTCTTGGCGCACCCCGGACAGCAGGCATGTCTGCTACTTCTGTTGCCTACATGGCCACGGCGCTCATTTCTGTCGTCTTCGTGACTTACGTACTAGTGTGGGCGCCAAACATGACGGATACTTATGACCTCAGCCACCACACCCGATCTCCTCCGATACAGCAATGTACCTGGTCATTGGGTTACCGTTGGTTTACTAATATAGAGAGTGAAACAACAAATGTTCCCCTTTTCCCCCTCTTGCCCTTTCTTATTGCAGTCCGCAAGCAGTAGGGTACCGGCTGTATGTACATGTAAATTACCGTAGTAAACTAGAAATACATCATATACCCATGAACATGCATGTATGCACATAAAAAGAAAAAAAGAACGATTGATAATATATTTATGTTTCAATAATCACTGTCTCAAACACTGTGTGTGTTTCTTGCACAAGCTGTAAGGTTCCGGCTGTTCATGTAAATTACCGTAGTACACTAGAAATACATCATATAACCATGAACATGCAAGTATGCACATAAAAAGAAAAAAATTATAATATAATTATGTTGCAATAATCCCTGTCTCAAACACTGTGTTAGTAACAATTCCTTCATGTACTATTTGAAAGCGTTTCCAGTCATACTGACATCAATGCTCTCTTCTAGCTCATTTAGGATTGTGAGTACTTGGTACCTGGTTTTGTTTTTACCATAAGTGGTCCTTGTGTTAAGTATCAGTTTTCCTTTTAGTCTCATATCGTAAGGAATTTCATTAATGTTTTCCGGTATATATGGTGCGTAGTTATATATGTACTGTAGTAGTTTAAAATCATAAACGTCGTTATCCTTAAGTATTTGGTATTTAAAAAATAATGCCAATGTGCTTAATTCAAACATGGTGCCTGATAGTTTTGATATTCGCGCAGTATATTCCTTTGTAGAATAATGAGCCTGTTGTGGTTAGTTTTTGTTATGGTGCCCCATACCAATATGCCGTAGGATAATCTGGAGTAGACGAGTGAAGTGTATGTTTTCTTTCAGCCAGATAGGTATTAAGTGTGCAATTTTATACAAGCATCCAACAGATATGGAAAGGTTGGTAGCTAAATCATTATGTGTACATTCTATGAAAGCTGCTCTTGGAACCAGACACGAAGAAATTTTATTCCTTAACCCTGCTTGTCTGTTGCCGTTCTAAAGTGAAAAGTATTTCCCTACTTAGTGGGAAATGTGGAAAATTGACGCTCTTGACTGCTTGCAAGGAGCACAGTTCTTTTCCTCTTTCGACCTTCGGTCTGGGTACTGGCTGGTCCCATATATGAAACTGACCGCTCCAAGACTGCGTTTGTCACCCCGGATGGTATATATAAGTTTAATGTGGTTTAATGTGACGACGACGCAACAAGCTATGGAAAGAACAATCATAGGTGTAACGTTAAGGGATAAGAAAAGAGCAGATTGGGTGAGGGAACAAACGCGAGTTAATGACATCTTAGTTGAAATCAAGAAAAAGAAATGGGTATGGGCAGGACATGTAATGAGGAGGGAAGATAACCGATGGTCATTAAGGGTTACGGACTGGATTCCAAGGGAAGGGAAGCGTAGCAGGGGGCGGCAGAAAGTTAGGTGGGCGGATGAGAATAAGAAGTTTGCAGGGACGGCAGGGCCACATTTAGTACATGACCGGGGTTGTTGGAGAAATATGGGAGAGGCCTTTGCCCTGCAGTGGGCGTAACCAGGCTGATGATGAATGTGGTGCCATTTGGCCTTTGTAATGCGCATGCAACCTTTGATCTTCCCATGCACAACAATCTTAGAGGCTTAAAATGGCACACGTGTCTTTGCAGCCTGAACGACGCTGTAGTCGTTTCGAAACACGTGGCATTCATCTGACCCGCCTCGCAAGCGTCCTGACTTTCCTTTCACAGGCTGAACTCCAGCCTAATTTGAAGAAGTGCTAGTTTGCAGCCCGCAGGCTAACCATCTTAGGCCATGATGTCAGCAACGATGGTGTCCTTCCCACCCTGCAAAGCTTCGCGTCGTCGCCGAGTTCCCCAGCACGTGTACGCTGAAATACAACCGTAGCTTTACAAGGCTGCGTTCGTACTTTCGCCGATTCGTGCGTAATTTTGCGTCCATATTCGCCCCCGATACGCAGCTGTTTGCCAAGAGCCAAGGCATATTGGCCTGGCCTACCGCTCGTGAAGACGCATTCGCTGCATTACGCCATCTCTTGATATCAATGCCTGTGCTACGCCACTTTGACCCGGATGCTCCTTCCGAAATCCACATGGATGCTAGTGTAGTTGGCCTCGGCGCTATTTTTGCTGAGCGTAAGTCTGGCTTCTAAGAGTACGTCGTCTCTTACGCCAGCCTCACTCTCACCAAAGAGGAAAATAACTATTCGCTCACAGAAAAAGAATGTCTTGGGGCAAAAATGAAATTTCGACCCCACGTATATGGTCGTCCATTAGACGTCGTCACCGATCATCACGCCCTGTGCGGGCTGTGCTAGTTATCCTCATTGAAAGACCCATCTGGTCACCTAGCTCGTTGGGTGCTGGATCTACAGCACTATGACATCCACGTTGTCTATTGGTCAGGCCGTAAACTTTGGATGCAATCGGTCTTTTGCGCTAACCGCTGCCCGATCAGCATGGTTCTCCATCTGTCACCCAGGTACGATTCTTCTTCTCTTACATTCGCCGACATGTCAGCAGAGCAACACAGGGATCCCTTGCATTACCTCTCTTCTAGAGGGCTTATCTGACCCGTCACCACGCACGACCGACCGACCGCTCGCGTTGTCACACTGGTCGCCACTTTCCCATCTGCGAAGGGCTCCTGTAGCACCGCAACCACACACCTGATGGCCGTATCTGGTTGTTAGTGATTCCTTGCAATGTACGTTCCGACGTCTGTGCCTCTTTTCATGCGGATCCGCAATGCGTCCATGCCGGTGTACTAAAGACGTATGCACGCTTAAGTCTTCGCTGCTACTGGCGAGGAATGTACCGTTTCATTCGACAGCACGTTCACTCGCACTCCAAGTGACAGCGCCTCAAGCGTCCACCTCACGAGGTAACAGGAACGTTCAAACCACTGCCTTGTCCTTCCCGGCCTTTCGAACGTATCGGCATTGATTTGTACGGCCCTCTACCATACATCCTAATGGCAACCACTGGGTTATGGACGCCATGGACCACCTCACGCACTACGCCGGAGCTTCAGCACTCCCGGTGACAACAGCATGTGAAGTTGGCTTGTTCATACTTGGCAACCTGGTTCTTCGACATGGCGCGCCTTGCGAGCTACTGAGTGACCCTGGTCATTCACTTCTATCATTCTAGCCTATGCTTTAGAAGCCCTCCTTCGTGAATGCAAAATTGTCCATAAAACTACAAGCGCCTATCATCCACAAACCAGTGGTATGAATGAACGCTTTATTCGTACTCTTGTCCACATGCTCGCCATGTACGTTTCGGCTGACCAAACTAACTGGGACCGCATCCTCCCCTTTGTTACGTATGCTTACAATAGACAGCTTTAGTTACACGTACGTAGAGGCTTCACGTACGCAAACGTGAAAAGCCTACGTATCTTAAGTGCATTAGTAGGATCTTGATGAGGGCTAGTTGGTTCATACTTAGAACTGAGGTGAAACAGCGCGAAAAGGACGAGGACACACGGAAACAAATACCACAGACATGCGCTGGAAGGAGCCCATTGTAGAAGAAATTTGCATTAGTAGGATCTTGATGAGGGCTAGTTGGTTCATACTTAGAACTGAGGTGAAACAGCGCGAAAAGGACGAGGACACAAGGAAACAAATACCACAGACATGCGCTGGAAGGAGCCCATTGTAGAAGAAATTTGCATTAGTAGGATCTTGATGAGGGCTAGTTGGTTCATACTTAGAACTGAGGTGAAACAGCGCGAAAAGGACGAGGACACAAGGAAACAAATACCACAGACAAGCGCTGGAAGGAGCCCATTGTAGAAGAAATTTGCATTAGTAGTATCTTGATGAGGGCTAGTTGGTTCATACTTAGAACTGAGGTGAAACAGCGCGAAAAGGACGAGGACACAAGGAAACAAATACCACAGACAAGCGCTGGAAGGAGCCCATTGTAGAAGAAATTTGCATTAGTAGGATCTTGATGAGGGCTAGTTGGTTCATACTTAGAACTGAGGTGAAACAGCGCGAAAAGGACGAGGACACAAGGAAACAAATGCCACAGACAAGCGCTGGAAGGAGCCCATTGTAGAAGAAATTTGCATTAGTAGGATCTTGATGAGGGCTAGTTGGTTCATACTTAGAACTGAGGTGAAACAGCGCGAAAAGGACGAGGACACAAGGAAACAAATACCACAGACAAGCGCTGGAAGGAGCCCATTGTAGAAGAAATTTGCATTAGTAGGATCTTGATGAGGGCTAGTTGGTTCATACTTAGAACTGAGGTGAAACAGCGCGAAAAGGACGAGGACACAAGGAAACAAATACCACAGACATGCGCTGGAAGGAGCCCATTGTAGAAGAAATTTGCATTAGTAGGATCTTGATGAGGGCTAGTTGGTTCATACTTAGAACTGAGGTGAAAGAGCACGAAAAGGACGAGGACACAAGGAAACAAATACCACAGACAAGCGCTGGAAGGAGCCCATTGTAGAAGAAATTTGCATTAGTAGGATCTTGATGAGGGCTAGTTGGTTCATACTTAGAACTGAGGTGAAACAGCGCGAAAAGGACGAGGACACAAGAAAACAAATGCCACAGACAAGCGCTGGAAGGAGCCCATTGTAGAAGAAATTTGCATTAGTAGGATCTTGATGAGGGCTAGTTGGTTCATACTTAGAACTGAGGTGAAACAGCGCGAAAAGGACGAGGACACAAGGAAACAAATACCACAGACAAGCGCTGGAAGGAGCCCATTGTAGAAGAAATTTGCATTAGTAGGATCTTGATGAGGGCTAGTTGGTTCATACTTAGAACTGAGGTGAAACAGCGCGAAAAGGACGAGGACACAAGGAAACAAATACCACAGACAAGCGCTGGAAGGAGCCCATTGTAGAAGAAATTTGCATTAGTAGGATCTTGATGAGGGCTAGTTGGTAGTAGGCGCAATACAACCATAAGGCAAGCTGTGCGCCTGCCGATGTTTTCCCTGGAGGCGTGTCGAATCACCTTGAAGCCCTATGGCAGCTCATCCAATCAGTGATCAAGGAACAGCTCAACAAATGGGAGGCACCTCAGACTCCAACTGCAGTATCTATCGCCGGTGTTGTCCGAGACGAACTGAGGCAGGTCATACGGGATCCAGAGCGTGAACTACGGCCGATGCGGCACACCCCAACGTACCCCGACGTACTCAGGCAACCCGCGGTACACAGTAGTGGAGAAGTTGCGACAACCGTTCCCTACCCGCCAACAGTACGCCGTGCACCTCGTCTGCTGGAACCACCGGTTGCCTATCCGCCTCTAGTACGTAGTGCACCTCGTTTTGTGGAACAACGGTTTTGTGGAACTGCGGTGACCACGAGCGCAGGCCTCTGTGTTTTCACTGCGGAGAAGCGGGTCACCTGTATAGGTTCTGCCCGTACCGTCAAGACGGATTAAGGGGCTTTCCCATAAGTGCACCACACCCCCTAAACGGTGAACAGCCAGTAGATATTGGAGGATAGTTGTCCACGCGAAAAAGCCCCATTCCTTCTCGCCAACATCAACCACGGTCACTGTCGCCCGTGCGCTACCGATCGCCTAGCCCACGCGCGTCTCTAAGATCGCCTAGGCGTCGTTCAGAAAGCGCACAGAAGTAAAACTGAAGGAAGCGACGTGTGGAGGTGAAGTCGCTGATAACCAGAGTTACGAAGATCCTCCAACACGGTTCCAGTGCGATGACCAGATAATACCAGTAAACAGGTGCAGGAACGAAACGATTACATCAGATTTGCGGCTGATAATAGACGGATGCGAGCTGAATGCCTTAGTCGACTCCTGCGCTGATAATTTGGTAATAAGCTTTAAGATGGCGAAGCACCTGAAAAAAGTTCTGATGCAGTGGAGTGGACCGCAGATACGCAAGGCAGGCAGTCATCTTATTACGCCCCTTGACCGACGCACCACAAGACTTACGATAAAAGGCTTCTCTTACGTTTCTGACTTTATTGTATTGCCGGCGTGTTCACGGGAACTTATATTGGGAATGAATTTTCTACAATCTAACGGTGCCAAAAATAACCTAGGTAGGTCCAGTGCGTCTTTCTCGACGAAACAAGCTATACCTGTGGAAGAATCGGAAGAGTGACGTTTTGCTGCACTGTGCGTCGTTGATTATGATTTAACTGTGCCGCCACGGTGCAGTGTAATGGTTCTTGTAGAAAATAAAGCGTTTTACGACCGCGAAGGCATAGCGGACGGAAATATAGAGTATTTTTTAACAAAGGTATTTGCGTGGCTCGGGGTCTTGTTCACTTAAGAGATGGCCATCCAAATGTCGCACTTACGAATTTCGGAAATGAATTCCAACACATCGCACAAGGAACAACTATTGCCTATTTCCACTAGTTCTGTGTAGGGACCGAATAATGATGGCTCACGACAACGTCAACTGCTCTGCCAGGAACCTGCAGTGTCGACAGATCAAATACCGCCAACGCGAGACTCCCCGATACCCAGGAGAAACAGATATATGCCCCCCTAAAGGATTTTTCTGACTGCTTCTCCACTTCTTTGTAATTATGGCGCACGTCTGTTGCAAAGCACAGATTCATAAGAAAGGGCGCCACGAGACCGGTATGCAAGCACCCGAATCGAGTTTCACCAAATGAATGGGAGATCATCAAGAAGCAAGTAGAGGAGATGCTTTCAGATGACGTTGCTCAGCCTTCCAGCAGTCCATGGGCGTCGCACGTAGTGTTCGTTAAGAAAAAAAGATAACACACTTCGATTCTGTGTTGACTACCGTAAATTGAACAGCGTAACTAAACGTGATGTACACCTCCTTCCGCGTATGGACGACACGTTAGATTGGCTCCGACGTGCAACGTTTTTCTCCACCCTGGATCCCAAGAATGGATATGGGCAAATAGGGGTTGACGAGCCGGACCGTAAAAAGACAGCATTCGTAACCCCTGTTGTCCTCACGAATTTAAAGCGCTTCCACTCGGCCTCTGTTCTGCGCCTGCAACGTTCCAGCGAATCATGGGCACTGTGCTCGCAGGAGTCGTGGCAGTCGTGCTTAGTTTATTTGGATGATGTGGTCATATTTTCCGCAACATTTGGCCAACATGTAGGGCGCCTACAACTGGTATTAGAAGATATTTGTTTAGCAGACTTGAGAATTAAGCCGGAGAGATGAACTTCGGTTTCTCAGGCACGTCATCAGTGTTGAAGGCGTTCGGCCAGATCCCGAAAAGACAGCAGCTGTTGCGAGGTTCCCGACACCCACAGAAGAAAAGTGAGTGCGACGTTTTTTTTTCTTTAGTTTATGCGCATACTACAGAAGATTTGCGGAATAATATTCAAAGATCGCCTAGCCCCTTACAATGCTAACAAGAGAAGATGAACCTTTCATGTGGAAAAGCGAACAACAAGTCGCCTTTGATGTGGCAAGTAAATGCCTGCAAGCTTCTCTAATCCTTGCCCATTTTGCTGAGACAGCCAACACTGAAGTTCATACCGATGCGAGTAACGTCGGCCTCGGTGCCATACTCGTACCGTGTAAGAACGGCCAGGATAAAGTAATAGCTCATGGCAGCCGTAAGCTCTCGAAAGCAGTGGCAAACTACTCAGCAACCGAGAAAGTGTCTTGAAGTAATGTGGGCACTATGTAAATTTCGACCCTACCTCTGTGGTAGACCATTCAGAGCCGTCAGTGATCACCATTCGCTTTGCTGTCTGGCGAATCTCAACCCGACGCTAGGTGGCCGCGTGACGTGCGGACGTGGCTGCATAAGCTCCGCCAACCGAAGTTGGCCTACTTGTTCGAATGTACTTTTTCCTCACAATTTCTACTGGAGCGACTCCGGGAAGTTACAAGGACCAATTGGATGGCGCATTTATTATGGTAGGCGGACTGAAATATATTTTGGGTTTTTTTTTCTTCGAGACGAAGGGTTAGGCCTATTTTGGCTTAGCACGACATCAGCTCCGCCGTAGCGCAAGAAGGCGGGAAGGCGCGGCCACTCGCTTAGCCGGCCACCAAGATCGTCCTAGAACATTCCGCCATGCCTTACGAGGCAATTGTAGAGGGCGAGAAAATTTCCAAAGAAGGCGCCGAGTCCAACGGCTGGATTACCGCTCATAGAAAGCGGAACGCGGACAAAACCTGCGTCAAGAACGAGGCGCGCAAGGCAAAGAAAAAGGCGCCCGCGTTGGCGCTAAACAAGCCAGCCATCAAAGTAAGGTTGCCGCAGCCGCCAGTCTACCCTGCCTGCCTAAATCCCACTTTCGAGTTGACACCTCCCGGGAGGAGGGCTGGACATGCGAAAATGCCGTCGGATCAAAGTCACGAACGCCATTTTAATGGCGGCCAAGCGAACCCAGTGGCAGCCGAGGAGGATATCGCGTGTGCGTGTGCAATGCAGAATATCTTTGTTATCAGCACACCCTCCGAATTGAACGTCAATCCATACTCCCAACTCCGGGAGATTATCTTGGCGGATTAAGGCATTATTAGGAAGGAAATGCAGCAGAGAGAACGCACGATCGGCGGCCAAGCTGCCGCAGCAGCTGCCTCTTTTAAAAGAGGCGCTAAACGCAGGGCGAGCACCGAGCCCATAAACGAGGAGAGGCTTAACGCCTCGGGCATCAAGCAACTGCTTGACCAGCTAAGATCGGACATAGTTGCCGAAATTAGCCCCATCAAGCTCCAACTGAACGAGCACACAGCGAGGCTCCAAATTGTAGAATCCGACAGACAGCTTGCGCTGCTCGGTACACCCCGAGTACGTAAGTAAAATGGCTAACTCAAATAATCGAATTATCTGGCAATAGAATTGTGCCAGCTTCCATAAAACGAAGGCAGTCGTGCAACAACTACTTCGTTCTGCTAACGAAAAGCCGTCAGTAATCCTGCTCGAGGAAACACTCACCGATGTGATCGCGCTTCGCGACTACCATGCAGAAGCACACTTTTCGGAGGTCAGAAGAGGGATAGCGACACTCGTCCCAAAGTGTCTCGCCTATTTACACCACGACGTTAGGACGAACTTAAATGTCGAACACATCATGTTCGACTTCATCCAAAACGCTAAACTCAACCAATCCGTTGTCATTCTGAACGCGGCCAGCTGACAGCTGACCGCGACAGCTGGCCGACGGCTGGCCAGCCGACAGAAGGGAGGCGTTTAACGCTCTCTCCCAGAAGGCATGTCAAATTGCAGGCTATCATCCGCTTATCATAGCAGGGGACTTTAACGCACGGCACCAAGATTGGGTTTACATAAAAAAATACGGCCAAGGGCAAGGCCGTCGCGGCAAAGATATCTGCCTGTGATCTCACTTTGGTCACCGATGCAAAATATCCCACCAGCATTGGCAACTCGGTCAGCAGGGATACGACGCCAGACCGGGCCATGGTTAGGAATGCGGATGAATCGGTATGGAGCAGTGATCACTACATCAGCAGCCTCGCGATAAGAGTCTCATCACCGCCGCTCAGAAAATTCAGAGTAACGGATCTGGACCTCTTTAGAGCTATCATAAAGAAGGACGAGACTAAATATAGCTCGTTGGCGGAATTATTCGCCCGCCTCAGAGAAGACGTTGCTGCTTCCACAAAGGATATAGAGGCGCACAAACAGGTGGAGCGCATGGACAGTAGATTAGCACACCTAGAAACCAAAAACGCACTACAGGCAAATGAAAAACCCAAAGGTAAAGAGACACCTACGCGAAACGATTGCAGAACTCAGTAAGCAAATAGATGAACATAGCCAAACACTCGCTCGGCTACAATGGGACGAAGTATGCACTGCCGTCAACGGGCAAATGAGGAGCGGAGTAAAATGAAACATCCTCAAGCATCTGCTTGGGGACAAACAATGCAAAGCCAATCCTAGGCTCACTATTCATAGACTCATTCACAACTTTAAAAAACTCTGGCATGACCGAGAAACAAATTACAGACGAGCTGGCCTCGAGGTACCTTTGTATCGAAGCCGCCTCAGACAATGACTACCCCTCTGAGACGCACGAGAACGAAACGGACTCTCTGGGCTCCTCTTTCACGTACGCGGAGATGACATAGGTATTATAGGAACTCAATTGCAGAGCAGCACCGGGTACCGATGGGATCAAAAATAAACTCTCAAAGAATTTGGATTATTGGGCAATCGAGCTCCCCACGATTAAAATCAACGAGGTTTGGGAGACAGGCGAAGTACCCCTGGAGTGGCGTAACGGGACCGCCATCCTCATCCCTAAGCCAGGGAAACCCTTAGAGCTTGTCTCGCACCGGCCGATTTCTTTCACTTCCTGTGTGCGGAAGGTCGCCGAGCACGACATTCTCAATAGAGCCACTAAATTCACAGAGGAAAGGAATGTATTTCCGTTGAATCAAATTGGATTCAGACGAGCCATGTCCACACAGGAGGTAATGCTGCTTCTAAAACACAAGATAATTGACAAGGTCTCCAGAGACACCAGAGCCATTCTGGCACTGGACCTAGAACAGGCCTTCGACAAGGTAACACACTCTCACATATGCGAATGGATTAAAGAAGCGGGTCTGGGAGAAAAATTCTACAAGTACGTCAGCTCCTTCCTAAAGGATAGAAAAGTATTCTTTCGCCTATTCGCCTAGGAACTCTGGGCTCCAAAACATTCGAGACAAAAACCACTTAATCTGGTTGCCCGGTCACATTGGCAGTGATTCTCATGAAGCGGTCCCCAACGGCAACGAACTTGCTCACTCCTAGGCGCGAGATCTCACCCGCTGCGCCGGAAGTGGGTAATCGGAGGCCGGGGGATGCCAATAGCTTAGGGACCCTCTTCTTACTTATAACGAGGTCTGCAAGCAGTATACACTAGGGCGTCGGAAGTTTCCACTTCCACACCCACACCTAAACAGACCACAGGCAATCACCCTACGATCCGTCTCCATTTGTTTGCTCAAAGTTCCTAGGCGACATTACCCTGGGCTGTCCGCGATGCACTCTTAAGCACATGCTCTGGCAGTGCCTTGACTTGCGCGGCGGCTCTTTAGAGGGAGACTGGCTCCGGCTCGTCACCAGCTCCGCCAAGGAAGAGCAACTCAGGGCTGTCCAGAGAGCCCGCGATATCGCCGAGTGTCTCAACCTCCTGGCTCTGTCGTGGGTGCAGCCCGCAGACGCTGCCCCCTAACTGGGACACTCATCGTCTTCTCAGGACTAAAATACAGTTCTTTGTCTGTCTGTCTGTCTGTCTGTCTGTCTGTCTGTCTGTCTGTCTGTCTTGCTGTCTGTCTGTCTGTCTGTCTGTCTGTCTGTCTGTCTGTCTGTCTGTCTGTCTGTCTGTCTGTCTGTCTGTCTGTCTGTCTGTCTGTCTGTCTGTCTGTCTGTCTGTCTGTCTGTCTGTCTGTCTGTCTGTCTGTCTGTCTGTCTGTCTGTCGAATCACAAGGATCCATCCGGACGACTAGCAAGATGGAGCTATAGGCTTCAAGAGTATGATATTACTGTCGTATACCAATTCCAAAGGAAAGACAGCGATGCCGACTGCTTGCCACGTGCACCAGTCTAAACAACTGTGTAAGAAGAAAATGACTTCCCGTTCCTTGGCATTGTTGAGGCGTCGCAAATCGCTCAACAACAATGAGATGACCCGGAATTATTTTGACCTATACAGCGCCTGGAGGGACTCGACATTCAGCTCCCACATATATTCTCTAGAGGGCTATCCTCATTCTGCATGCCAGGAAGTGTCCTCGACAAGAGAAACTTCGAGAACAGCGAGACAAAGTTTTTACTTGTCGTAGCCAATGATATGCGAGGAGAAATTCTGCGTGTATGTCACGATGAACCGACATTGGACACATGAACGTGAGCCGTACCTTCGACAGGATTGCTCTGAAATACTACTGACCTAAGCTATTAGCGTTAGTGCAGCGCTATGTCAAGACTTGTCGCGAGTGTCAAAGGCTCAAGACTCCATCCGGAAAACCGGCAGGCCTTTTTGAGCCAATAGAGTCACCGAAAGGCCCATTCCAACAAGTCGGCATGCACCTCCTTAGACCCTTCCCAACATCATCTTTAGTCAAAAAGTGGATCGTTGTGGCCACGGACCAGCTGACCCGTTACGCAGAAACTGATTCCTTGTAGAGTACAACGGCTATCGCGTATCGCTAGCCGACATGAAAGTCATTGACGAGAACGTCACCGACATGCTCCAACGGAACATCATACGCCCCTCTGCTAGCCCTTGGTCATCCCCCGTTGTTTTGGTTCGTAAAGAAGACGGCTCTTTTCGAATTTTTATCGACTACCAAGCACTTCAAAAAATCACACGCCTTTGCCGCGAATAGACGATGCTTTGGATTCCCTGCAGGGTGCCGAGTACTTCTCCAGTCTCGATCTGCGTTCCGGTTGGTGGCAGGTACCTTTGCATGAGGACTATAAGGAGAAAGCGTTTTCGACACCAGATGGGCTCTACGAGTTTAATGTCATGCCATTCGGCCTCTGCGATGCGCCCGCAACGTTCGAGCGCACGATTGGCACTCTTCTTCGTGGCCTGAAGTGGAAGACTTGCTTGTGCTATCTGGACGATATTGTTGTTTTCTCGTCAACCATCTCTCAGTACCTGAAGCGTCTAGATGAAGTTCTCACGTGCCTTGCCAATGCTGGACTTCAGCTAAACACCAGGAAATGCAATTTTGCGAACAAGACGATCAAAGTATTAGACACATTGTGAGCAAGGACGGCATCCGTCCAGATCCTGACAAGGTTTCGGCAGTTCGGCACTTCCCTCGTCCTGAAAAGACCAAATATTTCCGCAGCTTCCTAGGCCTTGCATCCTAGCTCACCCAAGAATTTTTACCTGTAAATACATGTATACATTCTTATCCCTGAGCAACATGGTCAACAAACTTGTTTACAAGAATGATCTTGAAATGTGCTTAGGCAGGATTGCTTTTGCGCCACTAAACCACACTTACCTATTCAGCTTGCTCAGAAATAATCTTAACCTGTTCGAAATTTGCTGAACAACCTGAAGAAAGGAATAGTTTACAACTAAGCAGTATTGCTGCGTTTTTCTCAGAAAAGCTACGGGATAGTCTTCCCCAGATTTAAAGATGCAACAGAATTGGAAGACTCCAGCAGGGACATACACGTCTGACCATTTTCAAGTTGGTTCACGTTTGAAATATGATTGAAGTATTGAGGAATGGTCACAACCTAAGAAATCGGACAAGCGCATTGGTGAAGATTTTCCCGCTCGTGTACGATCCGTTCGCAGGTAACTCTGAGATGCCACTGCCTCCCACAGAAAAAGATGGTTACGCTGTGCGTATAAGGTTTGATCATGTGTTCATCGACAACATCTAATATGAATGGCATCACAAAACTAAAGCCTTTACCACTGTTCACATCGTTCTTTTTGGTTCCCCCAAGTCCGCATCTGATCTTACACAGCAACGGCAGATAACCTTAAATATCCGAATGTGAATGCCAGAACACTTGTTATTAAGTTTGCTGGCTGTCTCCTTGGCCGCTTTTACTACTCTTCGTATTATCGGTCTTACCCAGACGTGGTTACACTGACATTTTCGGTACTGAAGTTGCACCACCTAGCTTTATTATTGTGTGCTGCGACAGAACGTACGAAAGTGGTGGTGGTGGTGTAGCTCTAGTTTTGGGGTCTCACTTTACGTTTTCGATTCTTTGGGGTCGTGATGAAGTAGAATGTGCTTGGTGTAAAGTGTCACTTGGCAACTGCTCGGCCATTTTCGGTGTAATTTTTCGCCCTCCGGCGTCCAATGTAGAGCTACTGTACTCTTTAGAAGCATTTATTCATCATCTATGCATCTCATGTTCCAAATTAGACCTGCTGGGCGATTTTAATGCGCCATGAATGTCGTGGCAATCTTGCTCTATCATGGTCTACGATTCTTTAGACTATGAGAAACTAATAAATATTTCTCTCTTATGTAACCTAAAACAAATTGTCATGGAGAATAGCAAAGGCCACTCTATTCTAGACCTTGTATTTCTTAGCCGAAAGCTTGTTGAATATACATATGCGTATGACGTTGTGGATGTAATCGCTGAACACAAATTCTACTAGTTCCTATTAGGGCTCCTATACCGAAAGCTAAGTTCGTTCTTCGCACTTTTTATGACTTCGCACATGTTGATGACCAGTCTGTCAGTAATTTTCTTACTGATTCTTTTGCGGGTTTCGCGGCAGCGTGTGCTACGATGTAAACAGTTTGGCTACAATTTTCAATTCTGCCGTATGCACATCCGTCAGGCGCTTCGTTCCACTCAAAACGAAGAAAGAATCATTTACATGCCATGGTTGACCTGAGAGATCATTCACCCTTCTCGCCACCTTGCTAGACTTTAGCGACAAAGACGCACTGGTGACTCTTTTGTAACGAGACTGTTTCTGGCTATTGAGGATGAACTTCGACTATATATTAAAGAAGCCAGAGATTTCTTCTAGCCCATCACTTTACCTAGTTCACTAGAATGAAATCAAAAAAAAATTTTGGGTGCGATTGCGCCTGGCAATACAATATCTGAATCCTTTATAATGAATGATGTTTCCACTAATGATCCTCATGTTGTTGCAGCTGCTTTGAACTGGTATTTTAGTTAGCCTTTTCTGCAAATGACTTCGAAATGCTTCCATTCAGTTCAAAACCACGTTTTGCTAATAATAACTTAAGTGTGTCGTATGTCAGGTGTCCTAAACTTTGTTGTAAACTTAGATTCTAAAAAGGGTTGCGATTCTGATAACATTCATAAATCCTTCCTCCTACGGTATGCATCCTTACAATGGTATTTATGAAATCCTTGCAAACAAGCACTATTCAATCAGCAAAAAAAGTTCCGACACTCATTTCTTTGCCCATATATGGAAGTAAACATGGCCTATCCAACTACAGACCGATTTTCCTAGCCTCTATATGCAATAAACTTCTAGAACATGTCGTCTACAAACATATTATTGAGTTTCTTGAGGCCAACATTATTTTAACACTCTTCCAGCACGGATGTCCTAGTGGCCTCATCACCACTAGGCAAACATCTGAATTTGTTCACATCTGCCAGGCATTTGACCTAGGCGTTTAAATCAATGCCATATTCATAGACTTTTCCGAAGCCTTTGATACACTTGTATATTCCAAAGGCTTCCGTAAACTAAGTAGTATTTTAGGTAATCCTAGCCTAGTATTCTTGATCTCTAGTTTTTTTCGCAGGTAGGTCGCAATATGTTTTGTTTCGATCCTGCAACATCTCCTACGGTGGCCGTTGCCTCAGGTGCTCAGCAGGGTTCACTTTTAGGCCCGATTCGCTTCCTCATGTATATAAACAACCTAATAAACAATGTGCTACCGATTAAAATCTGCCTACGTTGATGACTGCGCCATCCGTTACACAATTACCATACAAGGATATCACGTCATTATGACTAAAGGATTTTTAACTTTTGTACTTGGTGTAACAAGTGGCAGTTTAACATCAATTTTCGCAAAACTGTTTCTTTATCTTTTTTGACAGGCACTACGCTATTGCGTCTTCATTATTATTTCAGTGGTATTCTCCTAGAAAACTCTCCTCAGAGTACCTTGGCTTTCTATTCACACACGATTTATCCTGGTCCAAACATATTGAAGCAACCTATTCAAAAGTTTTAGTACGTCTAGGTAACCTAAACGTTCTCTGCACTTAACCTGAAAAGAAATAAAATTGCTCATTCAAAAAATTCTTCTGCGGCACACCTTGAGTTTACGGGTGTGTCACTTGGAACACATATCTGAAATCCGATAATAAAGAACTAGAATTTGTCCAAAAACAAGCTATTCAATTTATATACCGGGGTTCCGAGAAGGACTACCCCCCCCCTCTTCTTACGTTCCCTCTGTGAACCTTCCTTCCCTAGTAGAGTGGCGTCATGTAGAAAGCCTCAAACTGCTTTATACCACTGTTAACTCTGAACATTGCTCATCTTTGAAATAAATCAAGTTTGGTAAAATGTCTAACACGGAATTATCGCCCTCTAAATATAAAAACTCCTGCATGCCCTTACTGACTAATCTAAATATATTGTTTTTCTCCGATTCAATGCAATCTCAAACAGCTTCCCCATAACATACGAAAATTGACACTTGATAATTTTGTTAAGGTAATCACTGGTTCATGCGCGTGAATCGTAAGACGACGTATTATGAACAATGTTTAATATGCATATATGTATGTATTGAGACCATTTCTTTCTTTTTCAACACATTTCTTACAATTCGGCCTTGTTATGTGCCTTGTGCCTTTCATTTGTGTACCCCATATTTTGTATGCGCTGCACCTTTGATTGTGTGCCCTTCTCCGACAATAACCCTCTTAGGGTTGCAGAATGTATAAATATAAACAAATAAAATAAAATATGCTCTCATTTCTTTCTCTTGGCTTGTGTTGAATTGCAAAAGTCCTTTTCCTCACGAAAATGATTTTTCCCTTGCTCTCAAGCAAGCTTTAAAAACTTACACCTGTTGTATTCGTGTGATGCGATCATCGACCTTCTCCGCCGCCTCTGCCATTCACTGGCAGATAGGAGGCAGGTACACTGATGCGGTATAGCTAAGGCCAGCGGGTGGCGACCAATTTCCTGTCAAACTATCTTGTAATATACTTGAGCTGCCATGCCCTATGCGTGGGGACATAATTTCAAACGGAGATGTTTGTATAATGTTATGGGGGACCTCTTTGTAGCCCTAGATGACGCATGTTAAAAGGAAGATCGATTCGTACGCGTGCTCGCCTATGGAACTATTGATCATCGTTTTCCTTACAAGAACGATCAAGAAATGGTGCCACCATACCGTACGTACAGCTTCAGACACTGGCCTGGGCACCCCTATTGAGATCGCCGCTCCCTCTGTTGCGCCAGCCCTCTTTCTCTATGAAGTGGTAGCAGACGAAGTATCAATTTGCACCGGGCCCTCTGCCTTCTTTCCTGCTCGTCGACCGCATTGTCTTTAACAACTCTATTCTCTGTATGTCCGTGTAACCACTACCATTCCTTGCATCCCTTGGAAAATAGGCCCAGTTAACCCTGTTACCAAAAGTATATAGCTCTATCGTACATTATACGAGACATGCCGTAAGATGGGCTCAATAGTGACCTAGTTCTCTCCTCAGCACATCAGCGATAGGGAAGATTCTTGCACCAGCTAAGCTATGCTCCAGAAGAAAAGCTGCGGGACAATGGCAAGCCTTCAAGCGCAGCTTCACGCAGTGCCTTCATGTTTCACCGGTACCTTCACGCTTCACGCTGTAAGGAAAGCCAAAAAGATCTAATATATCAAAATGCTGATATTTCGGTGGTATGCATGAGCGCAAAAGAGAAGCATGTCCATCTTGGAAACACATTTGCGGCAAGTTCAAGAAACGAAATCACCCCGTGGTAGTTTGTAAAACCAGCACCGTAGTTGCTGGCCGGGCCGCATAAAGCGCAGATGAAACTTTACTGGCCGTTTAAAGTCACAAACGAAGCTCAGTCCTTACGTTTCTGAAAGTGAAACGAACTCTAATAAAATGTCAACTGTACAGTGGCGCAGCCGTGCACAACACTGTGAACATGGAATGAAAGCAAGGTTTTCTGTACAAGTAAAACGCAGCTTGAAGTTACAACCGCAAATAGACAGAGACATCCTGTCGAACTTGTAGTGATTAAAGAGGACCTCACTCATCTGATCGGAAGAACGACAGCCTAGAAAATGGCTCTGTTAAACATAAAAAACAAACTTGTAGTTGGAATTGATAAAATTCAATGAATTCTGGATTTTTACGTGTGAGAACCATGATTTGATAATTAGGCACACCAATGTGGCACACCAAAGCACACCAAGGGAGCTTTAACCTACCTCCAAAGCAAGGCATGACTCTTGAAACGCAAAATTGCAAATACGTCTTTGAGCACAGATCATGGAAAGAATTGCTTTTGACAAATACGACATCTTGTGATTTCCTTCCCACCGAAAGCAACGAACAAGAACTTGAAAGCGTCATCGTCCTGCGCTACCTTCCTGTGACAAAATAAACTCTGGTAAAAATTCGGTATGCGAACGTGTGACATGAATCCCTGCAAAGGTGGAAAGAAATTATTTGTTCAGGTTAGCCTCAAGATAAGTTTCAGCTACCTTAAGACATGCGTGTGTACTTCTCACACATAGGTGAACTTACAAATGAAGACAACCTCATTTTCAAGCGAATGCGGCTAATTGTGAGAATGAATCGACAATGTGAGAACAAAGCAATACTACACTCATCACACTTTGGGATGGAGAGCTCCTTACAACGAGCTCGTGAATGTGCCTTCTGTGCAGGAATAAATGCAGAGTAAAAAGACCTCGTCGCGTAGAGCGAAATATGTCGAAAGCACGCTCACCCTCAACAGCTAGAAACTTTCTCTCTCCATCGAAAACGAAGCTACCCATTTGAGCGAGTTGAACGCGATATTTCCAAACTCAAAGGAAAGAACTTCTTGATGAGATTGTATTACAGCAAACATTTGTGAAATTGATCCACTGCAATTGCTGACTTTCAAAGAAGTAAGACTCAAACGGGAGTTGCACTTTAAAAAACGTGGAATGGCAAAAATTGTTATAAGGAAGAAAGGAAGGAAATCAACTTTATTCAGGTCCTGCAGGCCACGAGAGCTTTGGGCTCTCATGGAGTGGGCGTCTTCCACGACGGAACCGGGAGGTTGAGTTTCCTGGCGGCGTCGTGGACCTGCTGGACGGCCCGGAGTTGGGGAGCAAGTTCTTCGCTTCGGATCGCTTTTTCGAACCTGCGCTTGTCCGGTTCGGAGTTTTTGTGAGCTTGTGAGCACGTCCATAGTAAATGATATACGTTAAGGAATGTATTGCAATTGGTGCAATAAGATTTGTCGTAGAGCTCAGGCATGTAATGGTGTAATCTGTTTTGCGTGGGGTGTGTGTCTGTTTGTAGCATTCTGAGTGTGACCGCTTGAGCTCGAGTGAGCATGTGGTGTGGCGTGCTATACTGTCTACGTTGTAGGTAGTTGTGTTTAATAATTTAATTGTATGTAGTGGGGGGTCCTTATTCGCCGAGTGGTCGGGTGAAGCCACGCGGTCTGTAAGCGCGCGCGCAGCCTCGTGTGCCGCCGCGTTCAGGTTGGGGACGTCGCCGATCTTTGGTCCTAAGTGTGCCGGGAACCAGTATATGAGGTGGCTCTTAATCTTTTTCTTTGAAACAATTCTGAGAGCATGTGCGCAGACCGTGCCCTTTTGGAAAGCTCTGATAGCTGCTATGGAGTCGCTGTAGGTATGAGAATGATTGTCGTCGGTGGGCGCAACAGCGATCGCAACCTGTTCGGCCAGTTCAGGCTTCCTTGCAATTAGCGTGGCTGCATATCTTGTGGATCCACGGCCGTCCACGACCGCCACTGCGAAAGCTTTGGTTCCCGCGTATGCCGCCACGCCCACAAAAGCTGAGCGTTCATGGTTCGCCAAAGCTTGGTTCAGAAGGAATTGTCCTCTCGCTTGTCGTCTGCCCCTGTTGTTTTCGGGGAGTACGTTTCTGGGTATACGGCGGACCGTGATCTTGGCGCGGATGTGCCATGGGGAGTCCGCAAAGTCTTTTTCTATGTCTCCTTGAGCAAAGCCAAGCTTCTCTAGGATCGCGCGCCCCGGAGGCGTCGTCGAAAGCCTAGCAAGCTGGGCGCGCTGCTGGGCTTCGGCAATTTCTTCCAGGGTGTTGTGCATGCCCAGGTGCCCCAGCTTTTCCTTGCTGATGCTGGTTGGAATGCCGAGGGCTTGCTTGGTGACCTTTCTGATTTGGGCATTAAGTCTATCTCTTTCGGATCGTGTCCAATTGAGCATTACTGCAACGTATGCAAAGTGGCAGGTAACGAACGCGTGTATGAGTTTGATGAGAGTATGTTACTTGAGGCCCCTGTGTCTACTGGCAATTCTTCTGAGGAGCCCAATAGCGTTGTTGGCTTTGGTGATGAGCTTCTGAACCGTAGAGGTATTGATGTCTTTATTCTCTACGATCATACCCAGAACTCTTATTTTGTCGATGCACGGTATGGCGTGTCCCGAAGTGGTTCGTACGGTAATTTCCTCATTATAATCGAAATCTGACGAGTATGGCCTGCGGCCCTTCTGCGTGGGTCTGCGTACAAGCAGCTCCGACTTGGTAGGCGAGCATCTGAGTCCTGTGGGAATTAGAAATTCTTCTATGGCGTTCACTGCTTCTTGCAAAATATCCTGCACCATGTCTGGGGTTCCTTTGGACACCCACATTGTGATGTCATCTGCGTATATGGTGAGCTCGAGCCCGTGGATCTGTCCTTGTTTCTCAGCAAGTCCCGCCATGGCAAGGTTGAAAAGCATAGGGGAGATGACCGAGCCTTGGGGTGTGCCCCTGCTTGTGTCTCCGTGGAGAGGTCGGCAAATCGGAGCGTAGCCGTCCAGCTATGCATGAATTACTTGACGTACGAGTGGAATCTAGCTCCTAGGCTGAGTTTGGAAATGGTGTCCACATTGTATTGGTGAGAGAGGTTATCGAACGCTTTCTCTAGATCCAACCCAAGAATGGCCTTGGCGTTTCTAATGGGGTCATCAATGATTTGGTGCTTGATTAAAATCATGGTGTCTTGAATTGATAGACCGGGTCTAAATCCGATGAGGGTGTGTGGTAGCAGCCCCTTGTTCTCGACGAATCTGGAGATTCTGTTCTGAATGGCATGTTCCGCCACCTTACCCACGCACGACGTGAGTGATATGGGTCTGAGGTTCTCGACGGCCGAGGGCTTGTTGGGCTTTGGGATGAGACTGTGGCGGCGTTCTTCAATTCCGGTGGGACCATGCTGGAAGCCCAGACCTGATTGATTTGATCCGATAAGAACCGGACGGAGTCTTCGTCCAAGTTACGAAGGGCCTTGTTACTGATACCGTCCGGACCTGGGGCGATTGTGCCAGTCAGGTTTTGGAGGACGGTCCTGATTTCTTCCAGGGTGAAGGGTTATTCGAGGTCGGGGTTGTCCGCTCCCGTGTGAGGGGAACCGGGTGCCTCGGCCTCGTTTTCGTGCCTGCTCGAGAGTGGCATGTATGTTTCGGCAAGTCTTGCAATAAGTTCCTGCTCGCTGGTGTTTTTGAGTTCACGTTTCACTATCTTGCCAGCCGCCTTGGTCTGGGAGCTCCTGGTTTGACCTTAATTAAGAAGGTGTTTGAGCAGGTTCCAAGTTTTTCCCGATGTCATGCTGCATCAGCCCTTGCACATACTTCGTCCCATTGTTGGTTGGAGAGTACCACGAAATTATTATAAGCGACAACCGACCCCAATTCGCAAGATATAGATTTGACCACATTATAAAAAGCTGGAACTTGGAACATACCTTTTTGAGCCGATGATAACCTTGTTCCAATGTTATCGCTGAATCAGCCGTACAGAGGGCAAAATCACTACACAATAAAGCAAAAACAGCCATTAGCGCCCACAAATGGAGTTTCGTGCTGTCAAAGACAGTCCGCTGCAGAAATCGAACGCTAGTCCATAGCAGTTTCCGACGGGTCGCTGCACAAGAACGACTTCGCCAAAGACATCAGAGTTACGCGGCTCTGATGACAAAAGACAACATTTAATTACAATGGACAAGCCAATTATTATCCGAGCCTAACCGAGAGCCACAGCGTTACAGTTCGACTGCTTAAAAACTGAACATGGGTCAAAATAACAATAACTCGACGACTTTACGAAATATGGTACGAAGTGCAAGTTGTGGAGAGCATCTTGCGAAGGAACAGAAGATTTATCAGACCAAGGGCTTTTCTGACTTCCGGTAACAGCCATAACGAACAACTCGGTGTTACAGTGCCACCAAAAAAGGCAGCCAGCGCAAAAACTTTGACACACTTTACTCCCGTCAGACCACGAAGAACGACAGAATGTCCCAAGGGGTTCGAAGATTTGTAGTTGGTGGAAGGGTTATCTTCAAAAAAGGAGAGATGTAACAAGAAGAATCGAGAGATGGCACCAGCAACGTGCACGTACGTTGTTACACATTGACACGCATCGCTCCTTAAGCCTTCGTCTCCTTCGTAACGGCAGCCCAGCCCCTCTATGAATTTGGTGCAGATGAATTATCAAGGTGCGTCTCGCTCTAGCACTCCTCTCGTGATCGTCGCTCGCCACGTCTCTATACAATCTACAGCAAGAATTCGATGCGAAGATCGATTGAATCCTTGCAATGCACCCCCACCATCAGCGTCCGCGACGCACCGTCAGAGACGGTCTGCACAGGTGGCTAAGTGTGTGACTTAGGTTCGAAGGAAAAAGACGCTGAAGTACGAACAACACTTGCATTTACAGAATAAATTACGATGTTCAGTTACAAGATTGCATAGTTTCAACAGTCAATTGGTTGCAAAGAGTTACACTGGGGCGCTATAACGTAAAACTATTCCAAACTTTTCTATTCTAATTCTGCAATCAGCCCACTGCCATTGGACAAATACTTTTTTGAACCACCCCACTTCACCCGTCTAACGCGCCACGTCACGAAAACAGCAATAGCTCCCCATCTGACAGCACATGTGCGCACTGATTATGCATCATTTGACCGAACAAAACAAAAATAGTTATTTCTGATTCGACGCCTTTTTGCCAATAGCCCTGGGCTATTGGTCAAAACTTTTCGCAATGCGCCCACTTCACCTGAATCTCACGCGACGTCACAATACCGCAAGAACTTACCTTATCAAAGTGACGAGTACGCATTAAAATGCATTAAGATGCCGAACAAATCTGCATTTGCTCCTGAATAGCCGCAGGCTGCCGTGTTCCGGAAGGAATAAAAGATGGCTGCCGTCGATCGCTCCGGCAATAGCTACTCGCCCCTGCCGGAGAGCATTGGTTTATTTGCGTGTGCTAAAACATATTTGTGGCCGTATGACGTTTTCGAGAAGTTTTAGCACGTTTACGTCCTCCTTCTGCCAACTCTTCTTTGCTGAGGATCCGTTTTAGCGTCAAAGCGCACCAATCACAACGCCGGCACCACGCTCTTCTGCCGGTTATCGATATTCAGTTCAGTGGCTCGGCCCCTTCGAATCCTTCTCCAATTGGGCATGCTCCTTGGCTTTTGTGAGCCAATTAAATAAGACAGGCCGCTCAGTGTATGGAATGTTATTCGTTTTTCAAGCCAACAAAGGTGACCTCCTATGAACGAGGGGAGCATTTGATTGTTTTTTTCAGAAACCCTGCGAGTGACCGCCCGATGCTTGAGTCAGCGGTTACGCAAATTCGAAGGTCAGGATAATTGAATAAAAACGTATTGGAATACTTTTACATTATACATCCCCCTGATTTGGACCACATCGGGTGACCTTGTTTCGGCAGAGCCGATAGTGCTTAGCACCGAAACAAAGTCCACAACACAGATCGGAGCACTCGGGTTGTATTTTCTAGACTCAAGGCTCGACTCAAAAGCTTTGCAGGCGAATTACTGCCCGTTGACGTCCCAACTGAAGAATTCGTTCACCAGTCCCTGCGTTTGGCTGAACTTCCATGCGTGATTGGCCAACCGAACAACCATCCAACTCACAAGAATTTTTTAGTACAGTTCACAGTGTACTCCTCCCACAAAATACACAATATACAACTACAAAGGGGCGAGGGTCACGCCAGCTGTACACGTCTAAAGTTCTGAGAAACGGCACGCGAGGAGAGCAGACGTAACACGTGCAGACCAACAAAACACATGCGCAAAACCTAAAAGCAAGGAAACGTCGTTACCGTGTTGTCAGTCATCGAGCCCGTGCGCAACGCAACCACATTCCAAGGAACCGAAGGCCACGTGGCATCATAGGCAACCACATTTCTGCGAGCCAAACTTTCACTGAGGAGCAAGGGATAATTGTCCACCCGCCAAGGTCGGCTCCGGGTTCTGCCCGTAAGCCAAAGCAAACATTCCCTCGGCGCCTAGGAACCTAGACAAAACAGGAGGCTCTAGTGGAGTTCCATCATTCTGCATGGCAAGTCTGCGCGCGATGCAAACCCATAAAAATAATGAAGATCCCACACCCGGTTCAAACCCGAACCCCGCATACTCCAAGTTCACCCGCCAGAGCCCCACGGAAGTAAAACGCGCACGCCTATTAGGGCGTTTGATGCCCATTAGTGGGACCTCGAGCAGTGAATACGTTCACACCCACCGGCCGGCCGCGCGCAATGAATACGCCTGCGGGGATCCCCAAGAAGTGCAGCGCGACGGGGATTCGAGGCTCCCTTTTCGCTGTCATGTGCGACCGCTACTGTGCCGCTGGTAGTCCTCTGCGCTCGCATAACTCCGCGGGAGTTAGGATGGACGGCCGTGTGTTTACTTTGCTTGAGTGCAATATCCCGCTCTCAGTCAACTGTTGACAGCCATTGGTCAAGTGTGCGAAACGAGCTCGTCGAGACATCCTCCCACTGCCCAGATGGCCCGCACCGCATTTTTGGCTTTGTTTTGCCGCCGCCCCTGACGGGGCTTACATCTACTCTCTGTATCTCTATGTAACCACATACATTCCTGTGAACTCCATGCCTAATAAACCCCATTAACCCCTGTTAAGGAAAGTGCCGTGTTCCATCGTTCATTTCACGAAACATATCTAAACAGTTTTAAACTTAGCGTTCCAGCGTTCGAATAGCCCGTTACTCTATGACGGTGAGTAGAACCTTAATCTCCTTGCGAGACGCATCGCAAGAACCCTACTTAACGAGTCGGGAAAGTTACTGTCCTGATCGATTAAAATAGGCTGATGGATCCGAACTATTGATAGGTCTAGCAGGGCTTTGCACGCTGTTTTAATGGTCGCTAGTGTTACCGCTTCAGGCCACCTCGAGCATTGACGCATGGAATACTGGTGCACCTATGCTTAGGTGGGTTCACTGGTCCTATGCCGTCTTGCTCAAGAAGCCTGAAATGATTACTGGATGCGGGTGGGTTATTTAATTGAAACCCCTTGAGTGACTTTTCTCGTTGCGAACGTCTAATAAGCATTACAGGCCTCGCAGACTATTTAGAGTCAACTGTAAGTGTGGGTCAGAAAACTACACTGTAGATTCGTTGCTTGGTTCTATAGTGCCAGAAGGACCCCCAGCTTGGCGTATAGGATGGATGAATGTTATGAGCGTCCCCTTAGGAACGAAGTGGTTGGTTTCACCACAAGGTTCTTTTTTTTTTATTGCCGAATGACGTTACTATGTTGAAACAAGAAAAGGAAAAAAATCACAACGAATTCCCATGCCCGAAGTTTCTGAACCCTTATTGGGAACTGTTCTTGTACGCCTCCGTTGTTTGTCGTGCCCCCACTCCTGTTGCGGACGTGTTTACTTTCCACCTGCTCTCACTGAACCCAAGTGCTTCAAGGAGGCAAGTGATTCCTAAATTGAGCGCTGCGTCAATATGTTCACGTTCTTATAAAATATACTCTATCGTTTCCCTACCCTTACTGAAGGAGGCGCTCGATTCTTCTTCCATCTTATGTCTCACTTTATGAGTGTCTGTTCTATGGCATCGGCACCTCGCTTCGAAAAGTAATGAGATTCTCACTATGTTATAAATTGTTTTTTTTCCTGATTTGGGAGTTAGCCCGCTAGGGGGCTAAGCAGTGCTGACGCACTTCGCATGGGCTCCTGCATTTTTCGGCAATTTTCCGGACACCTGCTTTTATTCATCGAAACTGTGGCATCGACGGAAGCGGCACGGGAAGCGGTACCGGAGGATATCAAGTTTATGAGCGGTACATGGAATTCTCGTCATTTTTTGCCGTTTGAAGGTTTCACGCCACGCTAATGGAGCTAACCCTAAAAGGCTAAGCGGCCAGCCAAACGCGCGTGACCCGTGACCCGCGGAGCGTGTCCTGTGGCTCGTGAGCGCTCCTGAGCCGCCGCTCGCTCTCTTCGAGAGCGACTCGGCGCTGCCGCTGCGTACCAATGACTGACGCATCCGACGCAGCAATTACACGAGAACTGAGTCAGGAGAACAACAGCATTGAAATGCAGGTGGAGACGATACAACGGCAGCAACAACTGGAAGCGGAGTGGACGTATGACGTGAACAGCGGAAAGGCGATAAACATCCAGAAAAAATGGCACACATGGGAGAGGAGAGGCAAGAAGAACCAGGTGCATACAAAACCCACAGCCGAGGAAGCAGACCAACTACGAACGCAGCAAGCCGGAGCAACAACACCTATTGCCGGAAACATGCCACATTATAGAAAACAGAGACTTCCGCCTTTGCCAGTGGACGACACGAAGATCATCTACAGACCTAAGGCGGGATTACAGCTCTCTAAATGGACATTGGTGGAGGTGACACATGCCATCGGCCGAGCTAGCAAGTTGCCCCAGAAAGACTTCTACGACAACATCCGGATTCAAGTGCAACATGCCGAGAATATAATAATCGCAAGTACACCAAAGACATAGCGTACGACATGCTCCTCAAGATCACCAGCATCCAGCTTGGAGGGTTCATTTACGAAGTCAAAGCACATGTCAGAACCCCAGAGAGCATCAGCATAGGCGTAATCTACAACATCCCGCCAGGCACGAGCGAAGAAATACTACAAGGACTACGAGTATCCGCAAGATACACGGTTCTCGCAGCACGCATGCTGGGAAGATTGTCAACAGCACTCATCTACTTCGACGGACCGCACGTCCCATACAACATTATTTATAAATGCTGTGACTACCGCTGCAAATCATACAGGAAATCTGTGCAGTACTGCGGAACCTGCGGAGAACTATGGCACCGGCAAGATATCTGCCCGAAACAACTTATCAACTTCTGCTACATGTGCGGGATGGAAAATCAACCGGTAGAACATGACTGCCAATCCAGCTGTAAAATCTGTCAACAACCCCATGAGACAGCAGGGAAGGGGTGCCGACATAAACTGAAGCCAAATCCACCGCCGTACAAGATAAGACTGCAATGGGAAAACAAGATCCAAGAGCAGCAACGCAGATGGAACTCAAATTCAGACTCAGACTTTCTGCCACTATCCGAATCGAGCATTACCTCACTACGGAGTCCACGCAGATCCAGAAGTGACTCCAAATCAACAAGTGGTCAAGCAAACGATGGACCCCGGTCAAGATCACGATCTGGATCCCGTACACGCAACCCACAAAAGCGAGTCACGTATGCAGACGCTGCAGGAGGAAACATATGAGCACAATAACACACGGAAACCGAACGAGACCTGTGAGCACTACTCCAAAATCAGCAAGCCCTCATTGACAAGCTCATACAAAGGTGCAAAGAACAAAACACCGCCAATCAAGCCTCGAAACCTAAAGGAATGCCAGACATCCCACCGCTTCTTACGGAAGAAAGAATCAAGGAAATCGTAACAATGGAGGTATGGAAGCAGATACAGGAGGCCATGGCCACGTTTGCAAAGGAGATAACACAACAGCTCCTGCAACACATCACCGCTCAGCTGGCCCCTATCTATGCTACCCTCCAAGACCTCAGCAACTTCATGTCGTATGCAAGCAGAACCACGTAACGAAAGCTACAGTAGAAAAGCTACTCAATAACACCGACACGGCTCGCCAGAAAGCACGTAAAGACCTCCACAATGCAGGCAGACCGGAATCCATGGCCCGGGGCGAAGAGAACGATATCGAACAAGATGGCGAGTAATACTAAGAAGAGATTACCACAACTCCCAATGAAGCTGGGGCAATGGAACTGTCGCTCTATTCGAACCAAAAGAACAAACCTCCAAGAATTAACCAAACTGAAACAACCAGATATCATCGCTATCCAAGAAATTTATTACATCAATCTTTGCATACAGGGATATGATACACACACCGGATCTCAGAGGACAGCCATCCTGACGAAGAAAAATCTCACCACGCAGGATCACGCAATTCAGGGAACAACCGTGGAACACACCACGCAGGGATCCGTTATCCGACTTTGTAAACTTCATCACGCAAGCCAGAAAACTATCTAAAGGACATAAACTCGTAATAATGGGGAATTTTAATGCCCCCCACACAGCATGGGGTTAAGCGTACACGACCAAGACAGGAGCGCGAGTGCACGATTCGGCGCAACAAAATCACCTCACCCTCTGGAATGATCCTAAACTACCGACTCGAATAGGCAACAGTGTGTCCAGGGATACAAATCCCGACCTCACCTTTACAGTAGGAATATCCAAGGCGGAATGGACCTGACTGGAAGAAAATCTCGGCAGCGACCAGCACAACCTTAGCTTGAAATCCTGCACCATAAGAAGCCGAGTAGAACAGGAACAACAAAGGTGACGGATTGGAAGGCCTTTCGAGAACACGACATAGAAGAAAACATCGAAAACATTGAAGAGTGGCTCACCGAAGTGGTCAAGACGGCGGAGAAGCACACTAAAGTCATCCAACTGACGATGGACACGCCGGCCGTAGACTCTCACCTCCTACATCTTTGGGATGCCAGAAGAGGACTACTGAGGCGGTGGAAAAAGATGAAACTTAACCGCAAACTGCAGAGCAGAAGAATACGGAGATAAACTCAACAGGCAGAATTGGCATAAACTGTGCGACCAACTTCAAGGCACACTAAGCACCAAGAAGACCTGGCATATACTGCGAGCCCTTCTAGCTACCACCAGAACCAAGACCCAGCACAGACATGACCTCAAGAAAATCATTAACTCCCATCCAGGAACAGACAAACAAATTCTGGAAGAAATCAAGCGTAAACTTGTCGGAGTCAATGCCCCCAAGGTTACCGATCCCCGACCGTACAAAGGCGAACCAAATCTCACGCTCGACAGCCCTTTCACGCTTCCTGAACTCCATGCCGCCCTTGCCAAATTGACCCGTAACACATCGCCAGGAAATGACAAGGTTACCAACACGATCCTATAAAACCTCCCACACAAGGCCCTAAATGGACTCCTCGACTTCATGAATAACTGCTGGGAAAAAGGTGTGCTCCCAGCAGAGTGGAAGCATGCAAAAGTAATTATGATCCCAAAACACCACAAGCCACTAGAAATCAGCAACCTACGGACCATCTCCCTTACTTCCTGCGCTGGAAAGCTGCTCGAACACATGGTTCACGATCGCCTCACCACATACCTCGAAGACTCAGGACTCATGCCCGACACAATGTTTGGCTTCCGACAGCTCCTCTCAGCAAAAGATATACTACTACAGCTCAAGGAATACCTCTTGGACCACCTAGAATGCCACAAAAGTTCTCTATTTTAACAATAGATGTAAAAGGAGCCTTCGACAATGTGAAGCATGAAGCAATCCTCGAAAATCTCCAAGATAGAAACTGCGGTATCCGGACCTACCAATACGTACACGACTTTCCCAAAGATCGCACGGCTACGGTGGGCATTGGCAACATCCGAAGCGAAAAGTTCGAAATGCCCAACAAAGGAACTCCACAAGGGTCAGTCATTTCACCTTTGCTGTTCAATCTCGCAATGATTAAGCTCCCACAACAACTCGATGGCATCGAAGATTTAAGCCATGCAATATACGCCGACGATATAACGTTATGGACAAAAGCGTCCACAACCAGCCGACAGCAAACTACCCTTCAAGAGGCAACCGATCAAATAAAAACAGCACCTCTCAAAATACGGTCTCCAGTGCGCCCCCGAAAAATCGGAGCTACTTATACTCAAGGCAAGGACCCGGGGAAGACCACTAGGCTACGCCGCTCCAGATCCCAACGTCAGACTCAATGGAATCTATATCCCTCAAGTTGGCTCCCTCCGCGTCCTTGGCCTCACAATACATAAAGACGGTTCTGGGGCAGCTACACTTCCAAAGCTTCAGAAGACCCTAACACAAGTATCCCATCTCATTCGGCGTATATCCACCCAAAGAAGAGGACTTAAAGAGCAAGAAACCGTCCAATTATACCAAGCAGTCCTTATAAGACGGATCACATATGGCACCCCGTATCTACTCTTCAAGAACGCTGAAATTGAAAAACTCAACATCATCATCAGAAAAGCAATCAAGAGCGCACTAGGACTCCCCAGTACAACCTCAACCACGACACTCCTCAAACTTGGCCTCCATAACACCTGGGAAGAAATGAGCGAAGCGCATGGAGCCAGCCAGCTCGAACGCCTTAATCTGACTCAAGCAGGCAGAGCAGTATTTCGCAGGCTCGCATACAGCGAAAACTTCATAGCAGACTCAGACGCGAAAGCCCGATTGCCGCCACTTCATCGTGACTCTATCTCAGTCGCTCCAATACCTCGCAACATGCATGCAACATACCACAAAGACAGAAGACAAGCAAGAGTTAGAGCGCTGAGCAAGAAATACTCAAAGAACCCGAACACGAGATATACAGATGCGGCAAAATGCCCAGGTAGAAGAGCATACGCAATTACCGTGACCAACAACCAAGGGAAGGAGCTAATCGCTGCCACCATACCGGCCAGAAATCCAGAAACGGCGGAGGAAGTGGCCGTCGTCCTCGGCATCGCCACATGCAAAGACACAGCAATCATCTTGAGCGACACGCAAACGGCATGTAGAAACCTACGAAAAGGCCGAATTTCTGCCGCAGCAGTGAAGATTCTAAAAGAAATAACAAGACGCCAAGAACTACCCGACACCTACGTCGCATGGACCCCAGGCCACGAACACCTGGCAGGAAACGAAGCAGCACATGCTGTCGCCCGAGAGCATACCAGCCGGGATTTCCTGTCGCACGGTCTCCGGAAAGCGACAAGGGTGGAGGACATTCCCATCAACTACGCCGTAATATTGCAACATTACCGACTGGAAAGAAGACAATATCATCCGTCGCATCCAAAACTAAGCAAGGAAGAAGCCACCGCCCTCCGCAGACTACAAACAAATACGTATGTACATGGAATTATCAGGCACCGAATGCACCCCACCAAATTCTCATACCTATGCAGATATTGTAACGTACCAGACACGCTCCCACACATGGTGTTGGTGTGCCCGCACCGCGAGACAAACAGTGAAGATGATGCCTCAGAACCGCTACAAGTGATCGAAGAAACGTGGGAGGCAATGTTAAAGGCACAGAGTGGGGGAGATCAGCGAAGTCTGGTGGACCGGGCCCGGGCTGCAGCATTAGCCATTGGCTTTCTGGACTAAGAGAGCCGCCCACCTAGGGTAAACAAAGGACACTTTCTCGCTTTTTCTTACAATAAACGTTCATTCCTCCTCCTCCTCCTGATTTGGTTTTTCCTCTTACATAGTTTCTGACGACAGGTTTGTTTTTCATTGACGCTACCCATGATATCTCAGCTTCTCTGACTTTCCGCTTGACGTTCCTTCCGGCTGTGTTGCTCGTCATAAAGGAGGCATACTTGCTTGTAAGCTTCCTACGTTTTCCTTCACTAAGAATCAATGTTATTCTTTTACCAATGCCTGTACACATTCCCAGCGCATTTACATTATTCCGTATTCCTCACTCATTCCCCATTACTTGTTTTACTGCGAGTATACTGGCCTCATGGATCGCATTGGACGGGATCGGAGCGTCCACCCTTCAGCTATATAACGGGTCAAACGTAGCTGAACTTGCAAAACAAACTTTAATTACACTAAGAACGTCAACACAAGTTAAAGATACACAAAATGTTAGGCCTTTCCGCCCGTAAGAAAGCGGTCCTGTCTCTGAGTCCGGTGCGGCGAGTCTGCCCGTCTAGCGTTTTTCGAACCACGGTTTGCATCTCCGTTGCCGTCCCCGATGCCTGGGAAGCGTCAAACGAAACTTCGAAGCGTCATCACTGGGTAATTTTGAAAAACCAAACGAAGGGAACGCATCCATTCTTTCGCGCACAACTCGGAGTCCGCGGGGGACCAGTGAAACAGATAGCAAAAAAGTAAGGAAGGTTCGCTTCCCTCTTGAAAGAAAAGTGCCGCCGTGCGTTCGTGATGGCACTCCCCATCTGTTATCTTTCGTTGTTAGACGCCACCAGTATATCACGGTGACAGCAAACGTACCAGCCTCTGTTGTTGGTCGGAATATTGTTTGCACGACCCCGTCTTTGGATGTTTTCCGCTCAACCTTGCACAGCCTTCCATACGCGTTTGGCAGGCGTCTTGTTAACGTTCTGACGGGCCACGTTGCGAGTTGCTTCTTTTTCCTGAGTAGAACGACGTCGCCTTCTTTGAGGTCGGGTTTTGCTGCTTGCGATTTGCGGCTTTGGTGCAAAGTAGTGACGTACGTAAAATGTTCGCCAGTGCTTCCAGAACTAGTCAACCAGGTTTTGCACAAGACGCCAATGCGCTTTGTAGGGTTTGCTCGTATCTAATGGCCCAGTTGTTATAAACGCGCTTGCGTGTTTTTAGGTTAAAAGTATCACCGGAGTTAGGGCGATTGGATCTTCGGGGTCAGACAAGAGGGAGTAATGAACATGGCATTAATGATGGCCACAAGTTCTGCTAAAAGGGTAACAAGAATGCCATGTTTGAGCCGTTGACGACTTGACTGCAGGAACATTGAGTCAAGAATGCAGCGTGCAACGCCGATCATTTTCTCCCAAGCACCACCCATATGAGACGCGTGCGATGGACAGAATATACATTTACAGCCGTTTTCGCTGAGTAATTAGTTTATATGTGAGCAAATAAGGCCATCTGCACTGATTCCAAGTTCTGTGCATGCTCGAATTAAATATGTGCGGGAGTCAGAGCATGGTAGCTTGATGGGTCTTCACACTGCTAGGAACCTTCAAAAGGTAACCTCGACATGTCCATTGATTCGATCATCTCGATGTGCACTGCGCAAATGCTTAAACAATAGAACATGACTGCCCAGCGCTTGCTGTTCGCAATGCCACCTCTCGCTCGGCGATAGGCAATTTTCCAGGGACTGAAAATAAATTCCAACATTCATGAAAGGAGAATCGGTGCTGATTCGGTCTGCTGAAGAGTCAGCTATTTTCTGGTCGTGAAAGCGCCCTCGCAGCTTCTTGCATGAAATGCATGCTTGCAGCACGGATGAGATGCACGTTTTACCTCCGACGATCAAATAGCCAGTAGGTCCTAAGGCTCCATCTGTGAAGTGCCAGCTCTGGTGTCGAACGCATTCATGGTGGTGGCGCACGAGGAGCGTCGCCACATGGCGGCAACCAGGTATTAGGAGAGGGTGTTTCTCATCATCCGGAATATCGCTTCTGTTCAAGCGGCCCGTGACGCTGATCAAGCCGCGGGCATCTAAGAATGGGTAAATTATTTCAAAACAAGCTTGTCTTGTGAACATGCTCGCCTCTCTGGATAGTGCATTTGTCTCCAAAAAATGCGTCCTACTATACTGCGCGAACGATGACGAACCTGGCTTTGGAGAGCGCCTCAATGGGAGTTTCCTCTTCTTGTGACACTTTCTTTGCGCGATGGGCAACTTGGATAAGGCTTGCTACAGCACGAGTGAGAGACTTCCATGATTCATGATTATATTGCGCCTAGTTTTACACTGAGGAACGTAAACGACAGGACGCGGACGCGGTTTACGCTCATCAGTGTCACGCTAAGCGCAATATAATCGTGAACATCCACCAACTATCACCGTTCACTGCTTTACTAAAGGATACTTCCAGTTTGAGAACTGTGAAGGCGCTAGGCTCCAAGTCGCTGCCGTTTGTTCTCCTCTGCCGCCAGAGTACAGACTTCAGCGCGCATTTTTATGTCTTCCTCAGGATTTATGATGGTGAAGCTCGACGACCTTGCTTTCTGCGGTCTTTGCGGTCTTTTATTTCGGCCCTACCGAAGCCCAATTTTTTTAAAGTGCCGTGGCAACTTCGAGAAAATTTTGTTCGCCCCTCTGGCGGTATCGGAACAGCCAAGACCGGCAAGATACGGATCCGCGTTCACAGCCTTGAGTTCTATCAGGATGTCACCAAGTTCAAGAAGTCCGGTATTTTCCCGGGAAGATATCTTCTGGAAGTCTCCCAGCCGCTTCACTAATGCATCCTCAGTTACCTCACGTTGTCCGAAAACGTCGTCAAGCCATTTTCACACGACTTTCAAGCCCGTGGAAAAGTCATCGACGTCCGCTGATTTCGACCTCCGCGCCTGATGTGACGATTCATGGCCAAGCCATTTGATGAGAAGGTCGACCTCTACTTCCGCATAAAGACCTAGATCTCTTACATCTTTAAACGATGACTTTCAAGCACGAAAGTTCTGAGGTCAATCATCAAATTTGATCAGACCGCTTGAAATAAGGTCTTTGTGGCACAGGAATTTAAGGTCGCCGACTATCTCTGAGGTTGAACTGCTGTTTGCCGGGGTGTACACAAGCCGCCGCGGATCAACATGCAAGTCCGTAGTGCGACTCGTAGCTCCAACATGCTTATAACTTCGGTTCTTAGGGACAGCATGGTAGTCCGATGGCCTTGATGAGCTCGGAGACATATAGAGTTATTCAGAGCTGTGTTCACCCCCAGCTGTGTCCACTGCCGCTCGATTTGGTAACAGTCGTCTCAGTAAACACAAGAGAAGCGTTTCGTGGGACTTCCTATTCATTGATATAGCTCCTCGTCTGCTGCGTTCGGGCGACAGAAGGGACAGTGCGCATTCACTCGAGCGCATTCACCTGTGCTTTTGCAACTGCCGCTTCTTTTCCATGCTGCAAAATACTCAATTCAGTCACAATCTTTGCCTTCTCAATACGCATCGCGGCCTCTCTTCCACCAAATTCCGATCTAGCCCGGACGGCTTGTGCTTGTGCGCGTGCCTGTACGGCAGCTAGGATGATTGTCGATGATCCCGAGCGTCATTACCTCGAGGAAACGCCTCAGTGGGCCAATAGAGAGTGATGCGACGTTGTCTCTTCTAAACAGTTGCGTTTTCATTCTGTATCCTCGTGTAACTTGTCGCTTACAGTCCCATGACGATCGGCATCGACTGGTTTGTGAAGCTTTGATTCCTGCTGGTTTCAGATCAGCTCGTTTTAGCGAGGAAAATAGCTTATCTGGCGGCGACATGCATGTAGCGCTCATGTTTTGCATCAAGCTGTGCTGCGGCTCTGTTAAAGTCTTTTCCTTTCCCAAACGACTCTTTCGTAATTGGGGCCTCCCCATTCTCGAGGCAGCGTCTATTCTCTGGCAGTGCTCTTCGGGGCTCGTTTCATATGTTCATTTGAGTTTTATAAAAGCGTACTTTCTCTTTGTGATCAAATGTTTGCCGTGGAAGCTTCATGCTCCGCTGTCCTAAATTGACAGGTTTCAGGAGTTAGCTTGTCATGATTCACTTTGGCGTCAGTGCGCCAAGATGTATCTCACTCAAAGCAGACGTATGCATTGTAGGCTACTAAGCTGCACGATGAAATTTGAAACGAGACCTCCTTATCGTAGCCCTGTGTGGCATCAGCTACTCAACTTCCAGGTGACGCCATATCCTTGAAGAAGGCAGATGTCATGGATCAACCGGAAGTATTGCCGTGCGACGTTTTCCACTGCGGCGGATGTGTAGTTGGCGGCGGATGGCAGTCGACTTGACTTCTTTACTATACTGGCCTCGCCGAGCACACTTAACGGGATCAAAGCGTTCGCTGTCCAGCTAGATAACAGCTCGAACCAAGTTGAACATTTAAACCAAGCTTCCATTACACTAAGAAGGTCAAAAAGCAAGTCAAATACACACAAAACTTTCAGTTCTTCAGACCGTAAAAAAGTGGTCACGTATCTTTGGCCGGTGAGGCGAGTCTCCCCTCCTGCGTTTCCCCAACCATCGTCCCATCCCCGTAGCCGCCCCCAGGCCCGGGAAGCATCCCCTGAGACCTCGAAGCGTCGTCACTGTGTCACTTTCAGTGACCGAACGGAGGGACAGGGTCCTTTCTCTCACGCACAGCTTGGAGTACGCGTGGAGTCCAGGAAACAGAAAGCAAAAGAAAAAAGGAAAGCTCGCTTCCCGCTTGAAAGAAAAGTCTGGCCATGCACTCGCGAAGCACACAGAATAGTGAGCTGCCCTCGCTTCCAAGCTTGCGCAGCACATATCACCCTGCACAGCTTCGTTTGTAGAGTTGCCGTCAGTACCTTATGCGAGGCGTCTAACTACCTTTGGTTTCCATCGAGTCCTGAATGTACGCCTGATTTCCAACATGCAACCGCATTTACATATACATAAGTCCTGGAACCATTACACATTTCCACAAATCTCCGAGCACCTTTTGCCTTTTGTATTATCATAGCGCTCTGCGTTTCACTATGGCCGCATATCTCTTCCCTGTTACTGTTATTGTTCTTTCTTTCGTTTCGATACGTGTATTTCTATCGTTTATCAATATCCCAAGGTATTTATACTCTTTTACGCGCGGTATTTCCTCTCCCTGAATTGTCGCTGTCTGTTTGTTGTTTTCATTGAATACCATAACAGCTGATTCTTCACGCTACGTTTACGACCTAACTTATCGCCTGCCTGTCCACAAATAGTAGCCAGATGTTGCATATCACATTGCTTGTTAGCTAGCTAGCAACACAATGACATCCGCACAAAACAAACCTGGAAGCTGCTGCTCTGCTATCCTTCCCACCTGCTTCTTTGGCAAAAAAACACAATATTACTTCCGTCTAGCCCCCACTCCGGCCTCAATTTTTTTATATCATATATAGCCGTGAGGATAAAGAGTATCACTGCTTCAGTACCTTGCTGATATTGTTAGCATTTATGCGGATTTCATCTTCATCTATACAAAGTCATGATCAATCAACGGCTCATGTTCGTTGTTGCGTTGGTGTCTTTTTTCTTCTTGGAATAAAGCATCGTCTCGACCGGTGTGTTTGTAGTGGTGGATGCGCTTTAAGACCCCTTCGACCTCAATCCCCTATAAGATCTCTCCTTGAACTACGTTTGGGACGCCGCTTACTCCAAGAGTCCGTCATGTTCCTAGAGCAGCCCGCAGCGACCACCAGCTCGGTTCAAGTACGAGCCACCCCTACTCCCAGCCCTGCCAAGAACTGGTATCGCGATCCTGAAATCTTCTCTGGCTTGCCTGGTGAGGACGTTGAAAACTGGCTCAACAACTACAATCGTGTGAGTGAGTACAACTCGAAGGACACATCGAGGGCAAACAACGTACCATTTTACATCTCTCAAGCAGCCAAGACATGTTCCTCAATCTCGAGTGTGACTTCCGGGATTGGTAAGTCTTTAAGGGAGCAGCTACGGCAGATTTTTCGTATACCTAGCACACTGAGGACTTCCTCGCGCTTTGCCGCCGTGTCGATAGCACCGTGCCAGCAACTGACCGCGTGTGACAGCTTCTTAAGAGTATAGGATATACTGGCTTGAACGCACTCGCTGCTCAAAAGCCTTCGACGGTGTCGGACGACGTCTCCGTCCGTCTGCGCATCGATGCCCTGCAATCAATTCGCTTGCAACCGGACTTTTCCGACAACCCCCTTGCAAACAGTATTGAGCTCCTGTCTAGGATTAGAGCCATAATTAGTGAGGAATTGAAAGCGCATGGCTCAGCCCCATGCTGCAGCGCTCACGTCCAACCTACTTTTACTGACCTGCATGGCATTATTAAGGAGAAATTGGCCTCCCTGCAGAACGTCCACCATGACAACGCTTCTCTTTGCCCACAACCGGCTACTTCCGCCAAGTTGCTGCATTGCCAACCGCACCGTCTCCAATTACACCACCTGCGATTGTTCACAATCACATGGCCCCTATAGTCGCCCGAGCTCCAAACCCGCTTGACTACTCTGCCTGACGTTCGTCGAGGCCTATCTGCTATTACTGCGGTTTTCGAAGACGCATCTCGCGGTTTTTCCGATGCCACCAACAAGATTAACTTCCTGGTCACGCTGGCTTTGAACGCGATTAGCCACCTCCTCGCGTCTACCGCAATTATGGCGATAATCCTTCGACTCATATATCTTTATCTCCGGCCGACTACTCCAACACCGCCCACAACACACGTGCCTCGAGACGCCGTTCCCCATCGCCGCTCCGAAGTTCTGTTTTTCCACTTCGGCATATCTCCCAAATCCATGTTCAGTGACCGGAAAACTAACCAGTGTAATTTTTGGAGTGAAAACTGCATCGCTGCGAAGTGCTCTAAGTCCTCCTGAACGTATGTCGAACATCTTATTGGTGTATGTGGATTGTGTGCGTTTGATAGCTCTGATTGACACGGGATCTACTATATATGGTATGCGTGCGGACCTGTGCTCTCCTCTGTGGAGACTGAAGACGCCTTTTATTAGATCATCATTGACAGGGGCTAAGGGAGAAATCATTTGGCCATCAGCCCAATGTACAGCACGCATCTTCATTGACATTATCCGTCAACGCAATTAGTTCGCGATATTAATCCCGTGCATTCATGAACTAATTTTAGGTTGGGACATCCTCTCGTCAGCGTCCGCATTTATCTCTTGCCGCCAATGTATAGTCCATATGACCGATACAGTTCATTGCAGCTGGAATACCGATGAGCCACGACTCCGTCTTCTCGCTGCTGCCGATTCTGTTCTGCCTCCGGGCCACGAGCAAATCAAAATTCTCTCTTTTACGGACATGACCAATGGTTACGTCTTCATTCCTCCTTACGGCCACTGTCTTGCCCGCGGGATTGTCTCCGCTTCCTGCCTGGCGCGGTTCAAAGAAAGCACTGCAATAATCATCGCCTCACGACTACTGGGGCAATCCTCCTACCTCAAGGCTCTGCACTGACCTGCTATGTGAACACCCAGCCAGTCACCCTGCTTCCTCTCGTCGCCTCGTAAGCTCTTCCTCAACAGGATAAATCTTCTTCGTCTGCCCTTGCTTCCGTGATAAGTCCTGACATTATTACTGCTCAGAGAATGAATGAATGAAACCCCGTTTAGTCCACATTAAAATGCGCCGAAGATACAGCGGTGGAAATGGAGGAGTATCATTGCAAAAGGTGAAGGGAAAGGCTGCCTCCGTTTCATTAACGAACGTCCTAGAGGAAGCTAAGTGGGGATCGCATGACGCTTGTGGCTGTCGCGGAGCCGACGGCCGACGGGTGGTGCTGCCGATTCCTGGAGGAACAACAGCAGTGCTCGCCAGAGCTCGATGGCCTGGTTCTGTGACGTGGGATCCGGGCAAGCCAAAGTCCGGAGAGAAGAAGGCCAGGGTCCGCGCTGTATGGGGGCCAGGGCACGAAGCCTTGGTGGGATGAAGAGGGGGCACTCCCAACAAAGGTGATTGAGATTAGCAAGACATGTGCTCATGGAACAGAACCCACTGACGGATGGTGGTGTGCCACCCCTGTGGAAACGGTTCAGCGAGTGAGAAGTAAGGCGGGTGCCTGTCTGAATTCTCTGAAGCAAGACTGACTCTCGCCGTGTGAATACCTTCGGTGGAAGTGACGGTATAGAGAGTGGATTGCCAACTTCTGTGAGGTAGGCTGCACATCGTTGCTTGGTCGCATGCTTGTCTGCCAACGGGCCTGCTACCTCAGGTGTGGTAGCTACGAGAGGATAACGAGTATATGAGACTCTGTCTAGCGCGGTAGAGAGATGAGCGCGCGCCGGACCATGAGCCTTCTCGTTTCCGGGGATACCGCATTGCGCAGGGACCCAGTGGATGGTAACATTGTGACCGCATTCGCGGAGCAGGCGTGCCTTGTGCCGGATCTTCTGCCGTAGGGGATCTGCGTAAATAACATTTGCGCATGTCCGATGGGCAGCCTGGGAGTCTGTGTACACATGAGGGTGAAGAGGATCAGTTTGAGATGAAGGTGTGAGGGCCCACTACTACAAATATTCTAGGATGGCCATTAGCGCAGCGCGGGTGCTGGACATTGCTTCTGCTGATATATGATGGTGGTGGTTCTGATTTTTATTTGTCTGGTCGTACCACGCAGTGGCATAACAGGTGTTACTCGCGACGTCAGCAGGCAGTGCAGCGTCCGTGTATACGATGCGTTCAGACAAGCGCAGTTAACCGTTAGCTTAGCACGCCTCTTGGCATATGGAAGGCGCCGCATTCGCAGAGTAGGATCCATATTGAGAGGAAGTGGCCTGCCATCGGTGAGAGCCGATGAGTGAAGCGTTGATAAAATTGCTCACGAAGCATCAGGCCTCATTTGATATGAATATTTCGTCACTTGTACAGACCTCCGTTGCCTACCATCGTATCGACACTGACGGCCAGACTGTTGTACGCCATCGCCCCTACCGAGTATATTTGGCAGAATGCAAAATCATGGAGGAGAACGTCGCCGATATGGTGAAAAGCAACATCAAACAGTCCCTCCGCCAGTTCTTGGTCATCACCCGTCGTTCTAGTGCAGAAAATGATGGATCGGCACGATTTTGTGTTGACTACCGCGCACTAAACAAGATCATTCGTAAAGTTGTACACCCTATGCCCCGTATCGATGACACCCTCGATTCTTTGCAAGGTGTGCAATACTTTTCCAGCCTTGGTCTTTGCTCCGGATCTTGGCAAATTCCAATGCACGAAGCAGACAAAGAAAATACCGTCTTTTTTACTCCAGACGATCTTTACGAGTTTAACGCAATGCCTTTCGGCCAATGCAATGCTACCGCCACAACCGAAGGAATGATCGACACTGTTCTTCGTGGCCTCTGGGTGAAAACTTTTCTATGTTACCACGACGACATCGCCGTGCTTTCCCCGACTTTCACTGACCATCTGCAACGCTTAGATGAAATGCTCACGTGCCTTTCTAATGCCGGACTTCAGCTAAACGCGAGGAAATGCCGTTTCGCTAACAGAATCATTAAAGTCCTGGGTCATCTTCAGCAAAGACAGCATCCAACGCGATCCTCCCAAAATTACCTCAGTGCTCAATTTTCCACGCACACTTCGCGCAAAAGGACTCGCCTCATACTTTCGACATTTGATACGGAACTTCACCAGGATTGCCTCGACTCTCCACAATGTCTTTACTAGATCGAGATCATTAGATTGGAACGATCAGTGTGACGCCGCCTTCCAATAACTCAAGCGCGGACTAACATCCCCACCTGTTCTTTGACATTTTTTTGACAAGGCACCCGAATTACTGCATACTGATGCTAGTGGTTAAGGAATAGGTGCCGTAGTGCCACAGGGCCACCACGAATTTTGCGAAAAGGTTGTTGCATATGAAAGCTGCGTTCCGACTTCCGTGGAAAAGAAGTATTCAATAGCCGTACAAAAGTGTATGCCTGTTGTCATGGCAATCCAGAAATTTCACCCATACCTCCACGGTCGACATTTCACGGTTGAGACCGACCGCCATATCCTATGTGGGTTGTCGAGAATCAAAAACTTGTCTGCACGCCTTGGTCGCTGGATACTCCCATTACAAGCATAAGATTTCATGTCATATACAAGTGCGGGAGGAAGTGCCAATATGTGGATGCTCTTTCACGATGCCCATTACCAACATCATCGGAGCACATCACATCGCCATCTCAACTTGGCCGCATTGAGGACGCATCCTCCACCCCACCGATTTCCATCTTAACTCAATCAAACCCCCTTCAGTGCTTTCCACTCACGAGCGCACCCATTCTCATTGCCATCATATCATCAATCGCCATGGCGGTGCTCATTTTCACCCAATACCAGGCTACGGACACAGCTCAAACTGTTCATGTTCAAAGACGACGTGCTCTACCGCTGCATTTTTCACCCGGAAGGCGATCGATGGGCTCCCACTCTGCCACGCTCTCTTCGCGCTGCAGTTCTGCAGGCTTCACACGATGACCCTACGTCAGGCCACTTGGGTTAGCACAAAACACACGAGCGCATATACAGCGGTTTCTTTTGGCCAGCTCTTTCCACGAGGGTACCTAGATGTGTTGCCTAGTGCAAGCTTCGCCAACATTGCGAGCGACGTACTACTACTCCGGTAGGGACGCTACAACCACTTCTTGGTCTCGCAGAAGCCTTCTCTGCCATTGGCATTGACCATTTCGGGCCACTCCCATCTACTCCAGACGGCAACAGATGGATCGTCACTGTTGTTTACCACTTATCCCGGTACGCTGAATCAGCCTCAGTACGTTCTGGAGCTTTCCTGCAGGCTGTCTACTTACGTCATGGTGTGCCTCACGTCCATTTGAGTGACCGAGGCAAGGCATGTCTTTCAAGCGCTCAATCAAGTTCCGCAAGCGCCCAACACCGTCTGCGAGACAACGTCTAGCTACCACCCTCAAACCAATGGCCTAAGATAGTGAATTCAACGCACGCTATGAGACATGCTATCTATGTATATTCAACCTGACCCTCGCAACTGGGATGCGATTCTCCCCTTTCAAACATTTGCGTACAACACGTCTGTGGCACCACCCAACCTCATCATTCGATGTTTCTGTCTTCTCAGACTCTGTCAATGCTTCACCATTCATTTCTGACCAATTTGTGTATCGTATTGCCCAATGTCGTCGACGCACCCGTATGAACACTTAAGCAAGCCAAGCAAGCAAGCCAAACATTGCTACAATGTCTCTCACCGCGCCACTTCCTACCACCCTTGTGATGATGTGCACCAGTTGACACGAGCACGAGCACCCGGTTAACGTGAGAAACTTGAGTCTCGATATATAGGCCCCTACAAAGTCATAGAGCAGACCTCGCCGGTGAACTATCGCGTTCAACATATTGATGCCTCAAGTGGCCGATGCTGGTGCGGAACATAGATCATGCACGTTTTCCACGTAAGCCCTTCATCTCCGTTCAACTGTCTAATGTGCAGCCAGGTGGGACGCTTCCATCCACGGCGGCAATTAGTGTAAGAATTTTCGCGGACTCTATGTTGATGTGTACAAAGTAGTCATCAATCATCGGCTCGTGTTCATTGGACTGAAGCGTCGTTTCGACCGTGGTATTTCAATGCTGACTTCCTCCTCGCTGATCACCCTTTCCTATTCAACGCAAAGGACATTTTATAGATAAATCTCTCTCAAAAGCTGTAGACATTCGTCGCCTAAGCGTCGCCTTTCCAGAATACTAAAAAGAATGTTGGGGTCTATTTTGTCATAGGCTCCTGTTGTCTAAAAAGGCCACATCTAACGGTCTCCTTTCTACTCTTGATATTGCAATACAGTGAAGACAAATTATTTATCATGCAAACGCCTCCCCATACTGAAGCCATTCTGATGTTTGTAGGGATCGCACGCGCATCCCGATATCTCCGGAGCGGCCACGTGGTTATCACGCGATAATCACGTGCTCGCTCGCGGAGGGTAGCGGGGAGAGGGCACCTTCGCCGCTCCCGCTGCTCTTCGCGGCTGGCCGCGACGCTGCAGCCAAGGCACCCCGTTCCCTCCTTCCCCTTTCTTGGAACCGGGTAGACTCCCTCTCCGCCGCTCGGGGAGAAGCGCTATTCCCCTGATGCACCGTTGTCTTTCGGCTGACGAGCTTGCGACTGGCCGTATCTCAATTCAGCCGCTGAGACCGCCGCACGCCGTCCCCATGTTGCGCCCGGCCTTTGTGTGCGACTTACCGCCCCAGGGCCCGAGCGCGGATCCACTAAGGGTGAGCTGAACTCTTCTCAGCCTCTTTTGTGGTTCCCACATTGTGTGGTTTGTTTCACCCAAGACGTGCGGAATGCTCCGCCGCTGTGGTTTTTGTGTTGTATCTGTATGTGTTGTTGCTGTTCCTGTCAGTTGGTATACATGTACACTAAGGTGAATAAACACCTTAGGTCGAGACTCACCCTGTCGCCCCTGGCCTGAACCCGCCGTGGTCGCAACTCACTGCGAACCGCGGGTTAGGGGTTGCAGCTCTGACTCCTAGGGCTGTTGCGAAAGTGCTAGCGAGCGACTGCCGCTCCATCGGCGCTGTGCGATCCAGATAAGGGTGAGGTGCGCACGCGCGAGCCTAAGTAATACCCCTATAAGTTCTCCCAAAATCCCATTGTTCTGTATCAGCGCTTGCACCTTTAACTGAATTCCTTGCATTACTAACCTGTATATTACCGATGTAAAGGTCAATGGTCCATAGGAGTTAATTTTTTCTCCCCTCTTAGACTTATACACTAAATTCATTCAAAGTTGTCGCCAACTCTTTGGTATTCGTCTATATTTTAGACGGTGGTCTACTCCTTTAAACAAAGCTTCCTTACTTCATTAATCCTTAGTTCATTAATCAGTCTAACGGGTACCTCATCTAGCCTAGTGGCTGTGCGCTTCGGAATTTTCCCTTCAGCTCTCGTCAAGTTTAAATTTGCCGGCACAAGCCCCTTTCCTACCTTGTTCTCTTCCATGCCCATTTATTCTTCAAGTACAACCTTGTCGTTGCCTTGAAATGATTCGGCTTTTATTTTTGATGTTATCTATAGCCGCGTACTCTTCCAGTTTGTTTACATTTTTGTCTAGGATATGTTCTGGTATTATTGTGTTCTTGCTGCCTAATAATATTATGTGGCTCCAGAATATTCTAGGTGCGGCATTCTTTTTCTCACCTATTTCTAACAACCAACGTATTTTTTTTTCACTGTTTAAATTTGTTCGCACCAGTATTCGAACGATAGATTCTTTCTCCCGGAATATTTCCCATTTTCTTGCTACTTCATCCTACGGCAGCTGCTTTTTTTATGCTGCTTGTGCTCTCGGGAACCTTCCTGGCATTCGGCGACCGCTTTTCGTATCTCACTGTTCTTCGAGGTTTCGCGTTCAGTTTTCATTTCCAAGGAACACGTTTCTCTTTCCGTATTTCTGTCCTTATTTCACTTAGAAGCTTACTGTATTCTATTTTCACTTTCATTTTCATTTTATTTGTGCCCATTTACAAGCAAATGGAGGGGGCCAAGGTAAAAGCTGCTTATTGGCAGCTTCAGTGGTCCCTGGCCCCCTTTACATATTGGCAGAGGGGTGGCACAGAACACTTTCAGAAATGAAAAAAATTAAGAACACTGGGTACATCAAATAAATTACACTTCTTTCATTGAATACATTCGGTTTTACGGAACCATAGCGATTTAAATGGTAGTTTTCACCAGACATAAGAGCTCCGATGGTGTCAAGGCATGGATGTCAATGCCGGCTTCTAGATAAGAATTTAGTAGCCGTGGCAAGGTATTTGCGACAATTTGATGGCCGTAATTTGTCCTCGAAAAGGGTATGAGCCATTTTCCGTGCCTGCGCGTCTCATATGTGGGTGTCATACGTAAGTGCCGCGCGTCGCCCGTAGAAGATCGAAGCGGCCACCAAGCGCCGTGAACGACGAGGAAGACAACGGGTGCACGAGCACGGCAGCACGAGGGCGCGTTCGCGGTGTTCGATCCAGGCGGGCAGCAGCTCCGAGCTCCTGGGCGGAACGAGGCGAGGGTTCCTGCCAGGCGAGACGTCCGTGGCAAGGCGCGGAGAACCGCGGAGCCGAGCGTGGACGTCCCAGGTCCCCTGCTGCCAGTGCTCGAGACGCTGGCTGACCCGAGGGCCGCCGGTCCCTGAGCTGCCGCACCTGAGCGTGCCGAGCAGCGTGTCAGTCTGGCACAGATGTTGCTGTGCTAGACGAGGTCCTCACGTGTGACCGCCGCACGTGGATTGCGAGCGGCGCACGAACTGGGCACCGAGGTCGTGCTGGACGTGCGACTGTAGCACGTCGGTCGCGAGCGACGTCCGAGCCGGACATCAAGGACGTGTGGAGCAAGGCGTCCCCTGGCTGCTGCCACTGTGGCGTCCGAGCGTGCCGAGTCCGGGAACCGTGCTGAATGGGGCCCGAGCGTGTGGTCGTCGCGGCCAGCTCGAGCACGGGAGACCGCACGGTGCCGTGACCAGCGAACTGTGAGCCGCGCAACCCGGGACTGTTTCAGCCCGTGGACACAGTGACTGCAGTTACGCTGTCATCAACTCTCTGTATATATTCACATCTTCAAGGTTGCTTTGAGTTTTATAAACGCACATAAATGACTCTCTGTCTTTCTTCCGCGTCACTGCGCACTAGCGAAACTGCCGAACAGTCCTAATCACCACAATTTCTGGCGTCCGCTACAGGACTAAGCTCTAGTTCCATCCTTAAGTGCCGCACTTCGCTTGTGTGCAGTGGTCGGAAATGGACTGGGAGAAATTTATTCCGATAGGCAAGGAGCTTGGCTTGTCTGGTAAAGAACTAAGAGAGTGGATTGACGAGCAGCTTAACAGAGAACGCGATAAACGAGCTGAGGACAGGGAAGCAGCGCGAGTAGCCCATGAACAGGAGATCGCTCGACTGATGGCGGAACGAACTTTGCTAGAGACTAGATGTCGTCTTGCAGAGCACGCGTCTGGGACGGTCGAAACCGGAAACGAACGCGGGGAAAGCAGCGGTGAAGCATTTAGAAGTCCCCACAAGCTTATTCCTCCCTACAACGAGAGCCGCGACGAACTCGACGCGTACATCCAGCGCTTCGAGCGGGTAGCCACGAGCCAAGGATGGCCAAGTGATAGGTGGGTGCTATCATTAAGCTTGTGTTTGTCAGGCGAAGCCTTGAGCGTGATCGGACGCATGGCTGCGGAGGATGTCACAGATTATCAAAAGCTGAAGCAAACTTTATTGCAAAGGTTCCGGTATACGGAAGAAGGATACCGTCAAAAGTTTCGGGAAACTAAGCCTGAGAATTCGGAGACAGGGCGGCAGTTTGCTGGTCGACTCCTTGGGTACTTCGATCATTGGCAGCAGATGGCAAAAACAGAGAAAATATATGACGGATTAAGAGATAAGATTGCTTCTGAACAGTTTTTGCTACGTTGCGATGAGAGGCTCGCCATCTTCCTGAAAGAGCGAGGATGCCGCGGCATCGACAAGCTAGCCGAAGCGGCTGACCATTATTTAGAGGCGCAAAACCTGACAAACCTCGCCAGAGGAAAAGAAGAGAGAGGGATTAGTAAAGCAGACCTGGAAAGCAAGAATTCCGAAACAGAGGCCAGGAGAGAAAAAGTTGAGTGCTTTCTATGTGGCAAGCAAGGACACCTTGCTGCAGATTGTTGGACGCGGTCAAAAGGACCAAAGTCCTCGTCTAGCTGGAAATGCACGAACCATGGACATAAAGCTGACGTGTGCCCGAACATAAACGGCAGCAACACGGAAGCGTCTAGTGCCATTGCTGGCTGCGACAGGATGCCTGCCGCCCGGAACGAAGTAAGTCCGGCTCCTACCGCTAAATCTGAGGATAAAACAAGGCCCCCTGTAAGAACATATGGAGAAGACATCTGCCTTGGTCTTCAGACGCAAGAGATGCCGACGGCAAGCGGATATCTCAGTGGACACCCGGTGTCGGTGTTGAGAGATTCCGGCTGCAGTACTGTGGTCGTCAGGCGTTCGATGGTGCCGGAAAAGAATTTCACCGGTATCATGCGTACCATTTACCTTCTGGACGGTTCGTTTAAGCGGCTTCCAGAGGCAAAGGTCTATGTAGATTCCCCCTTCTTCCGAGGAAGGACACTGGCACTCTGCATGGAAAGGCCACTCTATGATGGTGTTCTTGGGAACATCGACGGAGTGCTCTACCCTACTGGTTTCAATCCGTCACATGACCTGTCTGACCTGTCAAAACGGCATAAAGACTCGGCGACAGCAGAGGAGCCTGTTCGACACCAAGGGTGTGCCCGGATAGAGCTACCGTGAGTGCTGCGTCAAACCCTGCAACTGTGTCGACTGAGGCAACCAAGCAGGAGACGGAACCGTCTACGGAAGCAAAGGATGAAGGTGCTACTGAAAGAGCTGGAGAAAGCCAGGAGGGCAGGAGACGAGCGTCCATTCGGGGCAATGAGCGCGTGAGTTAAGACAGTCTCGGTCGCCGTCGCAAGCGGCGCAAGCCCGGAAGGGAGGCGGAAAGCCACAGCCAAAGTGAGCCCGAGGGCATTGACCGGAAAGGAGGAACTCCATGTCGGGGTGGGCTCCGTTTGTAACAGCGACGCGTCCCTCGGGACGGTTCAGACACAAGGTCACGTATTGATGTTGATGAAAGCATTCCCGAATCACTTCGTTACGTCTCGGCTGATGACCCGTGCAAGTGTTCATTGTTCATTGGGAACATGTCAAGCCAGGTGACCAAGGATGAAGTTCGTGCCCTGTCAGATGCCATCCGCAGTGTCCGCTTTGTAAACAGGCACAGTGCATTTCTGGATTTTGAGAGCCCAGAAGTGGCTACTGCACAGCTGGAGCTCCTGCGCAGCAAGCAGCTCAAGGGGAAGCCAGTGCAAGTGGACCTAGCAGTCCCCGGAGCAGTTCCACATACAAGTCAGACCGCCTGCTGTATGTGCGAAGACTTCCTGATGACAAAGGCATGGATACCCTTGGGCCGCTATTTCCTGATGCCTTGCTCATTGATCGCCGTGAAGGCAAAGTGCTGCTGAGTTTCAAGGACCATGAAAGTGCCATAAGTGCCATCAAACAAGTTATTGCTCATGATGGGACAGACTACAAGTTCAGCTTTGCAGCTGTTCGTCCTAGATGGAACCGCCGGTGTCCACCCCGAACAGTGTGGCGCGAAGGGTAGCGAAAATGTACAGGGTAGCGAAAATGTAGGCTCTACGTGAGTGGAATGTGAATTACAGCGTGAAGTGTGCCTACTGCATTTATTGCGTTTGTGAACACTTCAGGAACTACTACTGCGCGTGTGGAAAGACTTTTGCATGTGAACACATGGCGCCTTACAGACTGTGAACTTTGACCATGTACGTGCTTTGGAAAGTTGTTTTCATGAAACAACTTCTCAAAGTGGGGAGTGAAATGCCATACGTAAGTGCCGCGCGTCGCCCCTAGAAGATCGAAGCGGCCACCAAGCGCCGTGAACGACGAGGAAGACAACGGGTGCATGAGCACGGCAGCACGAGGGCGCGTTCGCGGTGTTCAATCCAGGCGGGCAGCAGCTCCGAGCTCCTGGGCGGAACGAGGCGAGGGCTCCTGCCAGGCGAGACGTCCGTGGCAAGGCGCGGAGAACCGCGGAGCCGAGCGTGGACGTCCCAGGTCCCCTGCTGCCAGTGCTCGAGACGCTGGCTGACCCGAGGGCCGCCGGTCCCTGAGCTGCCGCACCTGAGCGTGCCGAGCAGCGTGTCAGTCTGGCAAAGATGTTGCTCTGCTAGACGAGGTCCTCACGTGGGACCGCCGCACGTGGATTGCGAGCGGCGCACGAACTGGGCACCGAGGTCGTGCTGGACGTGCGACTGTAGCACGTCGGTCGCGAGCGACGTCCGAGCCGGACATCGAGGACGTGTGGAGCAAGGCGTCCCCTGGCTGCTGCCACTGCGGCGTCCAAGCGTGCCGAGTCCGGGAACCGTGCTGAACGGGCCCGAGCGTGTGGTCTTCGCGGCCAGCTCCAGCACGGGAGACCGCACGGTGCCATGACCAGCGAACTGTGAGCCGCGCAACCCGGGACTGTTTCAGCCCGTGGACACATTGACTGCAGTTACGCTGTCATCAACTCTCTGTATATATTCACATCTTCAAGGTTGCTTTGAGTTTTATAAGCGCACATAAATGACTCTCTGTCTTTCTTCCGCATCACTGCGCACTAGCGAAAGTGCCGAACAGTCCTAATCACCACAGTGGGTTTATTTTCTTTTAAGTTCGCTATATTTGTAATTAAGTTGCTTCTATTTTTTACCTGAAAGTAGCAGGTGCGTAGGAGGGTTTGCTTGTAGTGATGATGGCTTTTTGTTATGTTGTACTTGGTAAAAAGACTCTCAGTGTGCGAGTTGTATGGAACATTTGCGATAGCGCGTATTATCTTTTTTTGCATCAATATTATTTTAGAGTGATTGGAAGCTGATGTCGTGCCCCATGCAAGATGGCAATAATTTACATGCGAGGCAAACAGTGCATTATAAATGATCAATTTAGCTGACGTTGGTAAAAGGTAGCGATTTCGATGTAGTATACCTGTTACGCGGCTCAGTTTCTTGAGTACAAAATCCACGTGGGCGTCCCATTGCAATGTGTCGGTAAAATATACACCAAGTACTTTTACCGTGTCAACAACCTCTATTTTCTCAGAGTTGTTAAATATGTTGTGGGTCCATGGTGTACATGTACCTCTTGTTTTAAAGATGACTGCTTCTGTTTTATTCGAGTTTACTTTTAAAAAGTTGTCCTGGCTCCATTTTGAGAGATGGGTTAATAGGTTGTTCGCTGCAGCAATGAGGCCTGCAAAAGACTTGTTTGATAAAAAAACACTCGTATCATCTGCGTAGTTTATGAATTTTGCTTCTCGGTGGATAAGATCTATGTCGTTTATGTAGATGTTAAACAAAAATGGGCTAAGGATACTTCCCTGAGTGACACCTGTTTGTATTTTCGTGTAGATGATATGCTAGTGTTTATAGCCACATATTGCTGTCGATTTCTAAGGTAGGATGTCAGTAACTGAAGAGGAAGGCCCCTAATGCCATATCTTTCAAGCTTAAATATCAGGAGATCATGGTTTATGCAGTCGAACGCTTTTGTGAAATCTATGAATACACCAATTACAAGTGACTTATTTTCGAGGTTCTGCAGTATATATTCTTTCTGTGCTACTAGTGCTAATTCCGTTGATTTACCTTGTTGAAAACCGTATTGAGCGTCTGTTATTAGTTTATGTTTATTGCTAAAATATGTTAATTGGTTAAGAATGATTTTTTCAAGACCTTTAGAAAACTGCGGGAGAATAGATATCGAACGGTTTTTTTTAATCAAGCTTGTCACCTTTCTTACATAACATAATTACTTTTGCAATTTTCATTTTTTCAGGAAAAGTATCTGATGTTATGCATAAGTTATAGATATAAGCTAACACAGGTGCGATGTCAAAAATGACGTGTTTGATAGGTCTTATTTGGAAGCCATCAGCATATTTTCAGTTTGAGAAAAACTGAACACATCTCGGTAGGTGTTGTCGCTTGGAAAAAAATAGTGTCCATAGTTGCAGGGAATTGAAATGTACATGATGGGCTTAGTGATAAATGGGAATCAGTGTCTGTAAAGTAATCATTAAATGCGTTAACTAAATTATCTCCGGTTAGAATGCATCCGTTTACAGAAACTTTCTTTATAGGTTCAGTGTTCTATTTACGTCGCATTAGTTCATTTAACTTGTTCCACATCTTCTCTGTTTGTCCCTCGCATGAAGAAAAAGTACGTAAATACTAGCGATTTCTTGCATTTCTTAGCTCTTTACTTAATTTATTTCTAAAAATTTTGAAGCATTTTAGATCCTCGCCGTTCCAAGATTTTATAAACCTGGCATAAAGCTTATCTCTTTTCTTTATTTTTTTAGAAGCTCTTTGGTCATCCAAGGTTTCCGATAAGCTTTGTGGTTTCTTTTCTTATGTATGAAATGTTGCGCATAAACAGCTGAGAATTTCTTTAGGAAGATGTTGTATGCTGGCTCTGGCTCATTTTGTTGAAAAACCTCCTTCCAAGATACTTGTCTCAAGGCATCTTGAAAGGCACTTAATGTGTGCTCGTTTATTGTCTGAAATGTTTTTTCAGTGTTATCTTTTTCGATATCGTTTGCTCTTGTGTGGATAAACATGGCTATTGGTATGTGGTCACTGAGAGGACAGTTTAAGACTCCACTAGTTATTAAGAATGGCTTATAGTTCGTTATAAAGAGATCAAGAGTGGTTTTCGTAGTTTCTGTTAATCTCGTGAAAGTTTCAACCG